>NW_006408655.1:5384102-5408142 GCF_000296735.1 Chrysochloris asiatica
TGCTCCCGACCTTTGCATTCCAGTAATGATCAATACATCTTGATTGCATGTTTGATCAATTTCAGATTGAAGAAGTTGGTAGAATTCTTCTATTTCTTCCTCACTGGCTTTAGTGGTTGTAAATTTGAATAACAGTGGTATTAACTGGGCTTTCTCATAAGCGCATGAATATTATCCTATCACAGACAAAGTTATACCACATGACTGATATGTATATGTTCTTTTTTACAACGAATGCAACACCATTACTTCAATTTGTCATTCTCAGCATAGTAAACCATGTGGTCATCAGATTCAAAATGGCCAATACAGTCCATTTCAGCTCACTAATACCTAAGATATTGATGTTTATATGTTCCATTTCATTTTTGACAACTTCCAATTTTCCTAGATTCATACTTCATACATTCCAGGTTCTGATTTTCAATAGATACTTACAGCTGTTTCTCTTCATTTTGAGTTGTGCCCCATCAGCTAATGAAGGTCCATTGGTATCATCATGGTCAACTCTACTTTGAGGAGGCAGCTCTTACCCAGTCGCATTTTGAGTGCCTTCCAACCTGAGAGGCTCATTTTTTGGCACTATAACTGACAGTGTTTCTCTGCTATTCATAAGGTTTTCAGAGAGTAAATATTCGGAAGTAGTTCGTCACTCCTTCTTCCTAGTCTATCTTCGTCTGGAAGCCCATCTGAAATCTGCCCAACATGGGTGACCCTTCTGGTATTTAAAATAATGGTGGCATAGCTTTCAGAATCACAGCAACTCACAAGCTACCACACAGTACAATAAACTGACACACGAGTGGTGGATGAGTATATGGTACTATTCATATAAGATATGCAAGGATGATTTAACATTAGAAAAGCAATCAACATAATTCACAATACGAATACAACAAAGGAAAAGAACTACACATCATCATATCACAGAGAAAAAACATTTGGCAAAATACAACACTCAATCTTGATTAAATAGAAAACAAACACTCAGCAACAGAAATAGAAGGGACATTCCTAAATGTAATTAAGGACATATACACAAAACAAACAGCCAACATTATTCTCAATGGCAAGAGACTGGAAATATTCCTCTTGCTAGTGGAACCAGAACAAGAGGCTCTTTATCACCACTTATCCAGAGCAATAAGGTAAGAAAACAAAATAAAAAGCATCCAAATGGGCAAAGAAGTAAAACTCTCTCTAGTTACAAATGGTATGATCATATACAAGAAAAATCCTAAAGACCCAACAAGAAAGCTACTGTAAGTAATACAAAGATGTGACAATTTGGCACAGTAATAAAACAACATAGAAAAATCAAGTGAATTCTTTTATACTAACAAAGAGAACTTGGAAAGAACATCGGGAAAATAATATAATTTACAATCTCCACACACAAGATGGAATTCTTATGAATACATCTTACCAGAGTAACAAAAGTCCTGTACACACACACACACAAAAAAAAAAAAAAACCTACAGAAAACTACTACAGAAAGACAATAGACCCATATAAACGGAAAATATACTATACTCGTGGATAAGAGACAACATTGTGAAAACATCAATACTACCAAAAGCGATCTATAGATAGTAATGCAATCTCAATCTAGATTCCATCATAATTCTTTAAAGAGAGGGGGAAAAAATCATTAACTGTGATAGTTCAAGTTTTGTGTCAACTTGACTGGGCCAGGATTCCCAGTGGTCTGGCATTGAGATGTGGCTATCCCCATGATGAGATTTAATACAGTGTAGTTAACTCTTTGATGATTAGCTATAAGCAGGCATAGTTAACTCTATGATAATTGGCTGTAAGCAGCTGACCAATTGTAAGGATACTTCCTTGGGCATGTGCCCTGCTTCCTATTTAGTGGACACTCAAGCAAAGCTTGCTCTTTCTGCTAGATCTGGATCTTACATCTGGTTTATCCTCCAACTTCTGGTTCCTTGGACTTGAGCCAGTGGCCTGCTCTATTGTTTGCCAATATATCTCCCTGCTGGTACCACCTGCTGATCTTGGCACATCTGATCTGAACTTGGGACTTCTGTCTGCATGTTTGCCTGCCTGTCTTCCTGCTGGACCTGCCTTCTGATCTTGCTTCATTTGACCTGGAATTGGGGCTCTCCCATCTCTACTACTGTGAGACATTTTCTTGGTACATACTTCCTTTATATATACACATATATAAGTTTCACTGATTTAGCTTCTCTAGAGAACTCAGCCTAAGGCACTAACTTAATATGGAAAAGCAAGAGACTCCAAATAAACAAAATACTACTAAAAAGTGGTGGTGGCTGTGGTAGTGTGCCATGGAGTCCATTCTGACTCATACAGTTTCCTGCATATGGTTTTCCCTGCATACAGTTTCTGAGGCTGTGAATCTTTATGGAAGCAGAAAGCTTCATCTTTCTCCTGCAGAATGGCTAGTAGTTTCAAACTGCTGACCTTGAGGTTAGCAGCCAGACTTATAACCACTAAAGTAGGAGGCTAAAAGTAAGAACAAATTAGGAGGCTTCACATTCTCTGATCTCAATACCCACTACCCAGCCACAATACCCAAACAAACTGGTACTATTTCATTAATAGAAACATAGACCAATGGACTAGAATTGAGAAACCAGGAATAAGTGTAAAACCTAGAACTATAAAGATTACGAACAAAAAAATAGGAATAAATTTAGGGGTCCTAATTGTTGTTGTTGTTAAGTGCCGTGGAGTCGGTTCCAACTCATAGTGACCCTGTACAGGGTTTCCAAGGCTCTAAATCTTTACAGGAGCTGAACGCCTCATCTTTCTCCTGTGGAACAGCTGGTAGTTTCGAACTGGTGACCTTGCAGTTCGCAGCCCGATTCGTAACCACTATACTACCAGAGCACCTTTACATGACATAAATAAAATAGCAAGCATAACTGAAAACACATAAACAGAAGAAGACAAACTAGATGACTGGATCATCTTTAAAATTAGACTCTTAGGATCAACAAAAGATTAAAAAGAACCCACAGAGTAGAAAAAAATTTTGGTGATGATACATCAGAAAAGGGACTAATCTCTAATATTTACAGAAAACTTCTATATCTCAAAACAAAAAGACAAATAATTCAATTAAACAATGAACAAAGGGTATAAATAGACACTTCACCAAAGAAGAAAACAGGTGACCAACAAACAAATGAAGAAATGCTTGCAATCATTAGCCATTCAAGAGATGCAAATCAAAACAACAATGAAATATCATCTTACCTCACTATTAATATCAAAGTCAAAGAATAAAAAGCAACAGAAAATTAGAAATGCTGGTGAAAGTGTGGAGAGATTGGAACTCTCATACACTGCTGCTGGGAATGTAAAATGGTGAAATGACTGTGGGTAACAGTATGATGTTGTTGTTGGTGTTAACTCAAATTCCGACCCATAGCGACCCATTCCGAGGAGCAGCTGGTGAGTTTGAACCGTCAACTTTGTTGTTCAAATGGCTTTGCAGTCTGGCGCCTTAACCCACAGTGCCACACCAGAACTCCAGTATGATACTTATTAAAAATTAAAAATAGAAATACCATATGATCTAGCAATCTCACTACTAGATATATATCCTAGAACGATAAGAGTCATGACACAAACAGATATATGCACACCCATGTTTATCACAGAGTTATGCACAATAGCAAAATGATGAAACAACATAAATACCCATCAGCAGACAAATGGATAACCAATCTATGGTGCAAACACACAACAGAAGACTATGCAATGTTAAAGAATAATGATGAATCTGCAAAATACTTCATAACATAAGTGAATATAGAGGACATTACGCTGAGTGAAATTAGCCAATCACATAAGGATACACTTTTTCTTGTTTTTTTACAGCAGTTGTTGTATGAGACTACTAGTGTAAAAAGACAAGAAGAAGTAGACACATAGAAAGAAACATCCTTTAAAGGCTCCCAGGAGTGAGAGATGGAAGGAGAGTCAATCACTAGCTGGAGGGTGGTTGTTGTTAGGTGTTGTAGAGTCAGTTCTAATACACAGTGACTCTGTATATTAAGTTTCCGAGCTGTAAATCTTCACAGGAGTAGAAACCCTCATTTTTGTCCTGGGGAGAGACTAATAGATTCAAACTGCTGACCTTTCAGTTAGCAACCCAGCTTGTAGTCCACTACACTACCAGGGCATCTGCTTTATACTATGTGGATAAAATTTCATTTTGTGACACTGAGTTTAATCCCCATTTTTGCATTGTGGGGATTAAAACCAATGCCACAAAACAAAATGTGTATGAATTGTTGATGGAAAACCAATCTGCTCTGTAAACTTTCATTCAAATCACAATTAAAAAAAAAAAAGTAAAAGAAAAAAGAAATCTCTGAAAAATGAGGCATTGGCAGATAAGAAATACTTGTGTGCGTGTGTGTGGGGCGAGGTATAAAGCAATAAGGAACGAAACATATAACAAAGAACCTGGGTAACAAGATGTAAGAACCAAGCAAAATACAGAAATTAAGACGTATCACCCAGCTGTATGAATCCATGGAAATGTTAAATAGCTCCCTTACAGTCAGGATGCAATCACAACCACCTTTAGCCTAAAATCGGCAATGGGAAGGATGTGGGGCACCTGGGTGAAAAGGGAGGTGCGAAAAGAACATGCAAATTGGTGAATGCAAAGCTACCATTAGCACTTCACTGTTTTACATATAAAATAAGCAAGTAAATGTATCTATTCTATCATCCAATTTACATAATAGTTTTCAACTATTAAAACCAAAATAATTATTTTCATTTTCAGCGCTAATGTTCAACCATATGAAAAACAGGAATATCTATATTTTTTACACCTATGCAATTTATAAAGCTCTTCCCAAATGGTTTTTTATTTGCCATTTCATTTGCCACATATGCTATAGCCACATACGTATCATCCCTGACTATCAAAACTTCTCCTGCTCCCAATTTAACCTCATAAGAAACACACTTTTAATGCTTTATTGCTTGCTACTTCAAGTGTCAGATGGTTTTCTTTCATACACATGTGGAATACTTTGATTGAATTTTGGTAATTCAATGAAAGACACATGTGCATCTTAGAACAAGTGCTACTCATTAGTATTTGATCCTTTCCCCAACTTCACACTATGAAAAAGAAACTTAAGACATTCCAGTCATTCTATCTCTATTGAGACTAGAAATATGGATTTCCCTAAGGGCTTAAATTCAATCAGAACCCTGAACCTTTGGGTGGGAGGAAGGGGTTGTAATAGAACCAACTCAAAGTTTTTAACAGTTTACAATATGTGCTTTCATATACTCTAAATGTAATGATGAAGTAGTTAAATCTAATTATATGATAATCTACTCATTGGATTTCACATTATAAAGGAATCATTCTGTTTTCTTGTCCATTAGTTTCACAATAGAAATTTAAATTTTCAGTCAACTTTTTTTTACATATTCCTAAACATACATGAGTTGTTGTGTTGGAGAAGAATATTAAAAGTACCATGGACTGCCCGAAAAACAACCAATTTGTGTTGAAAGAAATGGTGGTGGTGGTTGTGTGCCACCGAGTTGGTTCTGATTTATAGGGTTTCCGAGGCTGAAAATTTTTATGGGAGCAGAAAGCCTCATCTTTCTCCACCAGAGCAACTGGTAGATTCAAATTACTGACCTGCGGTTAGCAGCCCAGCTTGTAACCCATTACACTACCAGGTTCCTTGATGGAAGGAGTACAGTCAGAATACTTTTTAGAAGTCAGGATAGTGAGACTTTGGACTTGTCATCAGGAGGGACCAGTCCTTAGAGAAGGACATCATGTTTGGTAAAGTGGAGGACCAGCAAAATAAGGAAGACCTCCAAAGATATTGGCTGGCACAGTAGCACCAGCAATGGGCTCAGTTGTAACAATTGTGAAGCTGATGCAGGCCTGAGCAGTGTTTTGTTCTGTTGTGCACAGGGTAGGTATGACTCAACCGACAAGATGAAACCTAACAACAGCAACAAACTGACATGAAGCTATCAAAACAGCACTCTTTTGACAGATATTATCAAGCTCTCAAATTCAGTTGGAAAATAACAACCGAGATTCTCTTGTTCTTTTATTGAACATTTTTTCCCCACAGACACCAGGCTACGAAGGAATTAGTTTTTACTGGAGTAGGCAGAAGTCACCAATCAGTAATCAAAAAATGTAAATGGTGGCTAAAATAGAAATACTACAATAGAGAGTTTATTTTAATGAAAACAAGTAGATCAAAATCGGAAGTGTGTTTTCCAGGAATTTATCTAATTTAGTTATCTAATTGCAAAACTCCTGATGTGGCACTGCAGGGTCAGCACTGGACCTTGAACCAAAAGGATGGCTGTTCAAGCCTACCAGCTACTCCTTGGAAATCCTGCACAGGGTCACTATGAGTCAGAAATGACACGATAGCACTTAGTAGTAACAATTCTAAAACTATGTTGTTGTTTTTAAATGCCGTCAACTCGGGTTCCAACTCACAACAACCCTGTATAGGGTTTTCAAGGAGCAGCTAGTGAAATTGGTGAATTTGACCCACAGGCCTCCTGGCTCAAAGTGGACTTTGCATTAACCAAAAGCGCCACACCAGGACTCCAAATCTTTAAGGGAGCAGACGGTCTCACCTGTCTCTCATGGGGTAGCTTATGGGTTTGAACCACTGACCTTGCAGTTAGCAGCCCAACACCTAAGTCACAACACCCTCAGGGCTCTTTGAACTATGCTGATGTTTAAAAGCCAATAATCATGAAGGTGGGAGAGATGTCACTCCACAATGGGAAATAAAGATAACAGAAAAATTAATGTGAATACTGGGCAAAAGTTTTTATTTTCTAGAAACTATTCATATTGAAAGACATCTCAAAATACTGCTGGTTGGATGTACATCCACCACTTTCAAAAAATATTACAGTCTATTATAATATTGTTTACTGTGTTTTATACTTTTCCTCAATGTAATGTCAAGTTTAACATTTAGCTGATAGCTACTATCTTTGGGGTCTTGGTGCATATTCCAGTATGTACAGCTGAGTCTGGGAAAGTAGTTAATTCTGCTTGTGCTTTGGGTTTTTTCATTCAACAAACACTAAAAACACTCCTGCTCCTGCGGTGGTTTTTGTTGTTAAGTGTTGTTGAGTCGGTTCCAACCCATAGTGACCCTGTATAGGGTTTCTGAGGAGCAGCTGGTGAGCTTGAACTGCTGACCTTGGTAGATACTGGGGAAAAAGCTAAATGACACATTCGTTCTCTGTCTTTACAAAATTCATAATCTAACAACAATCCAGATTATAATGTGATCGAAGCCATACTCAGGACAATATGATTTCAGAAATCTATATGAATTCAAAATTATGATGGGTATTTCTATACTGAGTTCCTACAGAGGACAGATGTAATAAGTAAAATATTCAAAATACTGGGATGTATATGATAACAGAAGTATTGATGTAAGAATAATTTACTGATTAATTGGTCATTAAAGTACTCAGCTGCAACCTGAGATGTTAGCAGTTTGAACCCATCAGTTGCTCCATCAGCAGTTTGCTTCTTTCAAGATTATAGCTGGGGGACAAATATTGTATGAGATCACTATTGTAAAAAGTCAAGAGGAGCTTTCACACGAAAAGAAATATTCTTTGATAGTTACCATGTGTGGGAGGGAAGAGAAAGTAATTCACTGGTAGCAACTGGTGAGCTTACGCTGCGAACCTTGTGATTCAAACTGACCTTGAAGTCCAGTACATTAACCCATAGTGCCACACCAGGACTCCAGCTAAGGGTAGACATTTGTTAACTTGGGTGGTGAGGAAGGCAATATACAACAAGGAGGAGGCTGGCAAATACTTAGAGGGAACAGAGGTAAATATTATATCCAGCAATAACAACTATCTGTATATATAGATACACGGATAAACAGGCTGAATGGGTGTGGGAGTATACCTACAAATATATAAAACTTTGACACTGGATATTTGTACAGGAGTATTTGGAGTGGCACTGTAGGATCATCCCTGGACTGTAAACCACAAGGTTAACAGTTCAAACCCACCAGCTGCTCCTTGGAAACGACACAAGGTTGCTATGAGTCGAACCAACTAGATGACACTTGACATTTACCTTTGAAGTTAACATATCAAGGAATGTGGTGGAGCATGTTGTTGCTGTTGTTCAGTGCCAATGAGTTGGTTCCGACTTATAGCAACCCTGTATTGGGTCCCCAAAGAGTGGCCAGTGGGCTTGAACCACCAACTTTGTGGCTAGCAGCCCAGTGCTTATCCTACAACACCAAAGCAAGATTCCAGGGTGAAGCATACCCGGGGGTGGGGATTATGAATATTTCTTATGTATTACCAAACACACTGAGGAAAAGATTTGCTGTGCCTAGGAACTTAGGACCATTGTCTTGTGGGACACCACGGTCAAGTAGCATAACAAGGTTCACAAACAATGTTCTGCATCCTACTTTCGCGAGTAGCAATGGGGATCTTGCAAGTTAATATAAGGATTAGACAGGTAGGACAGACAGAACGGAGAGCTAGAGAAGAACAAGACAAAAATGAGTTTGTTAAAATGCCTGGAAAGACGTGAAAATCAGTTTTGTAATCCTGGTAAATACTTATTTGCCATGGATTTTTGGTGGTAAACATTGGCAAATAAAGTTTATGTGTATCTGTGGATGAAAGAAGAGTGATTTATTGAAGACTCTTGAAACAATCCAATGGACTAATGGACCACTTGAACATAAGTTTCCACAATCCTGAGACCAGAAGAACTAGATAGTTAGTGCCTGACTACCACTACTAGCTGCTGTGAAAGGGATCACTTTAGGAGATCCTAGACAGAGTAGGATAAAATGCGGAACAGAACTCAACATCATAAAGAAGACCAGACTTACAGGAACCCCAATACTAGGAACCTTGGTCACCCTTAAAGTCTAGAACTGAACATTTTTTTGGTTCAATTTTGAGTAAAGCAATAGATAGGTATATTGGCGGACAATATAAACACACGTGAGGTATGCACTCCATAGAATAGTCACCCATTTGAGATCAAAAGGACAGCATTTCCTGGATAGGAAGACCTAACATTGTGTCAATGGCAATACTACCCATAGCAAGCTACAGATACAACGCAATACCCATACCTGGCTGGCTTACAAGCTTTCATGAGGGTGTTTACTGTCAGAATGAGGAGGGTAAGATAGACTCCCCACTGAAGAGTTTTGTCCAGATGGGTCTGGTGATGATAGTATTTTACGATTCAATTGTGAGTAACTGTTATCAGGACTAATAGAGATTATCACAATTGTAAATGTAGAAGTATAACTAAAAAGAGGGAGTAGTTAATATGTTATTTCAGGAACAGTGGACCCTGGGACCATCTGGAGAGAAGAGCGAGGGAGCCTCAGAGATGGTGGCAGAAGTGATAGCATAGAGAGAGAGACAACAGCAGGGGACTATAGACCCATAAACTGAGAAACGCAGTGTGTCTGCAGGCAGGAGGTTGGCTTGCAAAATGTATTCTTGGGATATTTAAATGAACATATATTTTCAATGTGGTATGTGCACATCAAAAAAAAAAAAAAAAAGGAGGGTGTAACAGAAGTAAATACTGTTAATTGATGGTGCATGGAGGGGTTTACAAGCATTGCAATGATTTGTTCAATGGAAAACCTATGATCTGCCCTGTAAATCTTCAATCAATTCACAATAAAGACTTTAAAAAAAAAAAGGCAGCATTTACCTAAGGCAGGGGTGGGGACTGTCCATATTTATTGTTGCTGTTAAATGCCACTGAGTAGGTTCTGACTCATAGCAACTCTGAATAGGTTTTCCAAGGAGCGGCTGGTGAACTTGAACTGCCAACCTTGCAAAATCATTTGGTCTAGCCCTACCAAGGCAACCTCAGGTGGGACTCAAAATTCAATAAATCTAGGAGCTTTTTTATAGCAACATAAATTTACATTTGCTGTTGCTAAGTGCCGTCGAGTCAATTCCGACCTGTAGTGACCCTACATAGGGTTTCCAAGGAGCAGCTGGTGAGTTTGAACCACTGACCTTGCAGTTCAAACGGCTTTGCAGTCTGGCTCATTAGCCCACAGTGCCACAAATTTGCATTAAGTGACTCATAATAATAATGCAAGTTTTGAGGGACAAGGAACATCCAGGACACACAAGGACATATATGAGCACATTGACAGGAAAGACTTGAATGCTTCTCATTGGCTGCCTGTGGCCCATCTGACTGTATTGCTGTGATTCAGAGGACAGTCAGTGCCAGGCAGACTGGGAGTATACACATTGTGAGTGTTAACATACTGTGGAGAAACTACAAAGGTCCAGTGATGGTGAGACAAGATGTGCTGAGATGACCATCGCTACCTTGATTACTTTGCCTCCCATGACTGATGACGATGTTGTCAACTTCTTTGTTGACATAGATGGTAACTCCAATACAATTTTTATCCACAAATCCATGATCAACAGCCTTCGTGAAAACAATCTCAGGTGAAGACTAAAGAAATCACAGCACACAGAAAAGACCTCAAGAGTTGATGATATGAACATTGGATACGTTCCAGATTCAAGATGCAAGATTAGACTGGCGATCAAAGCAAAATAATCATGTCCCTGGCCTCACAGACTGGATAGTTATTAAAACTTAAGTGGTGTGACATCCTAAAAATGGTGACTACAAAGAAAGGAAAAGTTGATGCAGTGTCGATCTTTCCAAGAGAAATGAACAAATTTTTCTGTTGTTGAGGTCAAAGGCAATCTGTGTGCCTAGTTCATGGTGATACATTACCAGGAACAAGAAAAGCTGATCTGGAGCATCATGACAAATCAAAGCATGCTAAACTCAATGAATTGGGAGGCCAAATGTGTCTGAATAAAATCACTGCTTTTCAGCAGAGTTTGGAGTCACAACAAGCTGCTTTCACTTGTGGCATAGATGTTATTCAGAGTAATGCAATGAAGCTCCTCACAAAGAAGCTGAGGCCTCATGTAGAAGGAGAGTTTGTGAAAGAGCACATGGTAGCTGCTGCAGAGTTGCTAGCACCAGACAGAGTAAAATTGTTTCAGTTTGTCTCAAAGAACCATCTCAAATCAGATTACTGATTTAGCACAAGATATTGAAAAACACTAATGGATTCTGCAAATATTTCCAATTTTTCTCTCAGGCTTGTAATAAGACAATGTAACAAATATTGTCCATCTGGTCATTTTAATTCATGGGATAACTGCAGAGTTTGACATGTGAAAGGAATTGCTGTCACTGAAAGTCATGCATGGCACTACAAGAAGTGGGGACTTGGTTGAGAGACTTGTTTTATCAATGAAAAATCTTGAGCTAACAGTTGAAAAGGTAAGTGGCCTTACTACACATGGAGTTCCAGCCATGATTGTCTTTCAAAAGGGTTAATTACATTTGTCACGAAAGAACCGAACCATCTCAGTCTTGATCCAACTGACTGAATTATATACATTGCGTCATGCACATAGAAAGTCTGTGCACAGTTGCTATGGCTCAACAGTGTGATGTCAACACTAGAGTCATGCAGAAATTTTGTCAAAAGCAGAGGGTTTAGCAGTTGCCACTTTAAAGAGTTACTGAATGATCTTGAATTTGGGTATGGTGATCTTGTTTATTACTATGGAGTGCAGTGGATGAGTAACAGGAACATGTTAGTGATGTTTTACAAACTTTAGGAGGAAGTTGATGGAGATGAAGAGAAAACCTATCAGGGAACTCAATGATATCAAGTGTCTATGTGATCTAGTGTTCATGGTGAGCATTCCAAGTAACTCTCAGAGATGAATGTCAAGATGCAGGACCCCAACCAGCTTCTCAGTTCCCTGCTTTCAACTATGAAATCATCTGAAGCTAAATTAAAGCTGTGGAAAGGGCAACTCTAAAGGAATAACATGGCGCTTTTTCCCACTTTGGAAGGACAGAAGCCTTCTAGACTCTTGAATGTGCTGGTGAATGTGCACATCTAATTAAGGCATTTAATGAAACAGTCAAGGACGTGAGAAGCAAACAAATAGAACTGAACATCTTTGCTACACCCTTCAATGTAGAATCAACTGATGTGCCTGATAACCTACAACACAAAATCATTCAGCTGCCAGGCGATGATGAGCTAAGTACAATAACCTCCCACTCCTTGAGTTCTATAAATGTTACACAAGCAGTGAAGAATTTCCCACTTTAAGGAGACAAGCATTGACATTATGCATCTGTGTTCAGAACAACTTGCTGCTGTGAGCAGTTCTTTTCAGAACTTGCCATTATGAAGAATCAGCTGCACTCCACCAACACAAGCCTGGAAAAGCAGTTGTGAGCAGCAACATCATCAATACCAGCTAACATCACAGGCCTTACCAAAGAGAAGCAATTCTAGCCATCACTTTAGGGGTGAGTTCATTATATGTTTAACCAAATAGAGCAGGCTGATTTTTAAGTTAATTTTGTATGGCCCGTGAATGATCTTATAAATATCCAAATGGCCCTTGGCAGAAAAAAAGGTTCCCCCACCCCTAACCTAAGGACAAAATTCAGAAGAGTTGGGAAAGAAGGCGGAATGGGAATCAGAAACACAGAAAGGAATCAGGGTAAGTGAGTTATACTTGGGGGATTGCAATTGAAATGGAATGAAGTGTATGATTTGTAGAATGTAAAACTGGTGATCTGCTCTGCAAACCTTCACTCAATTCACAGTAAAACATTAAAAAGAAAAAAACGTTTTATTGATTTATCACATATAGCCAAGCCACTTCTTTGTATTTCAGATCAAACTTTAATTTCACTTAGTTGTTTATTCAACAGAACTTACTGTCTACCTTAATCCAGTTACTGCTCTAGGTTTTAGAATAGAGCACAATATTCTGTCGTAATAAGTTTTATATTGTGAGAGATGTTGTTGTTGTTGTTGTTATGTGCCGTGGAGTCGATTCCAACTCATAGTGACCCTGCACGGGAATTCCGAGGCTGTAAATCTTTACAGGAGCAGAAAGCCTCATCTTTCTCCCGCGGAACTGCTGACTTTGTGGTTCCCAGCCCGATTCGTAACCACTACGCTACCAGAGCTCCTTATAGTGTGAAAGATAGATACAAATACACTAATATGTAATAAAATGTCAGTAAGTTAAAAAGAGATTATGGAGAAAAAGCAGGGTAAGGAGACAGAGAAATATGGACATATATAGGATGAATGTTTCTAGGTTGAACTATCGAGGAAAGTTTTTCTCATTAGTTTGTTAGAGACCTGAAGGAAGTGAGTAAGCCAGGAAAATACCTGGAAAAGAGTGTTACCAGGCAAAGGGACCAATGAGTACCATGGTAGGAGAATGCTTGGTATGCTGTCTGTCTGTCTGGAGCTAAGAGGCTGACAGAAGGTGAAACCAGAAACAAGGCCAAGAGCCAGATCATGCAACACCTTGTAGATCATGAAATTTGGATTTCGGTATAAGTTCAACTGGAAGCCAATGGAGTATTTTGAGCTGAAATGTAGTATGAGCAGTCATAAAATCACTCTGGTAACTGGGTGAAGGCCAGAACAAAGGAGCTAAGAATGGGATTATAAAAGCCAGCAAGCCTATTTCTGCAATCTTAATGAGATTAACTTGTGGTGCAGTGGAAGTGGTAAAAAGGGACTCAATTTGGAATAGACATATTTTTGAGGACAGAGCCAAGAGCCTTAGAGAGAGAAGGCAGTAAGAATGAGTCTAAGATTTTTGCCTGATTATGTCATCACGAGAGACCGTGAACACAAACACAAAACTGAGTTGTTTTGGTTTTGTTGGGGAAGATAAAAAATAAAATTTTGGTTTCAGGCAAGTAAGTTTTGAGATGCCTATCGACTCAATGGCACTTAACAACAACAACTAAACATCCAGCAGTTGGACATTTTGTCTGGAATCTGGGGGTTCTTAGAATAAGAAGGTATTTTGCTTTTGGTATTTCTGCTCTTCTATACAAAGGACAAATGTCAACAATAAGAAAGTCAGAGATATTGGAAATAAAAATCCACAATGCTGTCTCTACACCTTGAGAAAATTGCTAATACTGGTTTCTCAAGGCTGCTTGTAGGACCTCAATCACCCAATGCAGACTCGGTGCTTAGACAAGCTCTCCAAGTGGATTAAGCCTCCAAGGCAGAGAGACTCAATTTATCTATCAGTCTAGGAAACTGGTGCTCAGAATAACCTCTGAATCACTCCTGCAGGATATAATTCATGGAGTTATATTCAATCAGACCCTGTCTCTAAAGAGACTGAGGCTCAGCACTGTCTGTACTATGGTTCCCATTGTCTACTTCAGCCTATTGTTTAGACACTCATAGTCCCTCAGCTCAAGACGTGCCAAACTAGTCCAAGTTCTCTCAAGTGGTGTTTTTCTGCCTAAAACTCTCCTTTCCTATTTAGCAGAGATCTGGCTATTTCGAACCCTCTGCATTCTTCCGTCATAATGCCTTCCTGGCACAATGGGTGTCTGCATATGGCTCACCAATCCGAATGTGAGTTCTTGGAAGTTATACCTGTATGCTTTATTTATGTGTTCCCAACATCTCTCACACACAGAGGTGCTAAATTAATGCTTGGTAAATGACCAGATGGAGTTACAGATCCCTGTAAAACACCAGGGCAATTGGTTAGCTAATTGACCACTGTCCTCCTGGCACAATGCAGATGAAATACTCAGAGTTCCATATGAACTAAAGCACCACTTGCAATGTAAACTCCTACAAACTACATGGGATGAAATAAACTAGAGCAGAATTCAGAAATTTGCTTTTTTCTAAGGCAGGACACTGAGCTATCCCAATAAGGTTCTCGCACAGCACAATGGAAAAGTTCACAAGGTTGGAAAACTGAAAATGTCCATTTTGAAAAGTACATCTACTTTTCATTCTCCATCACACTCCCATGCCCTTTTCTGCTCTAGAGGAAAACAGAAACACATAAAATACCTGAAGCAAAACTGAATGTAAGTTCAAACTGAGGAGTGTAAACACTAGGTGGAATTGCAAACACGTAATAACACTAGCAATAAAAGAAATTGTAAGTTAAGGGTAAAAAAAGAAAAGAAATACTAAGCAATACCAGAAGGCAAATGCATGTTGCAGGCAAGTTTAACGAATGACAAGCAACAAGATGAAAGGAAACATTACAGTGAAATAAGTAGAAACCATCAGGATTATTTCCAGGAAAGGAAATTTATGTCAAATAAAAATAAGTTAACCTAATCTAATACCAAAAGGCAATAAGGATCATATCAAATGATACAACTCAAAAATCAAAAGAAAATTGGATGATGTTTAAATAAAAGCCCCGTTTATTGAATCAAAGTAACACAGTAGACATGTAACATGAAAACCCTGTGGTAACCTAATACATTGGAAAGTAGGTTGAAATATAAAGAAAGCCCAAAATAATTGCATAAGAAAATGAATATACTCAGTAACCAAAGCAAAATTGGAAAACATCATGAGAAACACAGAACTAAAACAATAATAAAAATTTAAATGAGAAGGCTAATATGTTAATATGAGAAAATCACATGTCAATGGATCTGTCAGGTTAATCAGAATGTCCTCTAGAAAGACCCAAGCACTGTGGTTCTCACAACAGCACAGCTGTTTAATTCACAAAACACAAAAGACCACCTTCAGAACACAAATACTGTCTCATATACAGAAAGAAGAGATGAAAGTTTGTATAAATGTATGTATGGCATTTAGCTTGTTGTTGTTGTACACCATAGAGCTGTTTTCCACTCACAGCAACAGTGTATAGGGTTTCTGAGAGCGACTAGTGAGTTTGAACTGCAGGCCTTGTGGTTACTGATCCAGTGCTTATTTACAGTGGGAATGTAAAGTATCTTGGAAAGTTCCTTGTCCTACACCTTTCTTGTACCAAACAATAAATCTAAACGTCTTGGTTATGCTCCCTCTCTGAGAGCTCCACCAGTTAGTGAGTATGGGGACTGGAGTCCAGTGTCTGGGACCCTTGCACACAGCACTGCACTCACTGTTACAGTAGAGAGACAAGCAAATCTTACAGAGTATCTTTCTGTTCTAAGCAAATTTTACTGTGCAAAATCCTAATCTAAACTTAAAGAAATCTACAAAACCTGGACAAAAAAAAAAATCATACTTCTAAATACTTAAGAACTTTGTTGTCCTTTCTCTTACCACTCACAAGGATTGTTATAAAATTCTTTTCAATTTCTACCGTGGTATTTAAGCAAATACATATGATTGACTGTGACTGTTAAAGACACTAGAAAGTTTCTTCCAGCAGCTGCCATCACCATAAAAGGTTCCTCTTTTTCTGAGTCAGTCAATACCTCCTTACCAGAACCCAACACAAACACACATTTCAAAGGGGCCCCTATATTTCAAAGCCATTGAGAAGGCATGCATCCTTACTTCTTCCCATCCTCACCAGAAAGAAAGAAAAGAAAACACTGGGAATGTGTTCTCTTCAGCTATGCTTTAACGTCACTGAAACGTATCAAAACAAAAATAGAATTGTTTCCTTGCAAAGCCTTCCACAATAAAAATTGTATTTTAAAAGACCAGTTATGCTTACATATATTGATAGATATGGTTCTAGATTTTAAAATATTAAGTTGGCCATTTCATTCAGTCACCAAATATTGGCTGAATGCTTGTCCCAAAGACTGGAGGTACAGCAGTATACAAAATAACCAATATCCCTGTTTTCATAGAGCTTATATTCTACAGAGACAAAACCAAGCAAATAAGCAAGTAAAGGCAGTCCTCGACTTTTGTCATATTTGAGTTATGATCTGCACTATGACCATTTTATCATTGGTAATACATACTATGTAAAATGATTCATATGACTTCTGGTGTGGCACTGTAGGATCAGCACTGGACTGCGAACTACAAGGTCGGCATTTCAAATCCACCAGCAGCTACTCGGAAACCTTATACAGGGTCACTATGAGTCAGAATAGCCTACTCGATGGCACTTAACAACAGCAACATCATACTCAGAGGTTCACTGATGTTCAAAGATTGAATTTATAATGATAATGACAAAGGCGGTAAAATAACAGTGAAAAAGAAAAAAGTTCAACATGTCAGAACTGATTTATGTGGAATCTGAAATACCTCAATTAAAAATAATAAACATATATGTGTGTACATATCTATATGTAACTATTATTTCTTAATCTGTGCTGTCTAAAGAAGGTGAAATGAACAAATCATTGATTTTGCAGAATTCTATCATGCAATCTCCAGCCTCATTTCTATCACCAAGGCCGTATTTTCCAACTACTGATCCTTCCTCCTTGCTCCTAACCTTTGCATTCCAATCAACACTAATGATCAATACATCTTGACTGAATGTTTGATCAATTTCAGATTGAAGAAGTTGGTACAATTCTTCTATTTCATCTTCACTAGCTTCAGTGGTTGGTGCATAAATTTGAATAATATCAGTATTAACTGGTCTTTTCTGTAGGCACATTGATATTATCCTATCATAGATAGCGTTGTACCTTATAACTGATCTGAATAAGGTCCAAATTCCCCTTGACCTAGTTAGCTTCCATTTAGTATAAGGATGTTGTAAGACATCATGGAAAAATCTCGTATCTTTTATTTCCATTTTTCTAAGAAACTTTTGAAGCTCCCTTGTAGTCACATCTCAGTTTGAATGTCTCTTCCTTAGGGAAGACTTCCCTGGCTCCAAGACCAGATAGAATTCTCCAATAGCTCTCACCCCCTCCCCTCACAACTTACTCTGTATGAAATTATACATTACTTGTACAAATATGGTCCCCACAATATGCTAAGCCCCTCACCTAGAGCACATGTCTCTTTTGCTGACTGCTGTCTCCAATGCCCAGATCCAAGCTCATGTCTTGTACACAAAGAACACTCACTAAATATTTGGTTAATAAATGAAAGAATGTGGCACTTATGTGTAGACATGAAGTAAAAAGGTCACTGCTAGAGCAAAGTCTCTATATCCAAATAAAAACTAAGCCCGCTACTATTGCGTCAGTTTCAACTCATCACAACGAAACAGTCCATTGCATTTAGGAAGCGGGGAACAGGACTGAGAAACATCAACTCCAGTACCCTGAATTGAGTGACAGTAAATACAGTTGATCAAATGTGTTCTTGTATTTGCTTTGGGTTTTATTTAGCTCATCAAGCATCAACATTATTCTGTGTCTCTAGAATTACTGCAGACACTAATGGTAAAAATCATTAACTCTGCATTGGAAAGGAGCAAAAAATATGAGGTTACTGAACTCTGCTAAAGAATTAGGCATAGAAAGGGAGGAGATCTGCTCATATGCATTTTATCTACAATAAAGCAAAAGTTTTTACAAGCATTTCACAAGCTTTCTACCAAGTGAACACCAGTCTGAAGTTATAATTTAAGATATATAAAATATACCTGATTTTTTCTCATTAGTGTTTTATTTTAATGAAATGTAAAAAGAAGAAGAAAACTCAATTATACAGTTACAGAGCTTTCATAGGTTCACTTATGTCCTCAAGCACATTACTTTTTTTCAGAGGTGCTAATTCTCAACATCAGGTTTTCCTGTCACAGGAATTTCAGCAAATTAGGCTTTTATGATTGAAAATAAAATCAGGTTGTGTTTTTCCCTTCTATGCTTCAGGCTTCTTTCCCTCCCAGAGGCACTAAAATGTAACTGCTAAAAGGTGGGGAAGGACAATACCTTAAGTCTAAACAGTAACAGCTCTGTTTACTAACAAAAGAATTAGTTTAACTTCCAAAAAAAATTCTTCAAAAGCTCTACACCCAATCCACCATCTTGAACACTGAAGACAGGAAAAAGTCTAGGGAAAAGGTGGTGGTGGTGTGCTGTGGAGTTGGTACTGACTCATAGTGACTCTACAGAGGGTTTCTGAGGCTGTAAATCTTTATGGGAGCAGAAAGCCTCATATTTCTCCTGAGGAACAACTGGTAGTTTCGAACTTCTGTCCTTGAGGTTAGCAGCCCAACTTGTATCCACATTGCTACCAGAGCTCCTTAGGAAAAAGAAAGGTTTATAAAGTATAGAAAAGGTTGTAAACAATCAACAGTATTTTCCATTTAAAAAAACAAACAAACACTTATATACCAAGTATTATACTCGATTTATTTATGGTAAGCTCTAACCCCGGTTCCAAATTTGTACTCAAATACACATAAATTCATAGTAGCCTCTTAACTATACAAATATTACTGCAAAACTGATGTACCTCAGTTTCTGGAAATCAGATACAAACCATGCACAGTCCTCACATGTCCACTATGGCTGTATACATCTGCCTCATACAACTCTCATGAAACACACTCATGCAGTAAACCCCAAGGCCCTTTTGTCATGAAAGATCTACTTGTGGTGATAGTAGTGAAGTCAGACAGAAGGAAAATCATGCGTAAATGCAAATTAGTCATTTACAAAATGCAGACTCTTAACTTTCTAAACTTAATTTAAAATACTCAGTCCATCCAAATCAAATATGGGTGCCAAGGTGAAGAATGTGTTAGAGACATTCAGGTGTCATATGTGAAAACAAATTAATTTTCTTGGAAATCGGTTGATGTTTGATACCTCCTTCATCAGACGTTCTTGTTACCTCACTGCAGCATGAAAAGCTAGGGTAAATCTCAGATATTTCTGACTTGTCGTCCCCCAGACCTGTACCAAAGGTACTGCTGGAATGAGAGCGAGACCGGTGTCGCCTATAGTTATTCGCTTTTTCTAGAGTGAAGGGAAAATATTCATATTTGTGATAAAACGACTTACAGGGCAGAAAGAAATAAAAATCATTTAACGACTTAACAGTGAAAAGGGGCAACCGTTTAATAATAGATCATTCCAAATCTCAGTTATTATAACATTCTAACCACTTATTCTCAACCTTCAGCTAAACTGCTTCAACTACATAAATGGTTCAAAGATCATCCATACTCATTTTTTAAGTTAGATTTTAAAGAAACCTGGGAAGTAGGCAATTGACAGTTTTTGCTAAGAACTAAGAAAATTTTGATGACCTCAGCAACTTGGTACAATCGAAGTAACTGCATTTGTAAACCCAGAAACTCTGTAAAATCATGTCCACTAATAAAAATCAATTATAGGTAAGGCTCAACTATCTTTATAAATTAATCTAGGATAAGCTAATCTAAAATATATTTAAAAGTCCATTTACAGATTTTATTTTCATGAATGATAATGGCACATGAAAGTACCTGAACACTTTATTGGTTTTCCAAATTCTCAACTTTAAAAGTGTACATTATGCAGTTGGCACAATGAACCTCTACAGTCTACTTTCAGGACACAAGTGTGTAGATGGGAGAAACTCGAAAAGTAAGCAATACCAGAAAGCATATGGAGACTTCTAGACTGAATATTATCTTCCAGGGGATCAATGTCGAAGATGGATCCAGGATCTGTGCGCCAAACTTTGAGGTCTTTTACCAAAAGAAAGAAATCAACAAATTAAGAACTTAAAAAAAAAAAAAAAAACCAAAACAACAACAAAAGAAAAACAGTTAACACCAAAGACAGTCAAACAAAAATCTGGGAAGGGGTGCGTGTAAAAAGCAAACATAAACAAACCCAGTGCTGCAGACTTCAGAGAAGAACTAAAAAGGATATTCAATTTTACAAGTATTTGTTAAGAAGGCTTCATAATTAAATTTCACTTGCTTTGAGGGAATGCTTGTGACTTTATCATGCAGCACATGGGCACCTGGGGTGACTGTGTATCACCTCCACAGCATCCCCTCTGTCCTAAATCACTCTTACTCTCTACTCACTCAAACAGGATGACTGACAAAACCACCTGATTAAGTACCTTCGAGTAATCCATAGGAATGATTGAGAAGTTAGTGTCTTAGAAAACTGCTGTCCTAAAACAGAAACAAATGTTTGAGATGTAGGCGAGTGGTCAGCCCGTTTTCTTTCTGAGTCTAATATCTATATTTCTAAGTGCAAGTTAATCTATGTAAAATACATGGATTAGAAAACTGCTAAGAGCAAGGTAATGAGCAAGAAACAACAGGGATGGAAAGATGAATATAGAAGTAACTTCCTGCTTTCAGTGGGTAGTTCACAGCTATGGTCAATGATCAGACTATGCAAACCAATTTATTCTGCTTTTTCAAGTTGGAGGCAAATTCCAAATTTAATAACTGCTGAGGTTACTAGTCTCTCCAATTAATGGTTGTCAAATCTTAAAATAATCTCTTTTGTATTGTTCCAACAAATGGAAAGAAAGAACCTAGTGATGGATGTTGTCGTT
Source organism: Chrysochloris asiatica (assembly GCF_000296735.1). Lineage (NCBI taxonomy): Eukaryota > Metazoa > Chordata > Mammalia > Afrosoricida > Chrysochloridae > Chrysochloris > Chrysochloris asiatica. Next base: position 5,405,442 of record NW_006408655.1, read on the forward strand.
GTTGTTTCCAACTCGTTGTTGGTTCCAACTCATGGCGACCCTGTTACGGTTTCTGAGGAGCAACTGATGGGTTTGAACTGACAACCTTGTGGTTTGCAGTACAGTGCTTATCCTACAGCACCACAAACTGAGGAGAAAATCCAATTAATGAGTAAACTGAAACTAGACATCTGCTTTTCTGTTTTTAATTAATAGCATTAAGAGCTTACATATGCCAGATATTACCTGAAGTTATAAAATAACTTCAATAAAATTTCATAATTTATTAAAGTAGGTACTATTATTATCCTTAAGGAGCTCTAGAAGCAGAGTGGTTTATATGTTGGACTTCCAACCGCAAAGTTTTAATCTACCAGTTGCTCCACAGGAGAAAAATGAGGCTTGCTGCTTCTGTAAAGATTTACACTTGCTTTAGCATCTCTAGGCTGGAGAGCACGTTTCATAGTCTCTTCTGATATCCATTCTGGCCTTTTCCTTCTTTCTTGTCTTCCTAATGACATTTTCCTTTCTTCCTGTATGATGTTCTTGATGTCATTCCACAACTCTTCAGGTCTTTGATCATTAGTGTCTAATGCATCAAATCTGTTCTTGAAATGATCTCTAAATTCAGGTGGAATATGCTCAAGGTCAAATTTTAGCTCTTGTGGACTTGTTTTAATTTTCCTCAGCTTCAGCATCAACTTGCATATGAGCAATTGATGATCTGTTCTACCATCTGCCTCTGCCTTTGTTTTGGCTGATGGTATGGAACCTTTTCACTATCTCTTCCCACAGATGTCGTCAATTTGATTTTTGTGTGCTCCATCTGTTGAGGTCCATATGTACAGACCTGTTGAGGTCTTTTATGTTGGTTAAAAAAGCATTTAAAATTAACAAGTCATTGGTCTTGAAAATTCTATCAAGTGATCTCCAACATTGTATCTATTATCAAAGCCATATTTTCCAGCAACTGGTCCTTCTTTGTTTCCAACCTTTGCATTCCAATCAACAGTAATGATCAATACACCTTGATTGCATTGTCTGATCAATTTCAGAATAAAGAAGTTGGTAGAATTCATCAATTTCATCTTCATTGACTTTAGTGGTTGGTGTGTAAATTTGATTAATAATAGTATTAACTGGTCTTCCTTGTTGTTGAGTGCCAATGTGTTGGTTCTGACTCATAGCAACTCTGTACAGGGTTCCCAAGGAGCATATGGATATTATCCTATCATAGACAATATTATACTTCAAGATAGATCTCAAAATGTTTTTTTGATGATGAATGTGATGTCATTCCTTTTTAATTAGTCATTCCCAGCATAGTAAACCATATGATCATCAGATTCAAAATGGCCAATACCAGTTCATTTCAGCTCACTAATGCCTAGGATATCAATCTTTAAGCTTTCCATTTATTTTTTGTCAATTTCCAATTTGCCTAGATTCATACTCCATACATTCCATGTTCTGATTATTAATAGATGCTTACAGCTGTTTCTCCTCATTTTGAGTTGTTAACTCTGAAACATGCTCTCCAGCACAGAGCTCAAACAAATGGAAGAAATGAGAAAGAAAAAGAACTGAATAGAAAATTTCGAAGACCAGCTCGAGAAGACAAAGTCAAGTATTAAAATGAAATGTACAAAGACATGGAGTTAGAAAGCCAGAAGAGAAGGCCATACTCAGCATTTCTCAAGCTGAAAAAACTGAAGAAAAAATTCAAGTCTCAAATTGAAAGACTGAAGGATCCCATTGGAAAAATACTGAATGATGCAGAAAACATCAAAAGAAGATTAAAGGGATACAAAAGAGTCACTGTACCCAAAAGAAATAGATGTTGTTGAACCACATCAACAGATAGCATATGATCAAAAGACAAAGGTACTGAAGGAAGAAGCCCAAGCTGCACTGAAGGAACTTTCAAAGAACAAGGCTCTGGGAATTAATGGACTAAAACTTGAAATATTTTAACAAACTGATGCAGCACTAGAAGCACTCACTCATCTATGCCAAGAAATTTGGAATGCAGCTACCTGGCCAAATAATTATAAGAGATCCATATTTATGCCCTTTTCAAAGAGAGGTGACCCAATGGAATGCAGAAATCATCAGATAATATGGTTAATATTATACGCAAGTAAATTTTGCTAAAGATAATTTTAAATCAGCTGCAACCATACATTGACAGGGAACTGCTAGAAGCTCAAGACAGATTCAGACAAGGCTGTGGAATGGGGGATATTATTGCTGAGGTCTCATGGATTCTGGCTGAAAGTCGACAGTACCAGAAAGATGTTAAATTGTGCTTTATTGACTATGCAAAGACTTTCAACTGTGTGGATCACGACAAACTATGGACAACATTTTGGAGAATCAGTATTCCGGAACACTTAACTGTGCACATGAGAACCCTCTACATAAACCAAGAGGCAGTCATTTGAATAGAACAAGGGAATGGTTTAAAACAATGAATGCTTTAAAATTAGGAAAGGTGTGTAGTAGGGTTGTATTATTTCACCATGTTTATTAACCTTGCTTGCTGAAAGTGAAGAGGACTTGAAACATTTACTGATGAAGCTCAAAGAACACAGCCTTCATTATGAGTTGCATCTCAATGTCAGGAAAACAAAAATCCTCACCACTGGACCAATAAACAACATTCTTATCAATGGAGAAAAGATTGAAGTTGTCAAGGACTTCATTCTTCTTGGATCAACTA
>NW_006408655.1:5408757-5413283 GCF_000296735.1 Chrysochloris asiatica
ACAACAACAACAACAACAATATTCAATCTGTATGCTAAAAAGCAAATGATCAAAGAATCTGAATTATGTGAAGAAGACCATGGCATCAGGATTGGAGGAAGATTGTGATATACAGATGATACAATCCTGCTTGCTGAAAGTGAAGAGGATTTAAAATATTTACTGATGAAGATCAAAGACCACAGTCTTCAGTGCAGATTGCCCCTCAATGTAAAGAAAACAAAACTCCTCACCACTGGGCCAATAAACAGCATCAGGAAAAATGGAGAAAATATTGAAGTTTTGCAGGGGGATCAACACTCATGGAAGCAGCAGTCAAGAAATGAAATGATATATTGCTTTACGCAAATCGTCTGCACAAGACCTCTTTAAGATGTTGAAGAGTAAAGATGTCAGTTTGAGGACTAAGGTGCTCTTGATGCAACTCATGGAAATTTCAATAGCTTCCTATGTTTGTGATACTTGGACAGTGAAGAAGGAAGACCATAGAAGAATTGATGCATTTGAGTTATGGTGTTGTAGAAGAATACTGAAAGTACCATTGACTGCCAGAAGAACAAACAAATCTGTGTTGGAAGAAGTATAGCCAGAATGCTTCCGGTTGTAGTTGCTAAGTACTGTCAAATCAATTCCAACTCATAGCAACTCTGTATAGAGCTTCCAAGGAGCTCTGATGGAGCTGCTGACCTTGTGGTTCACAGTCCAGTGCTGATTCTGCTCCTTAGAAGACAGATATCGAGACTTTGTCTCCCAAACTTCAGACACATTATTATGAGGGACCAGTCTCTGAAGAAGGACATCATGCTAGGTAAAGTGGAGAGGGTCAGCAAAAAGGAGGAAGACCCCCAATGAGATGAGTTGACACAGTGGCAGTAGCAATGAGCACAAGCTTAACAATGATTGTGAGACTGATGCTGGACCAGGCAGTGTTTTGTTCTGTTGTTTATATGGTCTTTATGAGTCAGAACCGACTCAATGACACCTAACAACAACAGAACAAAGATTTACATTCTCAGAAACCCCTAGACTGGGTGGCTATGAGTCAGAACAAACTTTATGACACATAGAGCATTATTATTCCTATTTTATAGATTAGGAAACAGACGTATACAAAGATTAATAACTCAGCCAAAGTTATACAACTATTAAGGAGGAAAGCCTCCGACTTTAAAATAGATACAATACAAAATGGCTTAGATTGACTTACTCATTAAAAAAATGTTTTTTGGCCTGGTACAGTGTCTAGTTCATTGGAGGGTTTAACATTTATGGAATGCAATTCATTTAATTGTTTTATAGGTAAATCCTCAATGGAAAACACTGACTTCAGGATTTCCCAGTAAGTGAATAATGGATTATATATCACATATATACATATGTATGTGTATTTTGAACATATGTATATATATATATTTGTGCACATGTATAGTCTGTCTTAAAAGATTATGAGCACTGTATTCTAAGAGCCCAAAACGTAGACAGTTTCACAGTGTTTAGCCAGAGTCTCACTGCTCCCCCACTCCTGACACCTAGGGTAAACTGTGCAGACATTAGTAGTTCTATCCTAGTGGGACTCCCTTCATTATCACTCACAAGACATTAAAACAATGAATTCCATGTTACTTTCAATGAAAACATTTTAACTCATCCACCCAACATAATGTGGTTGATTTACACAATCACCTTACTAAGATTAGCAAAAGTATTTATTGATTACAAATATGTTTGGAGAAAATTTTTGGAATCACTTTAAGAATCACTGAAGTATCTAAGTATCCTGACGTTAACACACTTGTTTTGTCAAATAAATACTTTTCTCACCCTAAATTGCCTTTCACTGTTTTTAAAAACAAGTTCTTATCTTTAAAGATGAACATAAGCTAGCACCGGCATTACTGAAGAGTGTATACTACAATTATCAAAATTATTCCTAGCAAAATTTCAGAGGTTATTTCTGAGGAAAAAAGTAGTCATTTGGAAGTATGAATTATTGAATATATACTAAAAAGTCATTAACTCTCCTTTCTAACTCTACCTTAAATTTCTTTAACATTCAGGATAATCCTTGCTGATAGCCTGGCCATATTTCAATATTATCCTCCTAAGATTCCCAGTGACTGATTATATGTGACTTACAGATAGCAAGAATGGAAGACTCTCTCAAAGTTATGGAATATTCAGAAAACTCCTCATTATTCCAGGTCATAAATAGTATTCAAGAAAATGCAAGCTATTCATATTGTAAAATATTATTCATACCATCATATTCATATTAATATCACCACATTCGCTCAAGAACGTCTATTGTGGTGAAAGGATATAAAGATAATATGGTTAATCTTTCACTCAGACAACCACATTGATCAAGTACAGGGAAAGAAAATAATTGTTCAGTCCCTGTTAAAAGCCATGTCTAATACGAGACTGGATTCTTTGTTTAACAAGTGAGAATGCCCATGAAACCAGAGAACCATGAAAGACAGAGAATGTACAATAGTAGAAAGGATGTACAACAATGCCTAAGGAATGCCATCATTCCATTCGATCTGTTTCAGACACCAGCACCATAACTGTGGCTTAATTCAAATAAGGCATCACATCAAACATTGGATGAGAAGTCAAATGAATAGCAACACTAATTCTAAAGCCAGGGCAAGCTTAACCTTCTTGATGAAGCCTAGGTGCCAACAAGGATGGTCAGCTTACCAACGATGATGCCAGGTCTTCTATCCATCTCCACAATGTGAGGGTGGACACCCTTGTAGGCAGCATCACTGACAACCTGGGTGTTCTTCCGCACTCGCTCTGTCACAGGGTCATCTACAACAGGAGTGAAGCCTCTTCCCTTTGTCTTTTCAAAATCTTCGTGATACTTTACCTGAAAAATGAACAATAATATTAACGCAAACTGAAAATTTCTAGGTCTTTTCATGTGCTAAAATGAAGATTTGGGTGAAGATTGCCCAACTCCATACCTCACTTAGAAAATGTGAAAGATGGCATTGCATCAATTTAATGAAGCCAAATGCATCTTTCCCAATGATTCCAAACAGAATGTCAAAAACTTCAGCTTCCTTACATCAAAACTCAAAATGCTGAAATTTTCACAACATTCTTAATCATTATGGCAATTTCCTACACTGCCTAAGTGTCCCTTTTAAATTATATATAGATCTGTAAATCAGTCAGAAGTTTAAAAAAAGATACAATTTTTTAATCCCAGTTACTTCTTAAAACATAATTAACTTTAAATCAATTTCCTTTCTCTGAACCTTTAATAAGCAATAAAATGATAATGACTATAGAATTATTTCAAGAAAAAAGTGTTATTTAATAACTATATTAAGCAAGTCATATATAATCAAATAAGTATACTTCAAAATATACATTTTTCATGATCTGAAATTAGGGTGATGGTTAAACAACTCTAAATACACTAGAAACCTTTGAATTATATACTTTAAATAAGTGAACTTTATGGTAAATACAGTATGTCCTAATAAAGCTGTTAAAAATACATTTTTTATATTCTTTGCAACATACAAACACACCAAGCACCATCTTAAATTTAACTGGGAAGATGTCCACGCAAATGTCTTTCACAACATGCATTCATAGTGGTCATGTTAGAAATAAAAACACACAAAATAATCACTGAGAAAAAAGCTTTTATTTGACTCAGTATTCTCATACAATTCAGCATGATTAGAGAATTCGACCAAAAGGACTGGCCCACCCATGGCTCCTTGTTTTGTTAGTCATCCAGATTAATAGTGATGCTGTGGTACTGGGTCGTGCCATTCCTTAGTATGTTTTAGTCATGAGAAGAATGATCCGGTTGTACCCTACCATTGAAATATGGTTCTGTGCTTCTCTAACATGCCTCAGACCAGGTGTATCTAAAATCAGACTTGGTCTACCTTGTATCCGTTTATGGTCCTGGGTATATTTTACCTGCAAAGTAAATGGTAGAACATAATTATGACAAGACAATGGTAATATAAAACATGGTACAACTTTTCAAGATTTTCAGGAGTAATGGAAGTTTTGGAACATATGCAACACACTTTAAATGATTTCCTGGCTAACTTATTTGGTGAATTCGATTCTGTTCTAGAAATTTAAAAAAAAAAAAAAAAAAGTTGCCCTCTATTTGATTCTGGCTCAAGTTGATCCTGTATGTGTTTCAAAGTAGAACTGTGCTGCATAGAGCTTTCAATGGCTGATTTTTCAGAAGTAGACTGTCATGAATTTCTCCTGGGTAGACCTGAACCTCCAGTTTTTCAGTTCATAACCAAGCACATTAATCACTTATGTTGTTGTTATTGTCAGGTGCCATCGAGTCGGAACCGACTCATAGTGACCCCATGCACAGCAGAAGAAAACAATGTCCAATCCTGGGCCAACCTCACTACTGCTGCCACACTTGACTCCATCAATGATGCCACCTGGCTGATCCACCTCGTTGGGGGTCTTCCTCTTTTTCTCTGACCCTCCATCTTACCCAGCATGACATCCTTCTCCAG
>NW_006408655.1:5413383-5437460 GCF_000296735.1 Chrysochloris asiatica
CCTCTTTTTCTCTGACCCTCCATCTTACCCAGCATGACATCCTTCTCCAGTGACTGTTCCCTCCTGACAATATGTCCAAAGTATGAGAGACGAAGCTTAATCACTTATACTACCCCAAAACTCCTTGCTCTATAATAAGAACCTAAAGTTTACTCTCAAAGTTCTCTTTTAAATGTTACAGCTAAAATGACATAAATCTTTCTTTCAACTGATATATATGTAAGGGACCAATATTAACTAGTAGTGTAATTAGTAAAACTGGTTTCCATATTTGAATCAAGCAGGTAAATCCAAGATTAAATGAAATTCAAATTTATTTTTCTGCTTTTATGTTCCTCTATTTCCTTCCCTAAAGAATAAAAAACAATGAGGAACACAGCTAGAAACGTCTTCTAAAGCACAGCTTCAAGGTGATTGATGATGAGTACACTCAGTGTCTCTGAACAAAAGGGCCACTAAATTGCTGTAAATGGTGGAGCCTTAAACTGATCCCTAGACAGAAAGCTCTTCAAGATTTCCTAGAAGTCTTGTCTATGGTCTTGACAACTGATCTTCAGAAAATGGTCATTTTGTGAAGCTGATTAAGTATAAAATTGTTGCCATTATTTGCCTTCAAGTTGATTTCCACTCATAGATACCCCATATAGGGTTTCCAAGGCCTTAAAAGGCTTCATGGCAGACAGAAACCTTATCTTTCTCCTGTGGATTTCCTAGCGGGCTCAAACCTAGAACCTTATAGTTAAAACTCTAGTACTTATCAGATGGAACCACCACACTCCCAGGTATAAGATTAAAATAACAACTACTGCAAACAGGAAGGTATATGTGCATTTCACTACAGAAGCCCAGATATTCATTAAGAGAATGAATAGTATCAAAATAAGCACCTTGGATTGTATATTCAATGTAACTGAATTGCATATTAATTGTATTTAAAGAGTTTTTCTGATAACTTCGGAAGATCCTTACTTTGGGAATAATGATTAATTTCTTTATTTTGTTTTGCAGAGAGCAAAGCATTAAGTTCTTATCTGCTAAAGGAAATGCTAGAGGTTCAAACCCAGTCATAGGCAATGCTGAAGAAAGAACTGGAGATCTGCTTCTGTAAAAATTACAGCCAAGAAAACTTTATGAGGTAGTTCTCCTCTGTCACATGGGATAGCTATGAGTCAAAATTGAATGGATAACACCTAACAGCAAGAACATCATTTAATAAAAACTATCAGTAAAATGTCAATTGTTGAACTTAAGCATCAGAGACTATGATTTTAAAAGGCACTGACCAAAATTACATTAATCTTTAAGTGAGCATTTTAACATATAATTATAATCTGAACTTCAAGTATAACTGGTATCATCTGGCAATATATTCACTGAAGGGTTTCAGGATAAAGTAGATTTATACTGCGACAGGCTATTGGAGGTCATCTAAAATAACACATTTCAAATGTTTATTGAAATAAATTCTACTTTCAAAAGAAAAAACCAGAACTACAGGTAAATAATAAAGGATACATCCTTTTTAGATAGTCCAGAATTTTCAGCTTTTATTTATAAGCTTCTTAGAGAGAAAACAAAGAAGATAGAGCTAGCTAGCTAGTCAGTTAGCTAGCCAGTCAGTTAGCTAGGTAGTTAGGTAGGTATAGATAGATATAGATAGATACAGATGGATGGATGGATGGATGGATAGATGATAGATAGATAGATAGATAGATAGATAGATAGATAGATAGACAGACAGACAGACAGACAGACAGACAGACAGACAGATAGACAGACAGATAGACAGATGAAACCACTTGCCGAGCTAATATTTTCTTGATTCTTCTTTACTCTTTCCATTTCAGGAGTTACGCTTAAGGCAGTGGCTCTGCCCAGCTGACCTTTATAATGCACCTATTATTTCAAAGAAAAAAAGGTAGAGTACTATATATCAGATCAACAAAATAATGGTCTCTTACTATTTGTTTTAAAGGGTTAACTCAGGGAGAGAAACTGTAGGGATACGGGGGTGGAAGAATATTATCTAAGGTCCTGTGAGGTGCTGTGGTGTCGGTTCCTACTCATAGTGACCCTGGGCACAACAGAATGAAACATTGTCTGTCCTGTACCATTGCTGTTGCCACTGTGACAATCCATCTCACTGGGGGTCTTCCTCTTTTGTGCTGACCCTCCACTTTACCAAGCATGATGTCCTTCTCCAGGGACCAGTGTCCCTCCTGATAATAAGCTTATTGTTGTTGTTAAGTGTTGTCAAGTCAATTCCAACTCAAAACGACCCAGTATGGGGTTTCCAAGGAGCGGCTGGTGGGCTTGAACTACTGACCTTTAGGTTCAAACCTACCTTGTGGTCAAGTATTTATACTACAGTGCTACAGCAGGATTCCAAAATCAATATGCACAAATTAATTCAATGAAAATGTGTATGTATCCAAGTTACTGTGTACTCAAATATGAGGGAGCTTCATTCAAGAAGTTCATGGAAAAAATGGAATTAAAAGATAATGGAATTTTTCCACGAACTTTTTGAAACTCCCAAATATATGAATATACCATCAATAAAACTATGTGCTTTCCCATTGCCATCAAGTCAATTCCAACTCATGGCTATCATGTGTGTTTCAGAGTAGAACTGTGCATAGTTTTTAATGACAGTGAATTTCTGGAAAGACTTTCTTGCCAGGCATCTCTGGGTAGATTCCAACCACCAGCCTCTTAGAAGCAAAGTGAATAATCATTTGGGCCACCCCAGGGAGTCCTAAAAAACTTATTGTTGTTGTTAAGTGCCATCGAGTCGGTTTTGACCCACAGTATTCCTGAACAGGGTTTCCGAGGCTGCAAATCTTTACGGGAGCAGAAAGCCTCATCTTTCTCCTGCGGAGCAGCTGGTAGTTTCCAACTGCTGACCTTGCAGTTCACAGCCCAATTTATAGCAAGCATTAAATCAATTAGGCTATACTTAGAAGGAGTCCTGGTGTGGTGCTGAAGGATAAGCCCTGGAACACAAGGTGAGTTTGAACACCAGCGTCATGGTCCAAACTCATCATATGCTCCTTGGAAATCCTATTCAGGGTTGCTATGAGTCAGAACTAACGTGATGGCACTTAACAGCAATACTTAGAAAGAATTTTGATAGAAAAAGTCTTCATGGATATTACTTAAAAGTACTCCTGTTCATAGAGAATGCTACTGTTCTATAGCGGTTTCTTAATAATTCAATATGGTAGAGCTTTCATTAAGGATGCATAGGTTACCAGAGTCATGCAAACAAAACAAAAGTCCAGCATGCTTCCCACTACTACAGTTCTCCTTCCTAAGCACCAGGCTCCTTTTCACGAATACTGGAGTCATGCCAAATGTGACTCTAAGTATATCTAAGAAAGATGAGCATCTGTATCTCTGAAACACAGTTGTTCAGAAAAGTACCACACAATAAACTGCTTTTGCTTTCTAATCTGGTCAAACGACTTTAAGAGTTTGACAAATACAATTTTTCTTTCAACTTAATAGATTTCCAAATTTCTTCTTCTGAAGAACCCAATCTATATGTTAATGACTTCAGAAGTGATTTTTACAGTGAACTGCATTCATGGATTGCATAAAGAGATGGGAGTTAGAGCAGGCCAGGAGTTGGTAGTTAAGTAAAAACAGTTAGCCCTAAAATAGGCATATCCCTAATGGTTTGCTCAGCCATAGTGGCAGTGGCTGAATACCGTTGAGTCAGTTTTGACTCATAGCAACCCTGAATAGGGTTTCCAAGGCTGTAAATCTTTATGGAGCAGAAAGCCTCAACTTTATTCAGTGGAGAGGCTGGTAGACTCAAACTGCTGTTCTTGTGGTTAACAGCCCAATTTGAAACCTATTATGCAACTAAGGGTCCTTTTTTTGCTCATTTCTCCTTAGACATCATCCAAAAATAACTAATAGCTCAGAGAAAGCAGGTAGAGGTGGGGGGGGGGGGGCTAGAGAGCAAGAGCATATACAGGAAGGAAAGCTTATTTATAAGGCCAAGATGCTACATATCACTACTGCGTTCCTGTTGGGAACCACAGAACTATAACCATGAAGACAAGAGGGATACACAGTAACTTCCAGAAAGAAATCATACAGGATTCTTTCAAACTGAGAACTCTGAGGTGGTGAATGCCTGACTTTATGCACAGTACCTAACATCCTGAACCTTTCAACTAAAATGTCAACTGAGAGTACAATAGCAACACAAAGTTATGAGAATGTTGTAAATATGAGGAGGCTTCAAAAAATTTGTGGGAAAATTCCCGTATCCTTTCATTCATTTTTTCCATGCATGTTGATACCCTCCCATACATGTTGACAAGATGCTTGATTTCATAAGGAAAAAGTTACTAAGAAAATCACACATTGCTGATATTTTTCTGGTTTTCTTTAACTCTCTTCAGCTCTGGTGGGTCGGAAATGGTAGTTGCCTGTTTAATCTCTCCTTTGTACTTTACCTGTGGAAGATAAGTAAGAATTTTAATAGAAAGCAGGATGAACCTCACCTAGATCACACAGGAAGAGCCTCAAAATAAATTATAACTTATACATTTTTTTTTCACAGTAGATATAGATCAACCTCCGAAAGGTAAGCAAGCTATGTATACCTGGATTCCACCTCATCCAACTTAGCAAACACAAAGTTTTGATTGTACTTCTTAAAAATCAGTTTTCAATAGTTACTTTGCTGCTCAATATAAAAAACAACTACAAAGACCAAGAAAACAATAACGGAGATACAAGGAACTTACTGTACAAGAAACTCCAGAATGAAGTTATTAAGAGAAGGACAGTGAAGGAAGCATGGCTGCCTCAAAAGGTCATTTATGTGCATTTAAATAAGCTCCCAACTGTCAAAAGAAGCTAAAGATACTGACATCTTCTAGGGATATTGTGAGAACACAGAAGTACTGAGTCTGAATTTCTCCTTCACCTGAGAGAATTAACTCTTAAATTGTGAAGTCTTTCAAATACTACTGATTTTAGAAAAAGAGACTCTTGTTTGTATTAGTAGACATTCCATAAAAGGGTCACAAAATATATGTATTTTTAAGGAGCTATCTGAAGGCTCTTTTAGAAGAAAGGATTCCTGGATTTCAGGAGGGTTGGGTTCAAAGTCTTATACTAGCCATGGTCCCCAAGCATGTCCTATGACCTCTTCAATTCATAATTTCCCATATCAGTAAAGCTGAGAAACGAACAATGCTGACCTCATGGATTCACATAAAGCATTTACCACAAGGCCTAGCATACCAAATGATGTCTAGTCAATTCTGACTCATGGTGAATCCACATGGGACAGAGTAGAATTGTGTGTGAATTTTCAATGACTGATTTTTCAGAAGTAGATGGTCAAAGTACCTTTGGTGGATTCAAACTTTTAACCTCTTGGTAACAGCTAAGCACATTAACCATCTATCTACACAGGGAGTTCCTACACACAGTGTTGTTGTTGTTAAATGCCATCATGTCGGTTCTGACTCATAGTGACCGTGCATAGGATTTCCAAGGCTGGAAATCTTTGTAGAAGTAGAAAGTCTCATCTTCCTCCAGAAGAGCTGTTGGTAGGCTCGAACGAACTGCTGACCTCGAGGTTCTCAGTCCAGTGCTTATCCTACAGAGCGACTGTGCTCTTCCTGCACACAATGTAGGTGCCTCATAATTATTAGCTATTAATGCTTTTAGTAGAAATATATTCTTTTGCTGTTATTAAGTACTATTGAGTCAGTTCCGACTTATAGTGACCCTGTATAGGGTTTTCCAATGAGTGGCTGGTGAGTTTGAATCACTGACCCTGCAGTTCAAACCAACTTGAGGCCCAGGACTTATCCTACATCACTATGTCACTTCAGAACTAAATGACGCTTTCCATTTTGTTTATAAGGATCCCTGTTCTGACATGATGCCAAGCATAACCCAGTCATACCAGTTGTTCTCTTGTCCTATTCCAATATATAAATTTTCTCTGACTGAGCAAATATATTGTCATATTGACAACAGCCTCACTATTCTCCAGGGCCTCACCTGGTTGTGGTTGTAAGGAGTAACTGTTTAAGCTGTGAGGTCTCTGAAGGCAGAAACTGTGTCACATCAATATTTCTATACCAGTCCCCAGAACAATGCCTGGCACGTGGAGGATGACTTTGGAAGATGTTTTTTCTGACTGAATAAACATGACTAATTATTATAACAGAACCTGGTGTGGCACTGTGGGTGAATGCGCTGAACTACAAAGTTGGTTTGAACCTCAAGGTCGGTAGTTCAAGCTCACCAGCCAATCCTCAGAAACTCTATACAGGGTCGCCATGGGTTGGAACAGACTGAAAGGCACTTAACAACAACAATTATAATAATGGAGTCCTGGTGTGGTGTTGTAGGCTATGCAATGGACACCTAACTGAAAAATCTGCAGTTCAAACCCACCAGGCACTCCTCAGAAACCATAGGGTTGCTATGAGTTGGAACCCACTTGATGGCACTTTACAACAATTATTACAACATAGTAGCAAATTTCCTGGGTTCCTATGAGAGGGTCACAGTTCATGTCCTTTGACATGTGAACATGAAAAAGAGCACCCAAACATATATAGGGTTTAAAGCTTTCCAGGGAGCATTTTTAAGAATAAACTATATTAGGGAAAGCAAAACAACTTGCCGCACTCAGCTGCTCCTGGTTCTTCCGCACCCGCTCTATCTCTGGCGTCATACTTACTGGAGTTGATTTGTAGTGTTGCTCTTTATACTGAAGCTGAGAAACAAGGTACAAGAGAGTTTGGGATTAAGGGAAATAAATGTATACAATACACAAGAATCAACTGGAAGAAAAGTCCCATGGCTAACAGAGCATTCATTAATTAAAAATTTCATTACAATTTACAACAATAAAATAAGTATTGCTAAAGTACTTCATCATCTTCATGTGACCAGTTTCAAAACTTTTTCCCTTTCCAGGTGTTTTAAATGACACCTTTGGTTGGTAGGCTTGAAGTTGTATTACAAGGAATCTTCAAAAAGCTCATCAGAATGTGTATTATACAAACAACTCTTTACATGGATTAACACGTTTTTGTGCTAAAATAAACTCATACTAATTTGTTGTAACATGTCTGAATAGGAGCTAGTTTAAGCAGTAAGAAGGATAAGAGAATGTGATGATTTGAAAAAAGCCCCCAACAGAGCAACATGAATTCTGTTAAAATTAAAGCAAGAACAAACATCAAATTTATGATGAAGTTTGGGTACAAGAATCGTGAGATCATTGATGATGTACGAAAAGTTTATGGGGACATAGTCCTAAAGAAATCAGTACTTTTAAAAATGGATAACTTGTTTTAAGAAGGGACGAGATGATGCTGACTGAAGCTGAAGCCCATAGTAGCAGATCATCAACATTAATTTGAGAGGAAAATTAATCTCTTTCATGCTCTAACTGAAAAGGACTAACAATCAACAGCAGAAACAGTAGCCAACACCATAACCATCTCAACTGGTTCTGCTGACATAATTCTGTTTGAAAATTTAAAATTAAACTTTCTGCCTGATAGCTGCCAAAACTATTGAGAAGAACTGTCTATGGAAATTTTAAGCAAATAAGATCAATATCCTAAAGCATTTCTTGGAAGAATTGTAACAAGAGGCGAAACATGGCTTTACCAGTGTAATCCTGAAGACAAAGCATAATCAAAGTACTGGTGTCCAAAAGGTAGAAGTGGTCCCATCAAAGCAAAAGTGAACCAGACAAGCATAATACCATTATTGTAAAAGACTAAGAAAAAGAACACACCCAAAAGGGAAAAAAAAAAAAAAAAAATATATATATATAAGTGCTGATCACAGGTATGTATGGGATGAGAGGTGGGGAGGGAGGGGAAGAAAGAACCCATGGTAGGGAATAGACACAGGAGAGCCTGGGAGCTGGAGGTGGTGGTGGCTGGCAATACATAAGAAGGGGGAGGGGAAAAAGAAGAACAAGGTGGACGGAAGAATGATTGGGCAGGCTTACATGGGCTAGGTGGAACAGAGGTATATCATGATATATGCACAAGTTTGGAATAATAGGGCTTCAGGATACAGGGATTGAGGCAAGGCTTGAAAAGGGAAAAGAGGGGAATAATGTTAGGATGCTTGGCCATCTTTTGAATCTTGGTTTCACTTGCCTACCATTGTGAAACAGATGCTTGGGGGAGGGGTGGCAGATAGCCAAAACCATCACAACAGAAAACATATAAGCCTGTCTTCAGTCTATAACTGACTAGAATACCTTGGGGGGATGGAAACTACCCAGACCCAAATTGGGGGAAGGGGACTATAAAGGCAAGAAGTGACTGGCTTGCAAGCTTTCAAGAGGGAGCTTAGTTCCATACAGGGCAGGGATAGGCAGAACCTCCAATGAATGATTTCCAAACTGTTGGGACTGGGCTGAGGAAAGGAAATGGGGATAAGACTCTTGTGGTACAACAGTGAATACCTGCCGCCAGGACTAACTATGAGGGCCAGAAATGTAGAGGCAGATTTTTTTTTTTTCTTGGCAAAAGGAGGAGATTGATTGATTTTGCAGGCCAGAGGCAGGGTATGGAGGAAGGTAAAATCTCCACTGAGTAGTATCCAATCTGTCTGGGCAGAACTAATGAAAGGAGATGCGGATTGGTCTCTTGTGATACAATAGTGAATAATTATTATCAGGACTGATTGTAAGGGCTGGAAATGTAAAGGTAGACATTTTGTGGCAAAGGAAAGGGGGTGATTAACTTTGCAGTGTAGGAGCAGAGGTTCCTGAGACCATCAAGGGAGAAGAAAGGAGAACAAGACACTACCCAGAGAAGCAGTGACGCCAGGGATGGAGGCAGAGACAATGACTTGGGGAGAAGGAGCTGCTGGGGACTTTAGACCCCAAGAGGGAGAGGAGCTGTGTACTGATGACCAGGAGGCAGGCTTGCGGGGTATACCCCTTGGTTGGTGGATGATGCATGGAGGGGATTGTAACCATGGCAATGAAACAATATATGACAGGATCAATGTAAAGCTGATGTCCTCCCATGTAAACTATCACATAATTCACAATAAAGCATTAAAAAAAAACAACAAAAAAAACTGAACCAGTCAAGAGCAAACGTCATGGCAACAGTTTTGGGGGATGCTCAAGGCAATGTGCATATTCACTTTCTGGCCTGTCAAAGAACGCTAACAACTGCTTACTGTGAGAGTATTTTGAAAAAATTAACCAAAAGTTTAGCCAAAAACACGTGGCAAGTCTTCACCAGAGAGTCCTCCCTCCATCACGACAAGTTTCTGCTTATTCCTCTCAGTCAACTCTAGAATTCCCATAGGAATCATTAGGCATCTACCTTAAAGTCCTTATTTGGCTCCTTCTGACTTGCTTTTATTTCCTAAACTTAAAAAAAAAAGTCTTTAAAGGGCACTCATTTTTCTTCAATTAATATTGTAAAAAAGACTGTATTAACATTGTCAATTTCCCACGTCCCTCAATTCCTTAGGGATATACTGCAAAATCGGTTTCAACTACAAGGTCAGCTGTTCAGGCTCACCAGCTGCTCCTCAGAAACCCTATACAGGGTCACTGTGGGTCAGAATTGACTCAACGGCACTTAACAACAACAATCCTTACTTACAAAAGTTTCTTAAGCTTGCTGAAACTTATGTTGAGAAGTAAAGTTTGTATTTTTTTTTTTTTTATCTTTTAATTCCATTTTTCCATGAACTTTTTCAAATCCCCTCGAATTTACTGGTGGGCCCCTGAGTTTGATCCTATCAGAAATAATAAATGTCCCTTCTGTGAAGTCATTTCTTTGTAGCACTAGAGCAGTGTTCATCAAAATTACTATTTTATATTATAGAAATAATAATTCTGTACTCTCTTATCATTATAAAGAAGGTCACACAAATCCAAATCCTGCACTTTAGTTAGATGGTCACTCTACAAAAGAATCCTGAGCCTCAAAGTTCCCTACTCTACAAAGTTGCAAAACTGGAAATGGAAATATTCCTGACCTACTGCAGAGAGGTGTTCCCTGTTAGCTGGGTAGATAGAACTCAATCATTTGTAGCATGCTTTCACAGCAAACCCACAATATCCCAGGAAATAAATGAGTATTTCACACAGAGAAACAGAATGCCGTGTCAGCTGAAAACATTTCTGACAGGTAAAAGTAGCACTAAAGGTTAAAATCCCATCATAAGAAGCTCCACAGGGATAGTCTTAATGATTTTTGGAGCTTAAATTTAGTGTGAGGGATTTTTTTTCTCTCTCTCAAGAAATCACAAGTCGTGAACATGCAAGTAAAGTGTCTAAGTCTGGAAAATAAATGAAAAAGGGCCAGGGCATATTCCAGTATGAGCTCTTTCCTCAGTGTGCAACTTTGTGTCAGTGTATGTTGTTTGAGATCCTTATGACTGGAATGACTGAGTTAAAGGGAGGAAAGTTTCATGTAATTTCTACTGATGGTAAGATACAGGAAAAGATACTCCCGATAAAGCTCAGAAGGGGGAAGATCGGTTGAATAGCATGTGGGTGTAGAAAAACTACGGCAGCCAATGTCTTGTGGATGTATATTTATGGACATATATTTGATAAGACACTTCATTTTTTTGCATTCATCCTGTCATAAGCATGCTGAATGCTTTATATGCAATATCTCACTTAATACTCTGTTTTATAGATAAGGGAATTAAAGCTTGGTTGACAAAACTACAGAAATGAAGACCGGGAACTGAAATCAAACCTACAGTCAGACATCCAGACACATGTTTTTGCCTACAACTCCAGTGTTTTGTAAATTTCCACCATTAGTACACCATTTTTTATAACCATCCCCAGATATGGGCAGGGCTGTTACACATGATAGCAATTTTTCCATCAAATTAATTCACTATTATTTTCCAATAAATGTATTTTAAAGTACTCTTACGTTTTCCCCATAAATTAAAAGACAGTAACCCTTCCTTTAAAAGAAGGTATCCATGAAAGCAGTTGAATCACTAACCCTAACATCTTAAATATCATAATAGTATTAAGAGCCACTTTAAAGGACACTGGAATTCCATAGTGTTTTATTGTTCTTCTTCTTTTGTATGTTGTTGTTATTAGCTGTTGTCGAGTCACTTTGACTCATGGTGACCTTAAATACAGCAGAACAAAACACTGCCTGGTCCTACACTTGGTGTGCTGCTGGGAGTTAATTCGCTGGACAGCAGAGTTGGTTTGAACTACAAGGTAGGTGGTTCAAGGTCACCATCTGATCCTTAGAAACCCTAAACAAGATCACAATGGGTTGGAACTGACTCAACGATACTTAACAACACCATCTTCATGATTATTGGTATATTTGAGTCCATATTGCCTCCATACTGACACCTTATGATATGTATCACAATTGGCTCTGTACCATTATCTCTAATCACTAGAAATTTTACTAAGCTCTGGACTACGAGTCAGTGGTTGATGGTTTGAATTCAGCTAGAAGTGCCTCAGATGACAATCCTCATGACCTGCTTCCGAAAGGTCACAGCCTTGAAAGTGCCAGGAGTTGAAACTGACTTAACAGCAACCAACAAGACTCATCATATGAAATCCCTCTTTCTTGAAAAGCCTTAGATCCTGAGCATGCTGGTCTATTCTGCCAGGAATACCCTTCCTCATTTAACCTACCCCAAAGCTTCCTAACTCTTCAAGCTCTAACTCACATGTTATTCTTTCTTCACATCTTTTCCTTTTTCCCACAATCATCAGCTTCCTTCCCTGCATTTCCACAGCACGTTAGGTGTTGTGTTATTTGTTATTAAATGAGATACTGCATGCAAAATATTTAAAAATATCAATTATTGTGACAGCACTTAAAACAACGTAAAATAATTATTTATTACTAAGTGTGTTTCTCCTGGAAACATCAAGAATACTCACAGCCCCTAACCTTAAGATATACCCCTCTCATCTATAAATTATAACAACTATGACAGAGAAAATATTCATATGCGTTCACTTAATAAATGAAGATATATGAGGCATTGGGGCATGGTGTAGTGGAGGACAGAAAAGTATATGAAATGTTGTCACCCCCTTTAAAGAACTGCTGTCCTTGTAATGGTATTCATTATAATTGAATTTTACCTGTCCAGGTATCATGCCCTCCTTATACATTGTCATCCAACAAAATGATTTTTAAAAAAAACAAAAAACTTAAATATGATCATACATTACTGATATTCTTTTGGTGTTTTTTTAACTCTGGAGGATCAGAAATGACTGTTGCATGTTTAATTTCATCTTTGTATTTCAGCTGTATAATTCATTAGAATATAATGTCAGTTTTATTACACACAAGTCTTGATAACTAATTAAGATTATTTATAACCATTGCACAATTGAAATTCTAATTTCAACATTAATTTTCCTTCAGTGGAAACACAGGCCTTTATTATACCTGATTCTTACAGAACTTCTTTATCCAAAAGTGTAAAGGGATCCTTATCTATTCACCTATCCATCACTACAGGCATTTTTTAATGAATATAAACAAACTTTGCTTATAAAAATAAATTTTATCATTTGGTGGGTGCAACTGAAACTCTAGAAATTATCTAAAATAATATAATGCTTTATCATTTTCTATCCAAAAAGCAGTTTCTATGTGGTAATATGTTATTATAATTTGCTGTATAATTAAAAGCAAAAGTCAAATCGAGGTAGTTACAGAGTCTTGGAAAAACTGCTTCTCTGGCTAAAAACACACAAATAATCCAGAAAACAATCACTTAACAGAAAAACAGAAAAGGGAGCGGTAGAGGAAAATGTACTGAACGCATAAGCCATAGTGTCCAGAGTCACTAGAAGAAGCGCCAGTGTCCAAAAGTCAGGAAGTATCTTCTACCCACACAATCATGTCTTGTAAAGGCCACCTATGTCCTGGCATCCATTTCATTAAAAAAAAAAAAAAAACAACTTAACTTCTTCTAATCTAATTGCAGGAAGATAAACCAGACAAATGGCAATATCACCTACTCTTACGTCTGGGATAACAAACATATCTTTAACCTTGTGAAATCATTATCAGTTTTGTTAGATCAGGGAATTTTCTAATATGCTTAAAGTTCATGCACCACAGAAGAAAGGTCTAGTGATTTACTTTAGTAAAGATTATAGACAAGAAAACCCTCTGGGGAGCAGTGCACCCTGTAACACATGGAATTGCCAAGAGTTCGGGGTGGGAGGCACAATTTGACCATAGCTAACAACAAGAAGGAGTCCTGTTGTGGCGCTGTGGGTTAATGCGCTGGACTGCAAAGTCAGTTTGAACCACAAAGTCAGTGGTACAAGCTCACCAGCCACTCCTCAGAAACCCTGTACAGGGTGGCTTTGGGTCGACAGCACTTAACAACAACAACAGTAAAAACTCATGCAAGTTTGGATTAGAGAAAAATAATGTTTATATATATATACACACACACACACAGGGAATCATTGGCTATACACAAAGGCATATGTGGAAATTTAGCAAACACTGACGTCTACACAAAACACGTTTTAGATCTCAGTAATATTTTAAATGATTAGACCTGACATAAAGAAACAGTAACTAAGCATCCTAGATATCACCAATATATTCGCAGTATTAGTAGCTGTAGACTTAGTGTGAGTAACAATACCAATATTAGTCCAGATCTAAAACAGTTAAATTGAGAGTTCACTGAAAGGGCCAACTCTAAATTAAATTCAAGAAATAGCTCTTAACTGAGAAAGCTAATAGCTAAAAATCTTGTATGCTGGAGGTGGAAAATGTCGAGATCTTTAAATGTTAGAGAATCATATCTTGGTTTGACAGATCTAACTAATCTTGAAAGGGCAACTTTCCATTTGAATACTAAGCAGGGTGTATGGCACAGCCTCACACAGACACAGAACTATGCATTTATTGTTTGCTGGAAGAGGCAGCGGGATGCTAAGAGGAGAAATGATATACTGTACAACGGTGTGTGACTTTCCTTGGATGAAAAGCTAAACATGATTAAAGATAAGCATTTTTGTTTTTCAGATGACTCTAAACTAATCAAAATGGTAGAGTTGTTTCAATATAGGCAACAGACTTGCACACTACAGAACATTTATTACATTATATCACAGTACACTGATGGGTGCGTTTCATATAGTATCATTTGAGAATGAAGGCAACAAACCTTCCACACTTTCATCCCAAACAAATTCTCTATCAGATTTGAGTGTTGTTGCCTGACACAGGCTCTCACCGCCATGGATCAGAACACAATCAAGGCCCTCATCAATGTCTCAAGCCTCTCAATCTTTCAGTTTATGCTTTCCTCAGAAGATGATCTCATTCATGCTGCAGAGATTTGTTTGCACTGGTATGCTGCAGATTTTTCTCTTTTCTAGTATATTCCTATTTGAAGTATGTTATACTGCAGCATACATTTCCTCCTTCCTTTTCTACTCTTTCTCCACAAACTTCAGTGCAGTCTCATATCTTTAGGATGCTGTGCAAATATCCCAGTTACTAACATATGTGTCTAACCAAGGCAATTGTACTTGGATTACTTCAAGAAAGATTCTGGAAGGCACTGCCTTCAGCAGTGAAGATGAAAGAGATGGATCAGGGAAGGGGTTTATGGAAAGAACTGTTTTTACTTCCTCAACAAACAACCAACTATATTAAAAGTACATGGGCAAATGCCTACTGATAATAGTAATAGTTACCCATTTTAAATGTCAGCATTAAATGAAAGAATTCTTACACATAAAAGAACTCTTATACATATAAGAATGTTTATACTTCACATTGTCTACCCTACCCAACCCAATCCAAAGGTGATTGTTGTCATTGTCAGGTGCCATCGAGTCAATTTCAACTCATCATGACCCATGTGACAGAACAGAATAGTCCCATAGGGTTTTCTAGACTGTAATAATCATTATGGAAGCCAATCACCAGTTCTTTCTTCCAAAGAGAAAGGTAGGTTCAAACCCCAACCTTTGTTTGACAGCTGAACACTTAATCACTGTGCCACTAGGGCTTATTAAAGGTGAATGAAGGGTAAGTTATTTTACAAACAATTCTGATACCAAAAGTATGCTTTTAAAAATATTGCTTGTTTTTGTTGCTTTTTGCTGGAAGCTGGCTAAAGCAGAAGATAAACAAAGCTGGAAAGCAGAAACAGAGGAAAATATGTATCTAAGATAAAGCTCAGAGATATGATTGATACAGGGTTAAAAAAAAAAAAGTATGATTTTTTTTTTTTAATATAAATCTCCACTTAAGGAAATAAATATATGTCTCAGGGCCTTAAATCACTCTTTTGTTGTTGTTGTTAACTGCCTTTGAGTTGGTTCTGATTCCTAGCAACCTTGTAAACGGTTTCTGAGGAGCTGCTGGTGAGCTTGAACCACTGACCTTACAGTTCAAACTGACCTTGCAGTCCAGCACATTAACCCACAGTGCCACAGTAGGACTCCACTCTATCAGGGTAAAATTATTTTCTCCAGCAGTACTGAACTTTATCCTTTCTTGGTAAATTTTTTTTTTTTAAGTGCCGTTGAGTCGGTTCCAACCCATAGCGACCCTGTACAGGGTTTCCGAGGGTGTAAATCCTTACGGGAGTAGAAAGCCTCATCTTTCTCCCGCGGAACGGCTGGTAGTTTTGAACCGCTGACCTTAAGGTTCGCAGCCCGATTCGTAACCACTATGTACAGCTAAAATTCTGTTCAAAGAAATTAACTCTAGTCATAGATATCATTACTATACAATTAAAATGATATATTTCATATGTGCTATAATTTATCAAAATGAAACACTGCTTTAGGTTTCATTCTGAAAGTTAGAACTTTGATATTTGATGAAATAGCATTTCAATAGAGTGAAGTATGGGGGGAGGGGGAAGCAGCCAGTTTAGTAAAGAATTAACAGCAATTATCCAGCTTATGTTTTCTTTTAGAAAGGATAATTAATGCTATAAACAACTTACTGAACTAATAGTCTCCTGATTTTTCTTCACTCGCTCAATCTCTGGGGTATCTTTAACTGCTGTGCCAGCTCCTACTTCTTTTTTATAAAATACCTTTATTACAAGAGAAGGCAAAGAGTAACTATAGGCTTATTAGAAAATTCAATAGGACAAATTCTTATAAAAGAAAGGCAATAGTATAGTACTGTGAAAACAGCTTCTATTTATGAGTACCAACTTTGTATTTTATTAATCAATTAAATAATCCATTATAAAAATCAATTTCCAACTTTGATTCCATTTTCCATAGTCTTTTAATTAACCCTCTAATACTTTTTCTCAAGCATGTCTGGTACTTTACCTCAAGACAAATGATTTGCTCTATGAATACAAAGTGGCAAACTTGTAATAGGTTTCCTTCTTCAAATATAAAAATGTGTATATGAGAATAATCAAAGCACATATTACAAAAGCGCATTAAATTGTTATCATTTAATTCAAAAGCAGCATGAATTTTAAGTAACTGCTACTCTCCAAACAAGATATTCCTGTTCTCTTCGAAGAAACTATTAGCTCTAGCATCAACATCAACTCAAAGTCTGTTTTCCTCATTCTTTACTTATACCTAACTTTCCCATGTTTCTCCACTCCTCCCAATATCCACTCCTTCCAGACACAAAACAAAACAAAAAGCAAGGACCCTCCATAAGAAAACAGAAGCATTATAAGAAAAGTTGTTAAGAGCTGTTGAGTTGGTTCTGACTGATAACAACACTAGATAGGGTTTCAAAGGTGTGTCTGGTGGGCTTGAACCAACATTTGGGTTAGCACTTCAGTATTTATCCTACAATGCCACACCAGGACTCCACAGAAGTAAAGTAGATGACAACAAACTACTTTCTATTTTGACATTTGGTAATGCAATATGCTGGAAGTGAGAGGTGGTAAATATTAGAGAAGAATTCCTCCAGAAGTCAGATATCTGGAGTACTATGGGGTCACATAATTCTAGGGCAAAACAATCTCCCTCATACTTCCAGCAAGATATTTCATTTCTCACCACAGCATGGTCCTCCCTGTGAAGACACTAATGCATTTGGACCCCATTCTCTGAGGATTAGGGGTCCCCAATATTTTTTAGAAAAATTGCTAAAGGCCTCAAGTTTAAAGGACCTTAAATTATAATGAGATACTTGCTCAACTACTAAATGACTGAGTTAAATCTACATGAAAATACAGGTTGTGTGGTCAACTCTTTATCATTTTTGAAAGTTTACATATTCATTAAATGAAAGCTAAAAATCTTAATTGATGGGGCTGATAAAATCCCTATTCCTCAACATAAAACTAAGTAAGTTTTGGAATTGGTGGTGAACTAGTAAATTCATAGATGATCAGTGGAAAGAATAAATCCATCATCTGGAATGAAATCATTTCATTTGATTATTTTAAACTTCAAAGTAAAATCTGTATAGCTTTTTCCTGAGTTAAATTTTAAAAATCGATTAAAAAGAACCAATGAGGAAATTGGTAACTTCAAAGTAATCATGACAAATTGTAACTTGCAGGAACATGTGGTCTTACTGTTATTTTAAAGAAGTAAAGATAATACATTTGACAGAAAAGTCAGGCAAATCAGCAGGGAAAAAAATCATAACGAAAAAACATTACTCTTACAAACATAAAATGCCAAGGTGGCAAATAAAAAGAAAAAAATGGCTACTCACTGTACTAATGTTTTGTTGAGTTGTCCTAATTCTCTGGATTTCAGGAGTATCTGCCACAGGAGAATATTTAGAAAGCATCTTCTCTGCTTCATCTTTATATTTTCTCTAAAAACAAAAACATTTAATATAAATCGGAAACTATGTATATGTATGTGTTATATGTGTGTATGTGGGTGAGAGAGAGAGAGAATGATACCATTTTTTCCAATTTTACCATACCATCTGGCTCTGAATTATTTATAATGCAAAGCAGTTATTGATTTGAAAAAAGAAAAAGAAGAAAAGAGCTAGTGGAGTAAGCGAACAGTCCAGGTCCCTTGAGTTCCCTCATCTCTACTTATGTAGAGTAGAGATGGTTCATGGTCAAACACCTCGGAGACATGTCCACTACATCCTTTCCAAATTTAGGACTTTCTCTTTCCTAGGAAGCCCTGTTCAATGTGGCCTCGTAGCTTCTCCAAGAGACCTGACTATCTATCCCTACTTCCTTTCATGCGTCTGGATCTATGGGTTGCTGCCTACTACATTTGATTAGGTATCCTAGTGGGAAAAGTACAGCATTTTTGTAGTTGAGATAAAAATCTAAATTTCTACCTACTAACTAGGAGTCCTGGTATGGGATAAAGCACTAGACTGCCAGATTGAGATGAACCACAGGTCAGCAGTTCAAATTCACCATTCTTTGGAAACTCTATACAGGGTCACTATGAGTCGGAACTGACTCGATAGCACTAAACAACAACAATATACACTTTGAAAGAACTCTGGTGGTGCAATGATTAAGTGCTCAATTGCTAACCACAAGGTCAGCAGTATGAAACTAACTGATGTTCACAAAGAAAAGACCTGGCGATCTGCTTCTATGAAGACTACAGTCTTGGAAACCTTATGGGTCAGTTAGTTCTTCTATGCCCTACAGGGTGGCTATAAGCCAGAATTGACTCAACAGCACACTGCAACAAAAATATGAGGGAGCTTCAGAAAGTTTGTGAGTAAATGGAATCAAAATATAAAAGAATTTTTCCATGAACTTTTTGACACTCCCTCATATACTTTATTTAAGTTCTGATGCATTAGGAGCAATGCCTTATATAGTGTTGTTCTTGTTGGGTGCCATCAAGTTCATTTTGACTCAAAGCAGCCCCCTATAATAGAGTAGATCTGCCCAATAGGATTTTCTTGGCTATTATACTTATGGGAGGAGATTGCTAGAACCTTCCTTCTTGGAACCATTAGAGAGGTTTGAATCACCAACCTTTTGGTTAGCAGCCAAATGCCTAGCTGTTGTACCACCAGGGATCCCTTCCTTGTAGTGGTACAAATACTTATGTAGCACGTCCTAACTAATACGTATTGTTCTTCAGGGTTCCTACCCCACTCCAAGGTCATAATACTTAACACCTATAGCTAATTTAATCAACCTCAAAAGTGAATACTGTTATTATCCCCATATTACAGATGAGGAAACTGAGGTCCTAGCCAGTAGGTGTCAGAGCTGGGATTAAACCCAAGCTGTCTGATCCAAAGTCAGTGAAGCTAACTATTCTGGCACACTGCTGTTAGTTAAGAGAGGTAACTACTGCTTGTGCTGGGATGCACCACTGTGTTATTGCATCCTCTGATGTAATTCATTGAATCCTATATTGACTAAAATCCCTTAAAATCTGATGCATCCTGTGTCACACTGTTTCTCCTACATCCAGTTTTCCAACAGTGTTAAGTTACAGCAGAAAGTGTGACTGAGAGCTCAGGCATCACTTTCTGTGGGGAGTCTTCACTCTTTATGCTTTAATCTCTGGTAGTGTTTCTCATGGTTTATTAAACTATATTTGTATGGTTTTTTGAGTATTAACTATCCATAGATCCCCAAAAGCAAAACCATCTTCATGTAGCCAGGTGGTCAGAATGCATCTGCTGAATAAACAAATGAGCTTAGCATTCTTGAGACAGCAATTTATCTCCACTGACTCAAATGGCCATTGATCCATTTTACATATTTACCTAGGATCTCAATTCTACCATTGTAGCTACAGAGAGCTTCTCCGAATCCACATAGTAACATGGGTGCACTGAGAAAGCTGAGAAACAGACAACATTACCATATTGATGCCTCATTTGAACCAATGGATATCTGGGCTCCTGTTTATCTTTTAACCAGAATTTTTAAAAATTGGGCACAACTTTGTTAAAAATCATCTTAAGCCTGAAGCCTACTAATCAAATTTAATTCAATTTTTCTATAATTATTTCAATTTTTTTTTTCATTCTCCCTTACTACTTTTTTTCTATTGGGATTCATTCTTCTCCACATAAATTTTATAGCAAAGATAAAACTGACTCATTAATATTTTGCTCAAATGAGATTTTATCAGTAACCTCTTCTTTCATTAAATGTTTTATTTTGTAGCCATTATTTCTCCTACATCCAGTTTTCCAAAGAATATCCACCAAACATACTTGGCATTATCTAAATTTTACCCAAAATACTTAATTCTTCACTTAATTTTATTCAATACTAAATTTTACTTTTTGTTAATTTTAGTCAATGCTAGTTTTGCTTGGGATTTATTTTAAATAATAATACTCATAAAATGGGTAAAAGACAAATGTTGGTTCTGATGTTAGGAGCTATCAAGTCAACTTCAACTCATAGCAACACTGTATGACAGAGTAGAGATCCCCTGGAGGATTGTCTAGTCTGTAAACTTTATGGAAGCAGATCCCAAGACCTTTCTCCCAGGGAGCCATTGAGTAGGTTCAAACTGCGAACTTTTCAGTTAGCAGCCAAAAGCTGAACCATTGCACCACCAGGGTGCCTTAAAAGACATGTAGTGTGTGATTATTTCCTGTAGTATGTATGAGCAAACAGCATTAGATACAAGTCTGAAATGGAGTCAAAAGAAAAAGGTCAGAAATGTCCTTGAATTCAAAACAGGGGGTCCCCAAACGGGGGGAGGGGAGGTTCCCGTGCAATAACTTCTGTTGAACAGAAGCTTCAACAGGTGTCCCTTCCATTAATGAGGCTAATCAAGTTTGGTCAATCATTCCTTTATAATTGAATGCACTGGCTTTGAATGCAATGCCTTTGAAAAGATATAAATTATACAGACACACAAAGCACACAGAGATTTGCTATTACAACACAATATTCTGAGTACCTTCATTCCATTCGCCACCAACCTGGCTATAGATTTCCGCTGCTCTCTTGGCTCGAAGCATATCAGGGATATCCATGCTCACTTGCATCCCCTTCCCTTTAATTTCATTTTCTAAGTCTTTCTTATAGTCTTTCTAGGAAAAGAGAAAATACTTTTCAGAGTTTTGCCTAACTTTCCACAGCAATGTAGATATTTATACATTTGAATCTCAAAGCCACCATGTGTATATAACATGTCTGCAAATAAATCATTACAAATAAGGGAGTTCCTATTATACTACATACTCGCAACGAGTCCAGGTTGCGCTATAGAATAAACACTGAAAGTACAAACTTGCCAGTCACGCCACAGGAAAAATACAAGGCTGTTGGCTTATGTAAAGATTTACAATCTGGGAAACTTTATGCACTGTCCCTATGAGTTGAGATTAACTCAGTGGCATGATTTTGTCTGGTTGTTTTTGCACGTTCACATGATTTTCACCTTTATATACTTTTTAACACAATTTGATGTTTTATTATTTTAAAATATTCTATCATATTATGTATGTTCTTACCTGGCTAACAATTTCTGATGCTTTCTTAGCTCTCTGGATATCAAGAGTATCTGTGCCCACCTGCATACCTTTCCCTTTAATTTCAGTCTCCAGATCCCTTTTATAGTCTTTCTGTGTAAAATAAAACACACAATTAGGACTCTCCAAAAACTTGAAAAATTACACTGGAAAAAAAAAAATGTAATGTCATTTGGTATCACGACCATGTCTTTTGGAGATAAGTTAAACACTTATTTCTTTTATAACTATAGAACCAGAGTGACTTCTTTACAATTAATCAGAATGATTTTAATTAATCTAAATTAAGAAAAATAAAAACAACTGGAGTTAACCAAAGGCAAATTTTATATTTGAATATGATAAAGTTGATGAACTAGTGATTATTATATTAGTAACTCAATTTATAATTATCAGTAAAATGTGGCTATAAAATTGCAATTTATGCTCTGTGGTAAATAACGGTTAGTTGCTTCCTAGAAATCGACAGCCCCTTTGCTCATCAATTTGTTGTTGTTGCTGTTGTTAGGTGCTGTGAAGTCAGTTCTGATTCAAAGCGACCCTCTATATTGTTTCCAAAGAGTAGCTGGGGGGTTTGAGTTGCTTATCCTACAGCACCACACTAACAGCTCCCTGATTTGCTTCTGGCCAACTCATCACTCTCCTATTCTATACCATTCAGTTTGGGTGAGATCAACTCAAGCCGCTGGGTCCTGTGGGGTTTAAATAAATCATTATACCCCAACGTTGGCCTATAATGATTGGGTCAGGGATGAAGACATTTATTTTTCCACAGGAAACATCAGAAGAACTTTATCTTTCCTGTTGGACATGAATGAAGAAGCATGTAGCCCCTTGGAGTTTCCAACAGCTTCTTTGCAAAGAGGATAAGAAAGTCTGCCTGACTGAAAGAAAGAAAGCAAGACTTGATGACATTGTTTGAGTTGTTGATTGAGCTAGGCCTAAGGATAAACCCATTCCTACACTAGTCTGAGTCCTTATGTGGCCCTCTAGGATAAGCACTGGGCCACAAGGTCAGTTTGAATTGTAAGGTTGGTGGACGAGTTGGAATTAATTTGACAGCACTTAACAATAACAGCAGCAAAAACAACACACAAACCGTAGTCATCAAGTAAATTCTGACTCATAGCAAGCCCAGCCACAGATGAGAATTGCTCCATGGGATTTTTTGGCTGTAATCTTTACAGAAGCCGATCACCAGACCTTTCTCCAACAGCGTCTCTGAGCGCGTTCAGTCAACTTCTAGGTTCATTGTTATTGTTAAGTGCCATAAAGTAAGTCTGTTCCGACTTTAAGTGACCCTGTGTAAGATTTCTGAGGAATGGCTGGTGAGTTTGAACCACCAACCTTGAAGTCCAAACCATCCCTGTAGTCCAGTACTTATCCTACAGTGACACACCAGGACTCCAACTGCAAACCGCTTATGCTACCCAGGGACCTTACTAGTCCAAGAATGAGAAATGATCTACATTTTATCCCATGTGAGTTGGGATATCTGTACTTATAAAAGAGTCATAGTTAAAACAGACAACATATTTTAATATACTCTTGCACATGTAAAAACTAGTGAGCAGGGATGGTTTGTGGAGCCCGTTAATACCCACGCTGTCAACATGTCCCGCTACCTGCACGCCACCCCTCCCCCTCAACACGTCTCTATGATACCAGGTCTGAAGATTTACATTGAGAATTTGGTCGCTATGGCCCTATAGTTGATGTGTATGTTCCACTTGATTTCTACACTCAACGTCCAAGAGGATTTGCTTATATTCACTTTGAGGATGATCATGATGCCGAAGATGCTTTACATAATTTGGATAGAAAATGGATTTGTGGACGTCAAATTGAAATGCAATTTGCACAAGGAGATCGGAAGACACCAAATCAGATGAAAGCCAAAGAAGGAAGGAATGTGTACAGTTCTTCACGCTATGATGATTAAGACGACTACAGATGTTCTAGAAACTGAAGTTATGAAAGAAGGAGATCAAGAAGTGGCTCTTTTGATTATAACTATAGAAGATCTTAGAGTCCTAGAAACAGGAGACCGACTGAAAGATCACAGCGTAGCAGAAGCCATTCCAACAATGACAGATTTAAACACCAAAATCCATCTTTTCCAAGATCTAATTCCAACTCAAGATCATGGTCCAAGTCCCAGCCCTAGAAAGAAATGAAGGTTAAATCACATTCTAGACCAAACTGCAGCCAGAATACCCAGTACAGGTCTGCTTACTACACGTCAAGAAAGATCTGATAAAGCGGGAAAAGAACCACAGAAAGGCAGTTCAAGTGACCAAAGGGTGGGTGGAAGGTGACTCTGGTCTGAAAAGATACAAGAGAATGTTATCGAAAGCTACATGGAATAACTGAAGTCCCTTCAAGTTTGAAAGTAAACGTTTTAGGACAAATAAAAGGAAATTCAACTTTGTATTTGTGGAAACTAATCCCAAAATATAAAGAGGTTTCTATTGATTCATGAGTAATAATAGGTCCATAATAAATTATTGAAAACTAGGATGTCTGAACATTAATGATGAAACAGCCATAGTCTATTACAGTGCGTCTATTGGTCTGCCTCAACCTGAATTGGGTGGAAAAAGGAATGGTCCAATATAAATTTTTTTCTTGGTTGTC
>NW_006408655.1:5452432-5453248 GCF_000296735.1 Chrysochloris asiatica
TGCCATGTATTATCCTACAGCTCCACCAGGGTTACTTACTGACACCTAACAACAAAACAATACTCATGAGGGATGCTGTAGTTGTTGTTCAATGCTATAGAGTCAGTTCTGACTTACAGTGACCCTGTGTAGGGTTTCCGAGGAGTGACTAGTGGGCTTAATCCACCAACCTTATGGTTAGCAGTCCAGTGCTTATCCTACTCAATTTCCGTCTATAATTTTCTTTTTTACTGGTGTCTCTGCCTGGTTTTGGTATTAGGATTATGCTGGTTTCATAGAATGAATTTGGGTGTATTCCTTCCTTGTCTTTGTTGTAGAATAGTTTGATTAAAACTGGTGTCAATTCTTTCCGTGAATGTTTGCTAGAATTTTCCACTGAAGTCACCCAGGCCAAGGCTATTTCTATTGGGAGGTTTGCTGTTTTGTTTTTGTTTTTTTTCTGATTTCTTCAATTGCTTCTTTTGTTATAGGTTTATTCAAAATTTCTATCTCAGTTTGTGTTAGTTTAGGTAAGCAACGGGCTTCTAAAAATGTGTCCGTTTCTTCTAGGTTTTCAAATTTGCTGGAGTAAGTTTTTGATAGTATTCTGTTGTGATCCTTTTCATCTCACTTGGTTCTGTTGTCACATTGTCCATCTATTTAATCTGTTATTCTGGTTATTTGCATTTTCTCTTTCTTTTCCTTTGTCAATTAGGCCAGTGGTTTGTTCTTTTATTGATACTGATCCTATCAAAAAGACATGGAACATGATGGCTCTGTAGGATAAGCACTGGACTTGGAACCACAAAGTCAGCAGTTCAAGCCCACCAGTTCTTC
>NW_006408655.1:5453348-5462151 GCF_000296735.1 Chrysochloris asiatica
TTTTTTTTTTTTTTTTTGTGCTATTGACAAACCTTGTCATTGTTTATTCTGGTGCCAGTGTTTTGCTTAATTGTTTGCTTTGCTGGCATCTTGAATTTATTTACTTGTACGCCACATGCCAATTACATCTTTCTTAAACTCTTACTTCCCAGGTAATTTCAAATATAATACTTGACAGCCAGCAAAGAGACCTCTCTTCTCACCTCTTTTATAGTCAGCATATTCAGCAAACGTTTTTTGAGCCCTTAGTTTGGGCAATATATTGTCCTGGGAGAAAAGCAGATTATTTTCAATAAATGTCTACTGAGCACAATCTAGTGAATCATTACAACGTGGCTTCAATGTTTTGTTTGAGGTGTGTTCACAGTAATAGTTTACACCACTCATTCTAATGTGATTGTAAACCCCAAAATGTTATCAAAGATAAGTAATTTTGTGGTTATCTGCCATTTTATTTAACAGTATTTCTGTTTTCATCCCACTAATACAAATAATGAGAACATTTATTTGTTTAAATTGTAATAAACTGACTTATTGTGCAGTGGTTGTGACATACTAGAGTTATATTAAATTGCTAACTCTGCCTCCTCAAAGACATTAGGAAATAATCCCCAAAATAAATATTTACCTTAGCATTATATATAAAGGGAGAGACTCTGGGTGCTAAAATTAGATTGAGGCAGACAGCGTGGTTATCCCAACTGATTTAGTATGTTCTATAATTGAGAAAATGTTCACCAAATTTACTTTTCAGTGATTTACATGTATATTTTAAAGGAGACATGCTCTATGTATAGTGAATATATAGCTTGTATAGTATCACAAAAAAAAAACAACAAAAACTAGTGAGCATAAAACTCAGCAAAATGTACAGTTTTCTGTGCACTTTTCTATATGTATTTTATTCCTTAATAAAAATTTACTAAAAGCAAGACTTTTACTATATTCAGTTACATTTCTCCCCAGTCATTTCCTATTATGCTGACATAATCTAAACTTAAAAGATTTCTGCTATAAAGTAAAAGTTGCTTTACTTATATTTGTGATGTTCTGGATTTAACTAACAAACCTCAATCTCAGGTTTGTTTATTTCTGGTCTCCACTCATTCACATGCCTAATTTCACTGATTTACATTCTCAAGGTTAAAAAAAATAGGTAGTAGTTTTTAACTTTATAAAAATAATTTTCAAATATCTTTCAAAATTGTATTTTTACCACATATGTAATAAAGGAGCTCTGGTAGTGTAGTGGTTACAAGTTGGGCTGCCAACCTCAAGGTCAGCAGTTCAACACTACCAGAGGTTCCATGGGTAAAAACATGTGGCGTTCTACTCCCGTAAAGATTTACAGCCTCGGAAACGCTGAGCAGGGTCACTATGAGTCGAAACCGACTCCACAGTACTTAACAACAACAAAAATAAGCTCTTAGTTTTCAGTCAAACCTGTTAAAAACTCAAAATGAAACAGTCATTTGAAGAATGCTCTGTGTAGAAACTGAGCTATTGACAATACCCTCAGGGAACCACAGTGGTGATGGTGATTGTTCTTGAGTGCTGCCAAGTCAGTTCTGACTCACGTGACCTGAGGCTGTAAATCCTTACAGGAGCAGAACGCTTCAACTTTCTCCTGCAGGTTGGCTGGTAGATTCGAACTGCTGACCTTGTGGTTAGCTACCCAATTCATAACCCACTATACTGCCAGAGCAAGAAACCATAGGAGTATATTTTATTATCAAAGTAGAAGCATTTGCAAAAACACAAAGAAATTACACGGGACACTAGCTCCAACAGTTCTTTTTAAAAATCATTTCTTATTGTTGTATAACCAAACACCCCAAAACTTAAAAGACTTAAAACACCACCACCATGGTAGTTGCATTTCAAGGGGGTAAATGGAAACACACAACTATTTTTAGAGCTCTGGTAGCGTAGTGGTTATGAATCAGACTGCAAACCACAAAGTGAGCAGTTTGAAACTACCAGCCACTCTGTGGGAGAAAGATGAGGCGTTCTGCTCCCATAAAGATTTACAGCCTTGGAAACCCTAGGTAGGGTCACTATGAGTCAGAACTGACTCCACGGCACATAACCAACCAAACTTGAGTCAAGTTTGTTAATGTTCACCTGACTTGAAGAAATTCACTTGGGTAAGTCCACAGAGAGCAGAACGTTTAACTATCTACTACACTGACTTTACTTGAACAATAAACTTTGAATATGAACAACAATCTATATGCAATGTATAGCAAAGTTCCCAATCTTTGGTTGACAAACATATGAAAAGCCTGCCAAATTGGCAAAATGAGATATGGTTATGATTATATGCAAATGAGACTTTCAAATTGCAAAGATGATGGATGGTATCACCAAAATTCGTTTGGGTACATGTAACCATAAGAGAACCAATTCCTAAGTCTATTCCCCTGCTCCCCAGGTTCTCAATAACCAAATTTACACCATTTTTCTAGGTCACAGTCCCAAAGAACAGAGAAGAAACTAAATCAACATTTTTTTTTAACTTGTAAACAAATTTTATTCGCCTCGTTTATAATACCTGAGTCTGGAAAACTGTGAAATGTATTGAAATATTTTTAATGTGTCAAAATTGAGTTCAATCATTTAATAATTTTCAGAGCATTATTTAATCAAGCCACTTGGGTATTTATTGCTTATGCTTTGTTTTGGTTTTTAAAACTTTTTATTGTGAATTGAGTGAAGGATTATGGACAACAAATCATACACTTTGTTTCATCTCAATATTTGCAAACTGCTCCATGCAACAACAGTTCTTCCACTTCTTCCCTGTGATTCCTATTTCCACTCCACCCTCTTATCCATCCTCTCTCAACTTTGTCCTTGAATGTTGCCCTTTAGACATTAAATGACTTTTGACATTAAATTCCACAGTGAGCATACCCTGCGAGTATTGTTATTAGTGTTAAGGACCATCAAGTCAGTTCTGACTCACAGAAGCAGCTGGTAGGTTTGAACTGCCAGTCTCAAAGTGAGCAGTCTAGTTCTTATCCTCTAACACCACACCAGAATTAGTCCTGTTGTTCCCTCTAGCTACAAATTGGCTGAAAATTGGTCCATAAGGGTGAGTTCTGTTCCAGACCTGAAGAGTGGTCAAGCCAAGTTTCCAGTTTCTCCAGTTACTTCCTGACTTGTATTGCTTATGTTTTTAAAAACTATTTTATGGTGATTTAGGTGCAAGTTTACGGAACAAACTGGTTTCCTATTCATCAATTTATAAGCAAATTATCCCATAACATTGGTTGCAATCCCCACAATAGTCACCACTGTTTCCCACTGGATTCCATTTCCCTTCACCCAGGTTTCCTGCCCCTTTCTGCCTTCTTAACTTGATTTTTGAGCAAACGCTACCCTTTTGGTCCCATATAGTCAACTATTTTGGGAGAAGTATGTTCATCCCAGGTGTTACTGTTACCTTTACAGGCCTTTTATATGGCTGAAAGATGATCTCCAGGAGTGGTTTCAATTCAAAGTTAATATCGAAGAGTCATAGTCTCAGGGGGCCACCAGTATCTAGCAGACTTTTTTGGATTTTGAGTTTTGTTCTATTCTTTGTTGTTGGTGGTAAGTACCACTGAGTCAGTTCTATTGTGGTCTCTGTCAGAGCAGTTGTGAGTGGTAACCAGTTACTATCTAGTTCTTCTGGTCTTTGGTTAGTGGGTGCTGTGATTCATAGATCCATTAATCTTTGCTTTAACTGTTTGAGGTTTTGGCTTTCTTCACTCTTCTTTGCTCCAGACAGAAAGAAACCAACAGCTGTAACTTAGATAGCTTTTTAAGACCACAGTCACTAGTCATCAAAGTTGTTGCTATGTTGTTGTTAAGTGCCATCAAGTTGGTTCCGACCCATAGCGACCCTGTATAGGATTTCCAAGGAGCAGCTGCTGAGCTTGAACTGCCGACCTTGCAGTTCAAACTGACTTTGCAGTCCAGTGCATTAACCCAAAGCACCACACCAGGACTTTTCATTAAAGTAGAATGTGAAATACTGTCTTTATGATAATGTTACACCATCTGATCTAGATGACCTTGAGACTGTTTTTCCATAGCCCTCAAGTCCAGAATCTTAGTCCAGGGAGGTGTGTGGAAGACTAAGAGGTTTTCATGACCATGTCCCCTATGTTCTCTGCTATATTGTTGTTGCTAAGTGCCATCGAGTCAGTTCTGACTCATAATGACCCTATATAGGGTGTCTGAGGAGTGAATGGTGGGTTTGAACTACCAACCAGTTAGCAGTCCAGTCCTTACCCTACAACATCATATCTTTGCAGCATCTACAGATACATATGAGTGAGCTTCTAAAAGTTTGCAGGAAAATCCCATTATCTTCTCATTCCAAATTTCCAAAAACTTTCTGAGGTTTTTCTCATATATAGAAATATTGCTACCAACTCTATATATGCACAGAGGTGTATTCCCATATGTTCTCTTATGCCTGTTCAGCTTACATAACTACCTACATATTCACTTGAGCACTATGCTTGTTAGTACTATTGTTACAGGATTGCGTATGTAATAGTATTTATCCTTGTTGTCTTTTACTTTTGTGTACTATCTTGTGTTTTCCTTTGCCCTATGTTGTGTATTGTCGTTCCCTTCACCAAAGTTAGCACACATTTATTATCAAATTAGTGACTCTTCCCTGCCTGGTAACCATCATAGAATGTCTCTTTCTCTGTGTAAAACCTTTTCTTGACTTATTATGATAGTGATCTTGTTTCTTATTTCTTATTTGTGAGATGTTTCGTGGATTATTATTGATTTAAACATTATATAGAATAGTATTGTGTGTACATACCATAGCTTGTTTATCCATTTATCTGCTGATGGCACTTAGGTAGTTTTCCATTTTTTGCAAATGGGAAAAAAGCCTCAAAGAACAAGGGGGGCGAATATGTCTATTCATGTCACGGCTCTTATTTCTCTAGGTGGGGCTATGGGATAAACCCTTGACCGCAAAGTCGGTTTGAATCACTAGGTCAGCAGTTCAAGCCCATCAGCCACTTCTTGGAAACCCTATACAGAGTCACTATGAGTTGGAACCGACTTGAAGGCACTTAACAACAAATATACCTAGGAGTGGGATTGTTGGGCTATATGGAATTTCTATGTTCAGCTTTTTGAGGAAGCTACATACCATTTTCCATAGTGGCTGTACCACTTTATGTCCCCACCAGCAGTGTATGAGACTTGCAATCTCCCCATAACTTTGCCAGCATTTGTTGTTCTGTTTTGTTGTTGTTGTTATTTTGGTCAGTGTCATTATTGCCAGTGTGAGAGGTATCTCATCGCAGTTTTGATTTGTGTCTTTCATGGATTTCTTGACCACCTGAATGTCTTCTTTGGTGATATTCATGTCCTTTGACCAGTTTTTACTGGATTGTTTGTTTTTTTGTTGAAATGTTTGACTTTTCTCTATATTTTAGAGATTATACACTTTGTCATATGTGTCATTGCCAAAAAATTTTCCCAGTTTCTGGGTCCTCTTTTTATTCTTCTGCACAAGTCTTTTGATGAACATAATAACTTTTAGGAGGTCTTGCCATCTAGTTAACTTTCTTGTTTGTGCATTTTAGATATGTTCAATAATCTATTTATGCCATACATTAGGACCCCTATATTTGTCCCTATTTTTTCTTCTATGATCTTTCATTCTAAACTTTACATTTAAGTCTTTGATGTATCTTGAGTAGATTTTGTATACAGTGTGAGGAATAAATCCTGTTTCATTTTTGCTGCCAGTCTGCTATTTAGTTTTGCTATCACCATTTGTTAAAGAAATTGTCTTTCCCCATTTAATGGATGTTGACTCTTTGTCAAAGATCGCTGTACACAGTGGATTAATGTATTTCTGGTTCCCAGTTCTATTTAATTGGTCTAAGTGTCTGTCATACC
The DNA here is from genome assembly GCF_000296735.1 of Chrysochloris asiatica. NCBI lineage: Eukaryota > Metazoa > Chordata > Mammalia > Afrosoricida > Chrysochloridae > Chrysochloris > Chrysochloris asiatica. The sequence continues at coordinate 5,459,277 of NW_006408655.1, forward strand.
AATACCAGGTTGTTTTGGCTATGGTGTCTATATAGTAGGTTCTAAGATAGGTAAGGAGTCCTGGTGTGGCGCTGTGGGTTAATGAGCCAGACTGCAAAGTTGTTTGAACTGCAAGGTTGGTGGTTCAAGCTCACAAGCTGTTCCTTGGAAACCCTATGCAGGGTCACTATGGGTTGGAACCAACTTTATGGCACTTAACAAGATAGGTAAATATGAGACCTCTTACTTTGTCCTTTGTCAGTTGTGATTTATATATGTAGGATCACTTTCTTTTCCATATAAAGTTGGTCATTACTTTTTCCATCTCATTAAAGAATATTGTTGGAATTTGGATCAGGATTTTATTACTGTTGGTGCTCCACATCTGTGGATTCAACCAACCATAGATTTAAAATAGTCCAATAATAATAATAGTAATAATAATAGCTCTTTAAAAGCAATTAAGAGGTCAGAACAATCCCTCAAAGAATAAGAGAGATCATAAAGTGCTATTTATGTAACATTTACATTGGATTAAATATTGCAAGTAGTCTAGAGCCAATTTAAAGTATATGGGATATTGTGCATATGTTATATGTAAATACTAGGCATTTATATTAGAAACCTGAGCATCTTTGGATTTGTGTATCCACTGGGGTCCTGGAACAAATCCTCCATGGATACCAAGAGATGACTGCATATCCATAGTTCACATTAGGTAGTACTGACATTTCACAATATTGTCTTCCTACCTATGAGCATGGTATGTGTTTCCATCTACATAAGTCTCTCTTGGTTTCATGCAATAGTGTTTTATTTGTATAATCCTTCACATTCCTAGTTTGATTTACTTCTAAGTATTTTATCTTTGGGGGAGTGATCATAAATGGTATTATTATGTTGATTTTATCTTCAGAATTCTCTTTGTTAGTGTAGAGGAATTTGACTGATTTTTATATGTTGATCTTGTAACCCTGCCACTTTGCTAAATCTTTCTCTTCATTCCAATAGTTTTCTTGTAGAGTCTTTGGAATTTTCTATGTATAGGATCATGTCATCTGCAAATAGAGACAGTTTTACTTCTTCCTTATAAATTTGGAAGTCTTTTATTTCCCTTTCTTCCTTAAATGGTCTGAGGCTAGGACTTATAGCAAAATATTGAATAAACATGGTGATAAATGTCATCCTTTTCTGGTTTCCATTTGCAAAGGGAAAGCTTTTAATTTCCTCTCTGATAAGAATAATGTTACTTTTGTTGGTAAGTGCCCATTTTTGTTGTTGTTAGGTGCCATTGAGTCAGTACCGGCCCATAGTGACTTTATACACAGCAGAATGAAACAATGCCCAATCTTGGGCCAACCTCACTACTGTTACCACACTTGAACACTGCCCAATCCTGGGCCAACCTCACTACTGTTGTCACAATTGAGTCCATCGATACTGCCACTTGGCCAATCCATCTCGTTGGAGGTCTTCCTCTTTTTCTCTGATCCTCCACCTTACCAAACATGATCTCCTTCTCCAGCGACTGGTCCCTCCTGACAATATGTCCGAAGTATGAGAGATGAAGTTTGGCCATCATGGTCTCCAAGGAGCACTCTGGCTGCAATTCTTCCAAAACGGATCTATTGCTGCTTTTGGCAGCCCATGGCACTTTCAACATTCTCCTCCAACACCATAACTCAGAGGCATCAATTCTTCTATGGTCTTCCTTATTCACTCACTGTCCAGTTTTTGCATGCATATGAGGTTACTGAAAACACCATGGCTTGGGTCAGGCGCACCTTAGTCCTCAAGCTGACATCTTTGCTCTTCAACACTTGAAAAAGGTCTTGTGCAGCAGATTTGTCCATAGTAACCCTGTATTAGGGTTTCCAAGGAGTAATTGATGGGTTTCATTGGCTGAACTTGCATTTAGCACCACACCAGAACATATTTGTTGATTTTATATATATGCTCTTAATTATGTTGCAGGGTTTCCCTCCTATTCCTATTTTGCTGAGTTTTTATCAGGAATGGGTGATAGATTTTATCAAATACCTTTTCTGCATCAATTGAGATAATATGTGATTATTTTCCTTTATTTTATTTATCTGATGGGTTATGTTGGTGGATTTTCTGTTAAACTATCCCTGGCATACTTAGTATGAATCCTACTTGGTCCTGTTGCATTATTATTCTTTTATATACAGTTGAGTTCTTTTGGCTAGGATTCTGTTGAGATTTTTTTTTGTTATCCATAATCATTAGCTAATACCACTATTTTTCAAATTTATACACTAACCATTAAAGACAGTGATGATGAAATTGAAGAAGTCGATCAACTTCTTCAGTCTTAAATTGATCAACATGCAATCAAGATGTATTGATAAATACTGGCAATTGGAATACAATGGTTGGAAACAAAGAGGAAGGATCAGTCATTGGAAAATATGGTCTTGGTGATAGAAAAGATGCTGGACTTCTAATAGATTTTTGCCAAGACCAATGACTTATTCATTGCAAATGCCTCTTTTTAAACAACATAAAAGGGGACTATATACATGGACCTCACCAGATGGAATACACAGAAATCAACTGACTACATATTTTAACAGAGATAGTGCAAAAGCTCAATATCATCAATCAAAACAAGGCCAGGTGGAACATATCACCAATCGCTCGTATGCAAGTTCAGGCTAAGGTTGAAGAAAATTAAAACAAGTCCACGAGAGCCTAAATATGACCTGGAACATATCCCACCTTTCTTTAGAGATCGTTTAAGAACAGATTTGATACATTAGACACTAAAAAATGAAGACCAGAAGAGTTGTGAGATGACATCAAAGACATCACACAAGAAGCAAAAGATCATTAAATGACAAGAAAGAGGAAAAAAAACAAAATTATGTCAGAA
>NW_006408655.1:5465962-5485476 GCF_000296735.1 Chrysochloris asiatica
CAACAAGATGCACTGGCCAAGTAACAGCATCGATGGATTCAAGCGTGGCAATAGTAGTGAGGTTGGCCCAGGATCATTCTGCTGTGCTTAAGGTCACTATGAGTTGGTACTGACTCAATGGCATCTAACAACAACAACGACATTATTACTGTATGGTGGTGGTGGTGTGCCATAGAGTCAGTTCCAACTCACAGCAATCCTGTGTAAGGTATCCAAGGTTGTAAATCTTTACGGGAGCAGAAAGCCTCATCTTTCTCCCATGGAGTGGCTGGTAGTTTAGAACTGCTGACCATGAAGTTACCAGCCAGACTCTTAACCACTATGCTACCTGAGCTCCTTATTGTGTAGTTGTTTTATTTCTCTTTTCTATTTTGCTAACATTTGTTTTATGTATTTTGAAGTTCTGTCATTGGGTGCACAAATATGATGGGGCTTCCAAAAGTCAGTGAGAAAATGGAATTAAAAGATAATTGGATTTTCCCATGAACTCTTTGGAACACCTTATATTTATTAGGATTATATCCTCTTTTTGGAGTCCTGGTGTGGCACTGTTGGATAAAGCACTAGACTACAGGGTCATTTGAATCACAAGGTAGGCAGTTCAAACTCACCAGCCACTCCTTGGAAACCCTATACAGGGTCGCTATGTTGTTGTTGTTGTTGTTGTTATGTGCCATGGAGTTGGTTCCAACTCATAGCAACCCTGTACAGGGTTTCCGAGGCTGTAGTTGGAACCAATTCAACAGCACTTAACACCAACACAACATCCTCTTTTTTTATTCACCTCCTCATTATACTGCCCTTCCTTGTCTTTTATGATGGAATTTTATTTAAAGTTCATCTTATCAGAGATTAGTATTACCACTCTTGCTCTTTTTAACATTCCTGTTGGCTTGATTTGATTTTTAACTCATTTAGGTACGTGCTACAAGGAAGGGATGGTCACCACCAGAGTTTAAAAGGTAAGATTTCAAGAGCAGTCCAGGACTGCTCAGAGGAATGGACTACTGGTCTGGAGACAGGCTTAGGTGGACAGGGACACTACAGCTATGACCACTCAGTAGGTGTAGGGGTTAGGAATTACAGGTGGAGTTTATATGGAAGACAAGGCTTGAACCATAGTCCCCATTGGCGAGGGTTGAAGGGATAGATGGATTCATGCCTTTAGTCAATAGAAGTGTCAGGGAAGGGAAACCGTCTTCTTCTGGTCACTTTCTAAGGGCATCAGGACCTGGTTGCATTCAAGTGTGAGGAGTTGAGGGCTGCCTGTAGTCTAGTTGGGTGAGAAGGCTATTGCTTCATACATGCCATCCTCCCTTGTGGTCAGGGACCACTGCTCTTGAGTAAACCTATCTCTGGATACTAGTTTCCTCCCTATTTTGTGGGTGCCAGGATCCCTGGAACTCTCATTGTCCCTCCTGTACTTTCTCTCCTTAGTTCTGTATCATGACCTGCTTACCTTGATTCTTCCAGGAATATCTACTGAGTTCCTCTGTTTCTTGTTGAGGATGCTATGAAGTTGGTGAAGCTGTCTTACTATGCTTCTTATCTGGGATCACTGCTGGCTTTGTCTCAGAAATGCCACACTAAGCTGGGATGGTTGGTAGAGTTACTCTGTGTCCCTCCTCATTTACTACATTCATTCAGTTTCTCCTTATATTGGTGTTTTATTCAATTCTTTATTCTTTCTTCTGTTGTTCAGGATTTCATAATTGTCATCTGCATTTGTTTTACTTTGTTTTTTGGGCGTTTGCTGTAGAGGGATGGCATGGTGTGTCTGACTAAGACCACCATCTTGGTTCCTCCCCTCAATCAGCATATCCTTAAATAAACTAAACTACCAGCTATAGAAAGATTGAAAACTAAAACGGCAATTTCTCAGAAAAGGAATATGCTTCGAAACCTGCTCTTAGTAAAATACAAAATTTCTGTTATTTTCACATTTTTACTTTCAACTCTCATAAGGATTATTTCAAAACTTCTTCTCTAGTTATGAATCCCTACTTGTGCTCTAATCTGGTACCATGAATCAGATATAACTCCCTTCTAATTTAAAAAAAAAAAAAAATTCAGAGAACTCTATGTAGTGATTGGATAGTTATTAGGTAGGTAGTTAATTACTTGTTAGATACTTAGAAACACTTTTACAGACAGGGCACTATAAAAAACATTTTTAGGGGCCAGGAATCACATGCTATCTTAATTCCTATGTTTTATCCAATCATGATAATCCCATTTCCCTGGTAAAGTGCCAACCCCTGAGATGGCTGGCAGATACCAACATAGTAATAATAGTTAACCAGCTGTCTCTCACCTTCCACATCTCTTGGGTGTAGAAACCTGTGTCAGCTCTTCCTACCTGCAAGGGTCATGGAACAGCTCTTAAAGGGGCTTCGATGAGGTTCCACTCAACCAACCTTGCTTTAAGTTAGCACCCTGTATCCCTGCAACAAAACTTTCTCTTCACATATGTTTCTTTAAAAATCTTCTCTTTATAAATACTGTCATGAGACAGTAATGTCTCATATTGCAAAAATGGGTGAGGGAGTTCAAGAGACACAGAACTAGTTCTGGGGTATTTTCTTTGAAATAGTCATATGGTCTGGCTTCCACAACTTTGGTATCTAGACCTACTATATCTTGGCATATAAGCCCAAGCTTCTAAAATTAGCATCCTGTCACAAATTACATGTATTACATAAAGAGAAATAAAATGTTCTTATTGGATGAAGAACATAGTCATTCAGAATATATTATATCCCCACCCAAATATTGACTATAGAAATTTCAGGTAGGGTAACTGGGACAATCACATGATTGGGTCAGTCATGAGACCGTGCAACCAAACAGCATAAGGATGGCCATCATTGTCATGTTAGTCTCAAAAGTTGCATTCATAGTCTATTCAGAAAGTTAGAAAAACAGATATGCCAAGATAAGATAAATATTAGATATCTATTTTACAGTACCACATAGTACCACATAGCATCACATAGTACTACCACCATGATGTATCCTTAGAAGTAACATGAAAACATTTATAGCCACCTAGATTAACATAGGGTATGGTGGTGGTTCCGTGGGGGAATTCTCTCCTTCCACACAAGAACTCCTAGCCACTGTACCTCATGTACAGTCAGTCACCTCTCAACTGTCGATGAAGGTTTGTGTCTTACTGTGATGCTCAGCAGGTTCGAATGCAGCTTCTAGACTAAAGTAAACTAGAAAGAAAGCTCTGGCAATTTCAACTTATCAGCCAATGAAACCCTATGAATACTTGTCAGATGTGTAACTAATCACGGATGGCACAGAACTTAGCATTTTGTTCCTTTTTGCATAACGTGACCATGAGTTGGAGGCCAATTCAACAACAGCTAACAACAAATTAATCTACAATTTACAGTATAAGGGGATAAAGTACAACGACAGTATGTGCAATCCATGAAAATGTCTTTTCCTAGGTTTCCTATATTTAGAGGATATTGGCATGACAAAAACTGAATGTAAATTTTCAAATAAGCACAGTAATTTAAAATATTTCCATTCAGATCTGTTAAAACCGGTCACAAAGGTTCCATGTACTAATCCAATTACTAATATAATGTACTAAGTTCCAGCATATGAATTTTAAGGTCTGTACCATGAATTCTACTAACCTCACTAGCTATCTCTGAAGCTTTTTTGGCCCGTTGTATTTCAAGGGTGTCAGTGCCGACTTGCATTCCCTTCCCTTTAATCATTAACTCCAGGTCTTTCTTATATTCTTTCTGTAAAAGACAACATTATACAACATTCAGACACTCCATGGACAAACATTTATCTCCTTCAGTAAAAGTGACAAATGGTTAAACATTAAAACAAAGAAAACATAACTCATTCTGTACTATGAATGATCACCTAGAAACAAAATTTTCCAAATTGCTTATTCTCATTGAAGAAGGGTATGCAAAGCTCTATAAAGATTTGTATTTTAAAAAAGCAATTGCCAAAGTGAGAATATTGGCTGACAACTGTCTTGGGGTTAGGGGCTAAGTGCCAGGGAGTTGGGGTATAAATAGGTTGATGTAGGAGCAATAAAACTGATTTTGAGCCCAGATCATTCAGTAGCTAGCTGTGTGATGCTAGGATTGTCTCTCAACATTTCTGAACCTTGGTTTATTCATCTAAAAATGTAGATAATAATACCTTCATGCTGGATTACTGTGAGAATAAATAAGGCACATAGCATAGTGTTCAGAGTGGGCACTCAGTAATTGAGAGTTTATGTGATACTATTTTGCTATCCTCTTATACTGGTCCTTTGTAATAAGACCCAGTTTATTGGTATTCCTGCCCCCTTTTTGCTATTAAACTGCATTTGACTAGTATCTGCTATGGAGAATTTTTCCACATTAATGACAAGTTATTACAAAATTTTACTCTGAATATAGACTGCACATATCACCACTTAACAAAAGAATTTGTGGAAAAGGTATCCCATAATGACAATGTCAGCCAAAGGTATCTCAGTGGACAACTGTTCTTTTCACCAGACCAGATCCATTTTCCATTTCCCAGCAAAGACTAACACAATTTTCTTTTGGAGAATTGCCTCTAACTGCTCTTAATCCATATACTTTGGGATGGTTTGATTTCTACCTCCTTCCTACTCACATTTTTTAGTTGTACTAAAGTATTTTTAATATCTCTTCTAGCCTATTTCAAAAACATTAATATAGCAAACAAAAATCCACTGCCAAGTCAATTGCAACGTATAGCCACCCAATAGGGCAGAGTAGGACGGTTTCCTAAGGTTTCCGAGGCTGTAAATCTTTTAAACGAGCAGACTGTCGCATCTTTCTCTCTCTGAGCTGCTGGTTGATTTGAACTGACAACTTTTCAGTTATCAGCTCAATGCATAGCTGAATGTAAATTTAAAAAGGAAAAAAAAAAATGACCAGTTTGAATAGTTTAAACCTAAAACACTTAAACTGCTTGGATTGTTGTTGTTGTTAAGTGTCCTTGAGTCAGTTCTGACTCATAATGAAGCTGTATAGGATTCCCATGAAGTGGCTGATAAGTCTGAACAGCAAACTTAACAATTCAAACCAACTTTACTGTCTAGAGCATTATTATCCCACAGCGTCACACCAGAACTCCTAAACTGCATAGATAGTTAATAAATTGGTTGTCATTCGACTCAAACTAAGTCAGCTGGCATATTATACTCTCCAACCTCAGGACACAATGATTAGGTCAGGAGTAGGCAATTTGTTGAGGTTGATCCAATTCTTTAATCAGAATTATGAGAAAACATGCTCGCTGGGATTGAAACTAATTATTAAGTTGATAGCAGGAGCTAGCTCATGGAGCTATCCGTCCAAGAGTGAAGCCAAAAGAGAAGACAACAAGATAAAAGAAAGGGAAACACTGACATCATTTTAATTCTAGCCTGAAGTAAACTTGACATCAGGCCTTTCCCATTCCATGTTGTTGTTGTTATGAAGTGCCGTTGAGCTGGTTCTAACTCATAGCAACTCTGTGTAGGTTTCTAAGAAGCATCTAGTGCATCTAACATTACATGACAGTCCATTTCTTTTGTTGCTTAACATCAGTTGAGTTGTGTTTCTGTCATGCTCAGCCTAACTAGTAGGGTCAGTAGCAGCACAGTTTATTAACATATGGGGACGAATCTTTAATTTTTTCACTGACAAATTCAACTGATTTCCCCTCAAACCACAAAGCCATTATTTAACACCAAAGCAATAATATAACATAAGGATTAAAGGACAAAAGCACCTTGGAGATATTTCATTCCTTCTTATAAAGTTCACATGAAGTGAGTAATAGCCACTTTCATTTAATAAAGAGGTTTATCTAGGTTCATTCAGTAATCTGAGTGGGGCCTAGGGGAGTCTTATTGGATTATGACCAACAGAGCAGGTGAGCTTTATAACTGCAGCTACTGATAGACCACGGTTGCATATGTTCCCAAACTGCCACCTTCATAAACTTGGAAGATCAAATCCAGTCTCATGCAAAAATTTTAGTTTAGGTTGTTGTTGTTGTTGCTATGTGCCATGGAGTCGGTTCCAACTCATAGCGACTCTGTACAGGGTTTCCGAGGCTGTAAATCTTTATGGGAGCAGAAAGCCTCATCTTTCTCCCACGGAACAGCTGGTGGTTTCGAAGTGCTGACTATGAGATTAACAGCCCAATTCATATTCACTTTAGGTATCATCCACATAAAAACTCTTGTATAAATTTTCTCTCAGATGAGGAAAGGGCCATTTTTTAAAATATCACACAGAAAAGGTCACTAAGCATCTTCATTTTGTTTGTTATTCAATGACTAGGGAAAGACTGATAGAAGATAGCAGCTTGCAATCATCTGCATGTAAAAGTTGTGGAATACGCATTATCTGTGAGAAAGATTTACAGATAAGGAAATTAGTTGACTATTCATACATTCTATGTTGTACGTAAATATACTCACCTCACTAGCCATTTCAGAAGCTCGTTTTGCTCTTTGAATATCAAGAACTTCTGAATTAAGTTCCATTCCTTTCCCTCTGATTTCATTTTCCAAATCTTTCTTATATTCTTTCTATGAGACAAGAATATTACAGTTCATTATTTACTGGACAGCAAGTTATCTCCTGTACAGTTTTACCTGCTTACTACGGACCATAGTAGAAAGTATTTCTAGAAAGAATGAATCAGATTGTTTCTTGCTCTTTATTCCCTACAGAGAGTTTATTTTCTCCTCTAATCATGTTTAGAGTGGCTTCAAAACTATCCTTTCTCCCAATATGTTTTGGTATCATATTGGATTTTTTTTTTTTAAGATACCATTCCTTGAAATGGTGAGGAAAATCTTAGGAATGAATACTAATTAATTATTTGAAATGTTTCTTTGAAACCTTTCTATAAAACATTAATAACCCAAAGAATATATTGAAAAAATTGCAAAATCAAAAGGACTGATGTAACCAGAGTGTTTTGGCTTCTTTCTTTTTGTTCTTTTTTTTAAAAGTTCCATTATATTTATACTTTGGTCATGTTATCAGGAGGAACCAGTCTCTGGAGATGGACATCATGCTAGGTAAATGAGGGTCAGTGAAAAAGAGGAAGACCCCCAACAAGATGGATTGGCACAGTGGCAGCAGCACTACGTTCAAGTGTAATGATTTTGCAGATGGCACAAAACTGGGCAGTGTTTCATTTTGTTGTACATAGTGTCCCTATGAATCAGAACTGATTCAATGGCACCTAACAGCAACAACTATATTCAAAAATTTGAGAAAATAAGTAATTTCCTACAGCTTGATAATATATCATTTAGAATTTCACCTCTTTTAATATTTGACTTTGTTGTTGTTGATAAGTACTTTTGAATTGGTTCCAACCCATAGCAACTCTGTATAGGGTTTCCAAGGAGTGACTGGTGAGCTTGAACCACTGACCTTGCAGTTCAAACCAACTTGGAAGTCTATCTAGCACATTAACCTGCAGCACCACACCACAACGCCAATATTTGACCTTAAATAGATTCAAATGTTCCTTATTAAGAATTAAATATAATTTATTTTCTTGCTAATTTCATAAATTTTTTTCTAAGTAATTGTATTACGAAAACAACATCAATCTTATTCCCATACATCTAAGTTCCATTTATAACTAACTTGCAGCAGGAAGATGAAACATCTTTTACTGATAATAAATGGGGTTCTAGTAATTCTAGGGTTCATTTCATGTTGTTTTATGTTTGCCCCGTATAATTAAATTAGTTGGCCCTATGCTTAACTAATAGCCTACTAGCTGTTGCATGTAATTTTGGAAAGAGCTCTGGAGACAGAGAACCTAGGTGGAAGCCAGAGACCTTGCAATTATTTAGTCACATGACCTTCAGGAGACCGTTAAATAACTGAGTCTTGATTTTCATGTTGGCAAAATGAAAATAAAAATAGGTTCTCTGCCAATGTCCAAGGGCAATTAGGGGAATCAGATGAAATGAAGTATAAATGATGCTTGGAATGCTTTAAATGGTTCTGCAAATGTAAAAACCATAAAGACAACACTACATGAAGTCAATTTAAAGCAAAATGCTTACACATCGAAAGGGAACTCACAATTTTATTAAGTCACTAAGAAAACATTTTTCTAATCAGGCATCTCTCTAGCTTAATTAAAAGATTTTAAATCATACTCTTCTGAGGTTTTTCCTATCCTGATTCTTAATCCATAAAGCCCATTCTAAAAGAATACAGGAGAAAAAGCAATAGTATGCTCGCTAAACTCACTTATGGATCTCAAAATAGAGTTCACATGTCACTTGTATGTAAACGAGGAAACAATTTCCCTTTAAAAAAACAAACAAACAAATTATGCATAATTTTAAAATGAAAGGTGACAAGATTAGGAAGTTTCCATTTGCTTTAAATGATTTCCATTTGATTAAAAGGCAACATTGGCCTCCAATTGAGACCTAGCAGGGAGGGAAAAAAATTCTCATTATAAATTATTGTTAGTAGGGAAAAAATTCAACTGCACTTGAACCTAAGGATCCCCAAAAGAGAGGATATAGGTGGTTTTTTTTTTTTGCTTACTGGCCATCTATTCCTTGTCTGAGAGTGTTTCAACATTCAGAAAACTCACAGGAACTGGACATGAGTAAACATACAGTAACAAGAGATTGTCTTCAGAAACTACATGCTTGTTTCAGCAAACATACAACAGTGAGTCATACTGAATTCTGAAAAGTATTTAAATAATATAGGACAATTGCCATTTTCTTATTACAGAAGTTAATGATCATACGACTCTATATAGTAATTAGTTTCTATTTCACTGGTTTAAGATAATTCTTTCAGGAACAGTTTCTTCATTTCAAAAATTCATGATGAACTCAATTCTAACATATTTTCCTAATGTAAGCATAATCTTGTCAAACAGCCATTGAAAGAAAGATTTGAAAGGGATGGACTATGAGCATGATATGTTTAAGTGTTAGTTTTAAGGGCTTAATATTCATAAATTCAACCTATTAATTTTGAGCCTAAATGCACCTTTAAATTTGAAAGTAAAAGCCTCTGTAGAATATATTAAAATGCACAATGAACATGTGTTCCTGTGTTCTGTATGTTAGATAAACAATTTTCCCTAGTTAATTCTTTTCCCTCACTGAAACACAAAACTCTTACAATGTACCATTTTTTTGGGCCTTCAAATGCGAGCACTTAATTTCTTTTATCAGACATCCAAAGAGACTCTGCAGAAAGCAAGCTCATTCTTATATACATTTTACAATACCTCAAACCTGAAAGAATCAAGCTAGCCCCATATTCAAACTATATATGTTTTAAAATAATTCCTAAGAAGTTATAAAATTAATTACTTATAAAACTTCTGAGGTACAACCAAAATACAAAATCAGAGTATAAGTTCTTCCAGAAAATCTGGATAATTCCTTCCTGTAACTGTCAAGGGACACATTAACACACATTTTCCTGTTTTTAATGATATAGAACTTATGAAGTAAAGGTTAAAGTGAGAAAAAGAGTAAGGGGTTAATATCAGAAACACTGAATTAATTGAAAATTGTGAAGAATAGATATCTCCCGGGTTTTTTTTTTTTTATCTATTTCTCATTTAAAATATCTGATGAAAAACTGAAGGCCCATACCTCCTTCAGAAGGCCGTTGATGTACTTTATATGTAAAAATTCTGGAGTCTTGTCTAAATCCAGTGATGACCTTCCTTTAATTTCCTTCTCAAAATTCTCTCTGTAAACTTTCTATTAAATAAAACAACATCATAATTTTAAATGTAGACAATATTAGTGATTATTGAAACTATGTTAAAAGACGAGGTCTCATAACAATTCTGGGGTTTTCAAAAATAAGTAATTCTAATTTTATTACAAATTCTAGAATTCAACCATACAATAGCTAAAGCATACTATTAGAATTCTGAGCTCTGCCAGTAGCTTCAGTACAGCATAAATGATAAAAGCAACCAGAACGGATTTCCTGTAACATTTTAATATGATGTTCACACAACATCCATATCACATAATGTCCTATTTCACAGAACTATCATGAATGTTGGAGTCCAGGTATAGTGCTGTATGATAAGCACTGGACCGCAACGTCGGTGGTTCAAACCTATCAGCCACTTCTTGAAATTCTTACACCCAGTCATTATGAGTTGGAACTGACTCAACAGCACTAACAACAAGCATGAATGTTAAGTAGTACACACCTGTATATAGTTCTTCAGGTACATCCATAACAAGAAGTGAAAGGAAAGTGCTCACAATGACTGTGGAAGTCCAAAATCCATACCCCTATCTACCCCTATGACAACGTCAACTACCCTTACCCATGAATCTCGAAATTCTGGCCTTTGAGATACTTACTTGAAAATCAGTGGTAATGCATGCTTTAGGACTATTAAACTAGTCTCTCTAAATTAAAAAACAACAACAAAAACTTATTCACGTGATAGATTTACCTGACAAACAAGTGATGAAATTTTTCTAGCCAAATATTTTATTCAAATTGTATTACAGATGGTGAAAAAAAAAAAAATCATCTACATGAGATTGTTATTAATGCAAAGTGAGAAGCTGTTTCCAGGTTCATTTTAGACTTATTACAGAGATAGGACTGCTAACCACAAGGTTGGTGGTTCAAACCCTTCAGCCACTTCTTGGAAATCCTATATAGGGCCACTGTGAGTCAAAACCTACTTAAAGGCACTTAATAACAACAGAGATGAGTAATAAGTAAATAAATAAATTCTCACGACCATGAGAGAAGATAAGAGAATAATGTGTCACTTGACACTTTATGTATGGCTATTTGGTGTGGCATTTTGGCATAAAGCACTGGTCTGCAAGGCAAGTTTGAACCACAAGGTCGGTAGTTCGGTGGTTCAAACTCACCAACTAGTCCTTGGAAATCCTATACAGGGCCGCTATGGGTCAGAACTGACTCAGTGACACTTAACAACAAATTAACAGATAATGTATATAAAGCTATGAGAAAATGCCATAGAAATGGTTTATAAATACTAAGTTCTAACAAAGTGAATAGGAAGTTGTGATGAGAACATCATGAATTAAAGGAAATATAGATACACTAAAGAACAATGATGAGAAATCCTCTTCTTCTTTATGGGGAACTATGCAAGATAATACTATAAAAATAGGGCATCTCCAGGTCCCAAATATGTGTGTGAATACATGGGTAGGTAGACAGACAGATAGATAGTATTTCCCTTTTTAAAAAACACTTCTCTGAAAAATCCTAATTTACTAAAGAAAATCTTTAAGGATGGTTGATTATGGACTCGAACTGACCAATATAGAAAGGGGAAAGAAACACCTTTGGAGAGCTGTATTTGTGAAACAGAACACCAAAACAAAAATAAAAAATAACTTTTAAAAGCTAGATTTAAGGATTTACTCTAAAAACCACCGTGATTAATACTGCTAACCTCAGGGTCAGCAGTTCAAAACTACCAGCTCTTCTGAAGGAGAAAGATGAGGCTTTCTGCTCCCGTAAACATTTACAGCCTCAGAAACCATGTACAGGGTCGCTATGAGTAGGAACTGACTCCACGGCACATACCACCACCACCAACATGGCATAAGAAGAAAGTAAGATAAACATAAATGAGGCCATTACAAAAATGTTATTGTTAAGTGCCATCAAATTGGTTCTGACCCATAGCAACACTATACAGTGTGTCCAAGGAGTGGCTGGTGAGTTTGAACCACCAAACTTGTTCAAACCCACTTTGCAGTCCAGCACATTAACCCACAGTGCCACACCAGGATTCATTACAAACACAGTAGTGGCTTTTTATAAAATCATACTTAGCTTTAAATGTATCCTGCATCTCAAGAATATTATAGTTAAGCTTACCTCTTAAGAATAAAACCACCTCTAAGATGATTCCCTTTGTGTCTATTTTGTTTTTGTTTTTATTTTTGTTTTCTTTCAAGTGCCATCAAGTTGGTTCCAACATATAGCAAGTCTGTATAGGGTTTCCAAGGAATGGTTGGTAGGTTTGAACCGCCAACCTTGTATCTCAAACTGCCTTTGCAGCCCAGCATATTATTCCACAGCACACACCAGGATTCTACTTTATTGATCCTATATTTCATGACATCTTTCACATCACATTAATCTAACTTAGGGTTTTTGTGGGGGTTTTAGCATTTAGAGTATAAACTCGGTCCAATGATATTTTCTATCTGAAGATGTCTCTCTCTTCAAGCCCTGTTGAGCAAAACTGTAATTGTTGAGTCTAAAAAGCTAAGAGCCAGTGGCTATAACTAAAATGAATACACATCTCACCCTTTGCAAAGGATAATTCACAACAGTCTCACAGAGTCCCCAGTTTAAATTAATCCCCAAACATACAACCAATGTTGTTGTCGTTAAGTGCCATCGAGTCAGTTCCGACCCATAGCAACCCTGTACAGGGTTTCCTAGCAGCAACTGGTGAGCTTGAACCATCAACTGTGAAGCTCAAATGACTTTGCAGTCCAGCACATTAACCCACAGCACCACACCAGGACTCCTCATACAACAAAGCTGTTTACACCTGTTGGCAAAACAGTTCATCTAAAGTAATGAATTCATTCACTTGAGTGATTTTCGTTTTTTGTTTTTTTTTTATGTTTTCAGCATTTTATTTTCCTTTTGTATCACATAGACAAGTAATGCACAGGACTGGGCAGTGTTTCATTCTGTTGTGCATAAGGTCTCTATGAGTCAGAGTTGATTCCATGGCACCTAACAGCGGCAGACAAATAATGGTGAAAATGAACTGCTAGTCACAGCAAACCTTCAAGTTCTACACAAGGAAGTCGATCTGGGCCGAAACGATCGCTGTTTTTCAGTTCCAAGAGTATCTTTAAAGATACTACTACCGATATGGAATTTGGCTTGGAGAACCTTTTTGCTTTTGTGGGTCCTTCCATAATGAGGAAACAATAATAATAACTAAAGTTTGGTTTTCACAACTTAGTCTGCTTTTCTCCAATGACTTTGAGAAATGGATATGATGTTTATGGTTTTAAGTTTGGAGACTATCAGATTACTTCCATGAGTCTGTGCTTCTCAAAGTGTTGTTACAGGACCACATGCCCATCAGAAATTCCTAGGAGAGTTGTTAAACTATGAGCCCATGTGCTCTAGCAAGACCTACTGAACCACACTCTCCTCAGGCAGAAACCTGGGACTATGTATATCAAATAAGCTTCCTGAGGGACTTATCCACAATCGAGTTTGAGGAATGCCTCCATAAAGGATAAAGGAGAGAGGAAACACTGTAGTCAGAAGATGTATGGAGAGAATTAAAAAGATGGAAAGATCAAGGGGGGAATGTTCCCCTTTGGGAATAAGACAAGGGAAGTGCAGGACAAATAACAGCAGCTTGGAACTGCATAGAAGAAAACCAAATAAAAGTAATATAGCAGGTGGCATGATTATTGGTGAGAACCCAGGAAGCAGGAGCAAGAGCTGGACCAGCACCCACCACCAACCACTGCCATCCAGTGGATGCTGACTCAGCATCCCTACAGGATACAGAAGAACTGCTCCTGAGGGAGTCCAAGACTTCAAATCTTTATGGGAGCAGACAGCCTCATCTTTCTCCTGTGGGACAGCTGGCAGATTTCAACTTCAGACCTTTTGAATAGCACCCCGGTGCTTAACCCACAGCACCACCATGGCTCTTTAAGATCTGGATCGTGAGCACTAAATATATAGGACAGTCTGGAAGCTCAACACCAGAGCTGAAGTCCCAGCCCCATTATAAACCAATGACGTTAGCTGGGCTCAACCACTTAACCTCCTCAGCCTTGAGAAGGGAATATGAAGACCCCATTCATAGGGTAGATCTCAAGTTCAACTGAACAGGAGAGAAAGCACTGTCAAGTCAGAAAAAACCTGGGGAAAAGCCTGGAAAAACCAAAGCAAGCATCCAGGAAATGGATGTCATTCAGCAGGAGTGAGAGAATAAATTGGGTGAGAAAAGAGATTCTATAATGAAAAGATGGGGATTTTAAAAAATCCCAGATCCTAAAATAGTTATTTTGAATTCAGAAACACCTGTATTAGAATCTATGAATCAAGAATTTTAGTTCCAGGATTTGCAGGTGAGAGAAAACTAAACAAATTAGAGTAGAAAAATATCCAAGAAGCTCAAAAATCAAAACTCAGGGAAAGAGGTAAGTAGAGATGGAGGCAAAAGAGGGCCTGGATAAAATTAGGAAAAATCTGAAAAGCTGATCCCACCTTCTTGATTGTGTTCAGAACAATAAAGTGATTTTTGAACTCTATGTCTAACAGGAGTCATGGTATGGAATGGTAAGATAAAGCACTGGACCTCAGGGTCGGTTTGAACCCTAAGTTTGATGGTTCAAACTCATCAGCCGCTCCTTGGAAACTAACTATTCAGGGTCACTAAGAATCAGAACTTACTCAACAGCACTTAACAACTCAATGTCTAAAATCACTTTTTATTCTGTGTTATAGTCATATACTGTTAAGCTTCCAGAGAACAAACTAAGTGAAAGTGCCTTAACAGCTCAGGAAAGTAGAAAGTTTTCTCTGGACTGTAGATCAGTAACAACCGCCACATTACTCCTCTAAGACAGGGTAAAATGAATTAGAAATGTGGCTCTCGTCCCCACCAAAAATAGAGAGAATATAAAGGGTGAGTCCCTTGAAGGGTAAATGGTTAACACTCTTGGCTGTTAACCAAAAGTTTGGAGGTTTAAATCTACCCAGAGGCATCTCAGAACAGAGGCCTGGCAACCTACTTCTAAAAATTCAGCCATTGATTTTCTACTCTGACACACATAGGCTCACAACGAGCAGGAGTGGACTTCATGGCAACTAGTTTTATTGTTTTTTGTTATTAACGTAAAGGATTCATACAATACTTACATAATGTTCTCTAAATGCAGAAAAATCATTCCATTAAAAGATATTGCATTAAACATAAGTTTCTGTAAAGCTTCTTAAGTTTGTCCACGTTTACTAGTTCTGTCAATTCAGTTAAAACAAAAGTATTTACCCAGGTGTTTTTGGTCAAATTCTCCTGTATAGGTTTGAAAAGTATGCTACATGAAAAATATGGTAGAAATTACTATTTTCTCCTCTCTTGTTTGAAGATTAAATTTACCACCTTTGACCATAAAACAAGTCTTAGTAATGTGCCCTCTTCCCAAGAAGATGAATTACATTTCAACAAATAGCACAAATAATATTAAAATTTCTATGGAACTTTCTTGTGTCCAGAACTCAAAATTTACCTATTCCAATGTTATTTGATAACAGAAAAGATGATGCTCACTGAGGTATTGATGCATCACCTACTATTTTTGTCCCTTTAAAGTAATAAACCCATTTACCAACAGAATTTGGATGGGGGCTGCAGACAAAATCTTCTGTATTTGACTGCCAATAAAATAGGGAAACAAAACAACAAATCTCACTGAGATGGAGAGAAGTCAGAGTGAATATTGGCATTATTTTAAGTAGAAAATAAAGTGGAAACATAGAAAATACTCAATCTCTGCCCTTAAAATTTTAAAATTTGTGTCACTGTCTATTGGGAGGTACAGGGATATAGGAAGGAATCAAGTTATAACAGAAATAGGAATAACTCATTATTTTGACCAGGATGTAAAATATTAGCATTTACTGAATGTGCAATTTTAGGTAAGATATTTGATTTTAGTATATGCACTTATAAATTTAAGTATGATACCTACCTTGTATTATCATTTTGAGGATTAAATGAGATGACATATATAAAGTACTTAGCATGTTGGTGTCAGTTCCAACTCACAGCAACACTAAGTTTCCAAGGTTCCCAAGGAGAGGCTGGTGGGTTTGAACCAGTGGCCTTGTGGTTAGCAGTCTAGTGCTTATCTTACAGCACTACACCAAGACTCCAGCTTAGCCTATTACTAAGCAAATAATTCTTATTTGCTAAATAATGCTGCTTTCATTGCAAAAAAAAAGAATCCAGTTATTCATTTTCTTTTAAATTTTTATCTACTCATCATGGTTTTGTGTTGACACAACCTAAAGTGTCAATTTTATAGTCATGGAATATTAGAGCTGAGAGAAACTTTTAGAAGACATCTAGCCTGGTATCCCTATTTTCCAAGACAAAAATTTTAAGAAACCCAATACCCTGAACAATATCTTCAGAGGTGGTACGCTTGGTCTAAGCTGCAGAACCCTGATTTTCCTAGTTCCAGGTCTTGTCTAGACTCACTAGGCATTTGCCACCACTTTTGTTGATTCCTTTCAAATGAAAAGCATCAACTATATGTTGAGTAATTGATAATAAACCAAAGCGACCCACCTCACTTTGCATCTTTTGAGCCTCCTTGGAAGCTTGGTATGATGGTGTCTCCACAAATTCAAGCATGGATTTACCCTTGTTTTTCTCATAGTCTTCTTTGTATTTAACCTTAATTGAAAAAAAGACAGAAAATATATAGAGATCTCAAAAGTTTTGATACAAGCAGAGTAAAATAAAATATAAACTCAAAATTCATCACCCAATTAGGGGGCTAACTAGGTTTTCCGTGGTTAATGTCATACAAAGGAAAGAAGCAACTGGTAGTGGTGGTGGTGATTATGTGCTGTGGAGTCGGTTCCGACTCATAGCGATGCTGTACAGGGTTTTCAAGGCTGTAAATCTTTATGGGAGCAGAAAGCCTCAACTTTCTCCCATGGAACAGCTGGTAGTTTCGAACTGCTGACCTGGCGGTTCACAGGCCGATTTGTAACCACTATGTTAAGGTCAGCGGTTCGAAACTACCAGCCACTCCGTGGGAGAAAGATGAGGCTTTCTACTCCCGTAAAGATTTACACCCTCGGAAACCCTGTACAGGGTCGCTATGGGTCGGAATCGACTCGACGGCACTTAACAACAACAACAACAATGCTACCAGAGCTCCTTCAAGAAGCAAGAAGTATATAAAAATCTTCTGAGGTGATAAACATAATTTACAATCGACTCGACGGCACTTAACAACAACAAATAAAGTAGTGCTAGACCTGGTATAAAGCCTTTTGTTGCATAGCTGGGCTTATCTTGAGATATGTTGTTGTTGTTAAATGTCGCTGAGTCAGTTCCAACTCATAGCGACCCTGTACAGGGTGGAGACACAAATAGACATACATAAAGAACAGCTTTGAATGTCTATTAGTAAATCATAGACAAGAAGGAAGACAGAGGTGTGATTATCTTTCTGCCAGACAAAGGACAGGACAACATTTTCTGGGACTGTTGAATTTTTCCATATACACTAAAGCAGAGACAGCGTTTGTATGTGATTTCGTTTAGCTTCACTATGCATTATTTAATAACATTGTATTGTGAATTATTGACTCCAATGACAATCCTTATCATATTCAAGCTAATAGGATGATTGATATTTTCTATCTACTCATAACAAAAAATAAAGTTATATAATCTTCCAGAATAGCACTCTTTTAGTTAAAAACCTCTTTTTAAATTAAGCTCATAGAAGAGTTTGGGTCATGATTAATTTAATTCAGAAACGCATTTTCATTAAAATTTTAATGTGTCTAGTAACTACCCTGTAATTTAATCACTTTTATATGAGCAATAATGTTAATGATAATTCAATCCAAAAGAAAAATTTCAATACAAAACATTTTCCTTGCTTGTAGTTCAACCTTGCACCTGGATAATTAATCTTCATCCTGAGGTCTGACCGTCATTTCATTAGTTCCTATTCTTTTCAGCTCTGTCTGTTCTCTGATGAAGAGGTACAGCACAGTGAGCAGTGGGCATCAGGCAGAGTCTGAGGTCCTCACTGGGAGAGCAGCACATGTACCATCCATGCGTACCTGGCTCTGGAGCGTGGCATTGCCTTTATGGTGTAGATGTTCCACAGCATCCATGTCAAAATGATACAGCCCTTTATTTTCCTCAAAAATCTTTTTATATTCTCGCTGAAATATAGAACACAAAAATAAATTCAGAATGAAGGAAGCTGATTGATCCCAGAAACTATTACTTAGGAATACAAACTGAAAACACAAACCAAAAAGAGCTGCAAAGCTGTTATTGAGTACCTATCTGCAGCCATCATACAAGATTTCTGAGACTGAGTTAAATAGAAAATATAAGACAGACCAGTTCAGTGTGAGTATCATATTAAAACACTCAAGCTAGGCAGAGGACAATTAGCAGTACACACAACCTAAAAGACACTCACACACCAAGGAGTGGCAACAGAAAAGAAAGTGATGGAATTCATGCAAATAGGCAAGGTGCCAAAACAAAGGCAATTTGTCATGCCCCTATCATAGAACAGGAATGTTTTTAATAGCATCTACAAGAACAGAATTGGGTAGTTTCGGTCTGCTGTGAATAGGGTCGGTGCCAACTCAATGGCACCTAACAACAATAACAACAACAACAACAACAAAAGGAGTCTCTGGGTGGTTCAAATAGTTAAGCATTCAACTACTAACCAAAAGGTTAATAGTTTGAATCCATCCTGAGGTGCCTCAGGGTGATCTAGCAATACGGTCATAACCTTGAAAACCAAACAGAACAATTTTACTTTAGAATACATGGAATCACCAAGTCAGAATTGATTCAACAGCAACTAACAGCAACAACACACACAAAAAGAGAAGGAATGAGCATAAGAAAGAACAAAGGAAATGAAAAGCTGGAGGCAGAGATGAAACATTTTATTTTTAAAAAGCTCAGTCATCAGAAATAGGAGGGGGTAACAAGGAAAATGACAGGATGAGAAATAATTTAATCAATTTTCTAAAAACAAAAGAATAGGAGGTATCAGGGAGGGAAATAGAGTACTTTGCTACATTTTTAAGATAGATCAATTGGATTAAGGTTACTATTTAGATACACAGACAAAAAAAAAAAGTAAATTTGAAAGAGATTGGGATCAATAAAGAAGCCAAGTTCAGCAGCTACAAGGCTTTAGATATAAAAGGCAACAATATAGCATGAATTGCTGCACTGCAGATTGGACACTTAGTTATTCTGCCCTATTTGGAAAAGAAAAATGAAAGTAAAATGGTAACTCTCTAACTCTCAAAGGTACAGAGACAAGAAGCTGAAGTTGGTTGCTCATTAAACATTGATTGAGGGTTTGAGTAACAGTGGCAAGTTTACAAAGAAAACAGGAAAGAGCCCAGCCGTGCCCTCCAAATTCTGTAATCAGAATAAAGGGAGAAAAGCAACCCAGGAAGGTCATACATTTGCTTACATATTAATGAAATCACTTCCAAATTCTAGTTCCTTCAATTGAAAAAAAGATAGTCCCAAAGGATAACAATATACTCAAAAACTTTATCATTGGAGGTGGGGCTTGATGGCAGATCAGGGAGAATGGCAGTGAGGACCTCCGCCAGAGGAAGTATGAAATACCAGACGAAGCAGGTTCAGGAGATGGTCCCAGAACTCTGAACTACATATAAAGGAAT
>NW_006408655.1:5486966-5488229 GCF_000296735.1 Chrysochloris asiatica
AAATTCCTCAACATAATTAAGAGCAAATACACAAAACAGCCAACATCACTCTCAATGGAGAGAAACTAGGCTTCCCTTTACAAACAGGAACACCAGACAAGGATGCCCTTCATCACCACTCCTATTCAATATTGTTCTGGAAGTCTTAGTCAGAGCTATATGGCAAGATAGGGAAATTACAGGCATCCAAATTAGCAAAGAGGAAGTAAAACTCTCTATTTACAGATGATATGATCCTATACATAGAAAACCCCAAAGACTCAGCACACAAACAAACAAAAAAACTACTGGAACTCATTGGAAGATTCTGCAAAGTAGCAGGGTACAAGGTCAATGTACAAAACTCATTTGGATTCCTCCATACCAATAATGAAAATGCCGAAAAAGAAATTAGGAAAGAAATACTACTTACAATAGCCTCCCAAAGGATGAAATATTTAGGAATCAATGTAACCAGAGAAACAAAGGACCTATACAAAAAAAAAAACTACAGAATGCTACAAAAAGAGACTTACAAAAATGGAAGAATATACCATGCTCCTGGATAGGAAGACCTAACATTGTGAAAATGTCAATAATTCCCAAAGCAATCTACACATATAACGCAATCCCAATCTGGAATCCAACAACATTCTTTAGAGAGATGGAAAAAGCAATCACAAAGTTTATATGGAAAGGAAAGAGACCCAGGACAAGCAAAGCACTGCTTAAAAAGAAGAAAAAAGTTGTAGGCCTCTCACTGCCTGATTTCAAAATTTACTACATGTCTACAGTGGTCAAAACAGCCTGGTACTGGTATAATGAAAGATACATAGACCAATGGAACAGAATGGAGAATCCATAAATTAACCCATCCACCTACAGCCAACTGATCTTTGACAAAGGGCCAAAGGACATTGAGTGGGGAAGACATAGTCTCGTCAACAGATGGTGATGGCAGAACTGGAAATCGATGTGCAAAAAACTGAAACAAGACCTTTATGTCATGTATATACAATAACCAATTCAGCATGGATTAAAGACCTAAATGTGAATCCCAGAAATATAAAGGTCATCACTGAAAAATAGGAACAAATTTAAGGGCTCTAATATAGGGCAAAGGAGCTCTGGTAGTGTAGTGGTTAGGAATCAGGCTGCGAAACTTAAGGTCAACAGTTCAAAACTACTAGCTGTTCCGTGGGAGAAAGATGAGGCTTTCTGCTCCCATAAAGATTTACAGCCTCGGAAACCCTGTACAGGATCGCTATGAGTCAGAACTGACTC
>NW_006408655.1:5488955-5510711 GCF_000296735.1 Chrysochloris asiatica
CTGGTGAGTGGAAGATGGGGGAAAGGCAGCAATGAAGAAATGGGCTGCGTTCAACCATGTTCCATAGACTCCCATTGACCTGGAGATGAGAAAGCAAAAAGGAAGGGCTGGTTGGTACGAAGTGTGGTGAGACCTGGGGACTCCTGAGCCCATGGACAAAAACACAGCCACAGAGGGCTAGAGCTGAGAGTGAACCATCCAGCTGATATGAAGTGAGGGAAAACTCACAAGAATGCATAAACATGGAGATAGTATCTATGTGGCCTAGCCTTGATGGCTTGATAATCAGAACTCGACTAGATGAAGATAAAAAAAAAAAAAAATTTTTGATAAAGGAAATGAGTGCAAATTGCTACAATTTGATGACCTTGACCTATACTTACAGATGTAGTAGTTCAAAATACCAACTGAGAGGGAAGAGTCTTCACATCAAGTATCAAAGCTATCCCCTCTGTATACAGGGTAGATAGGGAAGAGCAACTTAGACATTGGCTACCTAAAATGAGGGGGTGATAAAGACACGAGATGAATGGCTTACAAGTTTTTAAGAAAGAGTTTAGTTTAAGAGTATGCAAGGGAAGATAGAGTTTCCACTGAATAGTTTTCATCTTGTCTAGACGCGTCTGGTGAAAAGAGATGGGGATAAGGTTCTTATGATTCAAGAGTGAGTAAATGTTATCATGACTAGTTGTGACTGTCACAACTGTAAAGGTAGAAGTTTTGTAACAAACATGGGGAAGTAGTTAATCTTACAGTCTAGAAACAGGGGACACTAGGACCATCAAGGACAAAGAGCACAAACGGAATGTGAGACCCTATCCAGAGAAGCAGTGACACCAGAAATGGAAGCAGAGATGAGGACATGGCGGAGCAGCTGAGGACTCTAGACTCATGGAAAGAGAGGAGGGTCTAAGTGCTGGCGGCCAGGAGGGAGGCTTGCAGTATGTGCCCTTTGGTTGTTTTAATTGTTATATATTCCTGAGTGTTTTGTGTACCCCCCTACCCCCAAAAAAACACCCAGAAGGAATAGAAACAAATACTGTTGAATGATGATGCACCAAGGAGATTGTAAACATTGAAATGAAACAATGGTGTATAGCCAATGTCTTCCCATGTAAATTACCACTCAGTGCACAATGAAGGAAAAAAAAAAAAATGCAGTGGGAAAATATACCTCAACAATCAAAATAAGCTTTATAATTTGCTTAAAAGTTACTTATTATATACCACATATTAATAAAGTAACCATGAATGGAATGTAACAAATTATAACACATTCCATTTCTAAGTTAAAATCCAGAACTAATAAAGACTTGGATATTATATCTCAAACAATGGACATATACTGAGGAAAGGTCCATAAATATTGTCCCTAATGTGACTGTCTATTTTATTTATAAAGAATTGAACTCCTATTTTGAGGGAAAAATAATTCAACTGAGGGCTGCAAAATAAACGGTTCATACTTGCTTTTTCCTATGTAATAGTCTTTGTTGCCTCCTAGTGGGAACTATACAGAATAGCACACAATGTTTATTATTTTGTGTAAAATTATAAAAGAAAACTAAAACCTTGCAGAACTCTGTTTCCTTATTTTCAAAGCCAAAAAAAAAGAATATATTTGAAAATTTATTAATGTGGTTACACAGACTTATAAAGCACTAGTTTCACTCTGCTCTACATGGTAAAATAAAAACAACTGCAAATCATACCAAATTCATCTAGAGAGCTATAAAAAAAATAGCCACTTATACCAAACTAACCACTAACTTTTGTAAGATGTCTATTTATTCAGAAGTCATTGAATAACATTAAGTTGTCTTTATAAACCAACAAAATTCAATCCTTTTGAGATCAAAATTTAAAAAGTAGTAGCTTTAGTGTATGATAAATTTGCACCAAATTTATACAATTTTAATATGTGAATATTTCAGGGTAGAACTCCTGGTGTGGTACTATCGGATAAGCACTGGACTGTGAACCACAAGATCAGCAGTTCAAATCCACCAGCTGCTCCTTGGGTTGCTATATAGGGTCACTATGAGTCAGAGTTGAATAGACAACACTTAAAAGCAACAACATTTCAGAGGAACACATTTTTTAAGGCTTCAAAAGTTTTTCCATGAAATAATCATTCAGTAATTTTATATGATGGATAAAACCTGTGCTTTAGGCAAAACCATCTCTTTGATGAAGATTTAAGCTTTATAAATAAAATATGAAATAAATGTATGCAATATGACTTTTTGCTGGCATCCTGGCGTGATGCTGTAGGATAAGCACTGGATGGCTAACCACAAAGTCGGTGGTTCAAACCCACCAGCCACTCCTCCACAACCATATACAGGGTCGCTACAAGTCAGAATCGACTTGATGACACTTAATAACAGCAACATATGACTTTCCTGGCACTTCTCTTTTGAAGATACAGCAGAAACAATTTACATTTACTCTGATTTTTTTCACTTTTATTACATATAGCAATATATATATATATATATGTATAGGTCAATATCCTTGAAAAGAAATAACAACTTTCTGGGGTGCTGGAGGCTGATGAGCGTCTGAAATTGTATCCCTGAGACAATCTTTAATTCACACCCCCAAAAAATGTCCCCTGAAATTTTCTTAAAGCCACGTAATAATAGTTTGGCTTGTCTCATAATGTACGTCCACTTTGAGCATTGAGCTGTATTATGAACAACTATATGGGATCAAATTGGAACTCTAAAGATGAAATAGGAAAGTTAATGGGGGCAATGAGTTTATATTAATGGGGCACAAAGTCACTGAACTGCTGAAGAATAAGCTAACCACAAGGTCAGGGATTCAAACCCACCAACCGCTCCTTGGAAACCCTATACAGGATCGCTGAGAGTTGGAACCAACTCAATGGCACTCAACAATAACAACAGCATAAACTGAGAAAAGGAGGGGGAATGGTTGAACAACTCAAGGAACACAATCAACGTCACTGAGTTGTACCATGTAGAAACTATTGAATTGGTCCATGTTCTTCTGTGTATGGTCTCAACTACAGCAAAATTTAAATAATGTGTAAAAAATTTTAAATGATTATCACCTATGAATGGCATGTATTTTTCCAGCTACCAAACTTTTAATTACCAACCTATTTTACTTGTTTATTTCTACATCAAGTCCTCCTTTCTGTAGGAAATTTAGCCCAAGTACAGATGTGGTGCTATAGGTTCAGCACTGGACTTCAAAGCACAAGGTCAGCAGTTCAAACTCACGGGCTGCTCCACGGAAACCCTATACAGAGTTGCTATGAATCGAAACTGACTCGATGGCACCTAAAAAACAGCAACAACATACATAGGGAATAGTCTAAGGCAAACATCAGTGCAATGATATGTATTCAAGGACAAATGCCACAGATTGGACATGAAGAAAGCAAGGCGTTCAGAGAACAGAATTACATCAAGTTTTAGAAGCATGCCTAGGGGTCATGAAACACATAAAACTGAGAGACATTCATGGAAAAAGGAATGCGTAAAGAAGTGTAGCCATAAATATGAAGATGGCAGCACAGCATGACTTAAGTGTCCTAGAATCAAGTGCTAATTCTAGACTTGTCAATAATCCTCTAATCTTCATTCCCTGCTCAACAGACTGGAAAGAATGGCTTCTGCCTTCAGCCAAGGACTGGCAACAAAAAATAAACAAATAAACTCCCTAAGTATGAGTTATTTACATGCATAATGCATTTGAAGAAGGATGGCAGCAGCGGTGATAGAGAAAGAAAGATTACAAAATAATGAACAGAAGTTTCTATCTATCAAAGCCAAGTGTAGACATTTCTCAAATGGAACTGAAGCTGTTTATCATGATTTAATAGTTTGGGAACCAGGTTTTGATTATTGATTTTCTCTTACTCCATCATAAATACAGGTAATCCCCGACTTGAGACGTTTTTGAGTGAACATGAACTGTATATACAACTGTCTGGTTTTTGTAACCTTATCATTAGCAACATGCACTATATACACTACAGCATGTAATTTATGATGATCACTAACAGATGTTCAAATATTGGATTTATCAGGATACTGATGATAAAAGGCAATAAAAGTGGGAACTAAAAAATAATTCAAAAGAGGCATGTGACTTAAGTCAGAACCAACTTATGATGGAACCATCAGAAGGGGTTCGCCCCACCCCCACCCCACTCCCACTGTAAGCTGGGGACTACCTGCACGATGAAACCTGTGTGAGCTGGAACTCAATGACACTTCCTTTATTTTTCTGAATCTTGAAGGTAATCCACCTTTGACAAAGTGTAGTCTTACTACTTTTATATTACTTGTTTTAGTAAAAAGTATTTCCATTTATTTCCCTTCTTTGACATGTTTGTTTCCACATACACAAGATGCAACTTTCTGAATTTTTCAGTTTTACTGAATTTTTACTTATTTACATTAATTGTCCAACATCTGTTTTTCTACCTGACTTGTGTCTGTCTCAAAGCAGATGTTCAATAAAAGATGAGTGAATGAGTGATCATTAAAATAAGCATGGAAACCATCTGAGGTCAAATTATAATTCATCATAACCATGGTACCCTGAGATATACAAAAGGGAGTCACAGGTGACCAAGTGTCATCACAGATGAGACACAGCTGAGTTATGGTCTGGATGCACCAAGCAGTTAAAACATCCAGGAGGTGAGAGTTCAGGCAGGCTACCACTTGGGCAGGACACACAAATATTTTAGTCATACAATAAAGAAGTCACCCTTCTTTCCTACCTGGAAACCATCACAAGACTAAAAGCGTAACACCAATGTACTATAACCACATTTAGGTCCTATGTTCAAAGCAAAGATATTTAGATAAAGATCATCTTTGATTGGCTGAAGGCCAACTGACTTCAGAGACTGACCTTCAAGAGATTCCAGTCTATTAAGGATGAAGAAAGGGAAAGAAAAAATAAAAAGAACACTTACACAAACACAACCTTAGTTGTTGAACAGCAAAGTTTTTATCCAAGAGGCATTAGAAAGCCAGCGAGAACATTTTGTGCAAAGCAACAACTTTGGTGCAGTGTATGCAAGCAGATTACTAATTTTAAGTAAACTGGCCATTAATGGAGCAGGGATGTTCAAGCATTCCAAGAATTCAGGTCGAGAGCACGAGAACAACAGTTGTATTTACTGCATGTAGCTACATCTACAGTTTCCACACAACACACTTACACCGCTGAGCATTTTGCTGGCTTTCAAAGCATGGTCTAAAAACAACAAATTTGGGAGATCTGAAACTGGATCACGCATATTTTGCATGTCTTTCTTGTACTTCACCTACAAAAAGAACATGGAACAAAAGGCCATCTCCGAGAAGAAAGTATTATGTTTTGACCATATTGGAGGTACTATTTTTAACATACTTTAAAGTGCTATCTGGGGAGTCCTGGTGTAATGCTGTGGGCTAATGCATCAGACTGCAAACTTGTTTGAACTGCAAGGTCGGGGGTTCAAGCTCACCAGCTGCTCATTGAAAGCCCTACACAGGGTCGCTATGGGTCGGAATCGACTCGACGGCACTTAACAACAACAACAACGTACTATCTGGAGTCCTGGTGTGGCGCTGTAGGATAAGCACTTGGCTGCTAACCACTCAGTCGGCAGTTCTAAGTCCTCGGAAACCTTATACAGGGTTGTTGAGTCAGAACCGACTGTATGAAATTTAGCACCACCAACAGCAAAGTATTATTTGGAATCCGGGCATGGGGCTATAGGATAAACACTGAACTGCCAACCACAATGTTGAAAGTTCAAAGCCACCAGCTGCCCCTTGGAAACCCTACATGTTATTAGTCTGAGCCCACTGGAAGGCATTTAACAAAACAACGAAGTACTGTTTAATGATAATTTCTTAAATAGATGAATTTCCTAGTAGCCACTAGATGGCGATCTTTACTACTGAATGTGTTTGAAATTAAAAAGATGTCCCGGAAATTGAAAATATTTTGATAACCCCTTTCACATATTCAGAAAGAATGGTGCTAACAGAAGCAAGAAATTTTATCAGAATCCCTGCTTTCCTAAAGTAATAAAACATTCCTTTGACTGTTGTGGTTAAGTGCCGTCGAGCTGTTTCCAACTCTTAGCAACCCTGTATAAAGGGTTTCCAAGGAGCACCTGGTGGGTTTGAACTGCTGCTGCCCTTATGATTCACAGTCCAGTGTCGATCCTACAGCATCACACCAAAGACTACAACATTTCAGTTATACTTTGTAGTTATTTTAGGGTTCTCTGGTATTTCCTATTATAAGCTTTTTTTTTTTTTCTTATCAACTACTTTGAAACAAAAATGTGGGGGGAAATTAATTATCTTTTAATTCCATTTGTCCATACATTTAAAAATTCCCCTTGTACTAGCATAATGCTGTTAAGTGCCATCGAGTTGGTTCCCACTCATAGCAACCCTATATAGGGTCTAGTGAATTTAACAGCCAACCTTTCTTTCAGTTCAAAACAACCTTGTAGTCCTGTGCTTATCCACACCGGGACTCCTCTACTAATAATAGTAATAACATATTAATGATAACAAACATATCAAGCGCTTTTTATGCACCAGGCACTTTTCTAATTACTTTACGTGTACTTAGAACCTAATTTCCGCAACAACCCTAGGAAGTAAGTACTTGAAGAAATGCATTTACAGATGAAGAAACCAAGGCACAGAAAGGTGAATGTGTAATATGAAATGGTAAAACAGGTCTCAAATTCAAGCAATCTGAATCTAAATTTCAAGTTTGCAACACAACAATCTAGAAACTTACATTTCTATTAGTGGAAAATATTTGAGTTTTTCTTCTCTGAAAGATTTCATCTCTATTTCCCCTACATCTTTACCAAAAAAATAGCTAATAAAAAAATAAACCATTATGATATTTCTAATGGTCCTAAAAAAATCCAGAAACACCCAATTCAATTGCTGGAAACAAAACAAAAGTTGGCTATTCAACACAAATAACAATGCTTTCTAAACATTAATGGAAGTAAGATACACATTATAGCATCCCAATGATATGAAAGGAGCTGAAGGGTTTGGATGATATAAAAAATAACAGTTGAACAAATTTAATTTCAGTACTTAAAAGGGCACTATGCGCCCTTCAATTATAGTGAAGTGATCACTTTTCTCCATGCTTCTGTTTACACACTACATGATTCTAATAAATGGCTGATGATTCAAACCCTCCTTGGAAACTTTATAGAGGGTCATTATGAATCGGAATTGACTCCATGGCACTTAACAACAACAAAAATCTCATAAGCGCTTAAAGTTTTTTCCTTTTACAATAAAATTTGATTTTTTTTAAAAAAAGAAAAATCATATGAAGTATTTCAAAGCATTTACATATGGGATAAAAAAGAAACTGTACTCCATTACAAATAGCATTTCTGAAAATTCCTTTCTGATAAACTACCATGTACCGCCTAGTACTTTACAATAAACCTGTTGTCATGGGCATAATTACATGTGTTAATTGTCCTAGCCTCTAATTTACAATAATACACACTTCTCTTCTGTAAAACTATAATCTATTTCTACTTAATCAAATATAATAATTGAACTATATAATTCTACTTCATAGAAAAAATTATGTATATTATTGCTTAGAATTCTACTTTTACTCTTGGCCAGATTGAATGATTTTACTAGCAGTACTATTTCTACTTATTAACAAATACCAACCAGTATGATTAATAATGGGTCCACATTGGCTCTGTAGGATAAGCAGTGGACAGTGAAACATAAGGTTGGCGGTTCGAGCCTACCATTCACTGCTCAAGAGAAAGATGAAGCTTTCTGCTCTCACAAAGATTTCTAGTTTTGGAGACTTATACAGAATCACTGTTAGTCGGAACCTACTCCACAGCACTTAACAACAACCACCATTAATAATAAGGAAGAATAACACATTTGAAAAAAATAAAAGCTTTGGGGAAATATGTATCAGTGTTTTCAACTACAAATTACATGGAAACTACATGACCATGAAGGAAATCCATTGCAGTGGAGTTGGTCTCAACTCATAATAACCTTACAGGAGACGGTAGTCTTGCCCCACCACAAGATTTCCATGGCTGAAAATCCTATGGAAGCTGACTGCCACATCTTTAGCCAGAGGAGCAACTGGTAGGTTTTAAGTACCAACCTTCTGGTTAGCAGCCAAACGCTTAACCACTGTACCACCAGGGCTCCTTTTCTATCTTGTGGGATAAAGCACTGGACCACAGGTCAGTTTGAATCACAAGGTTGGTGGTTCAAACTCACCAGCCGCTCCTTGGAAACCATATTAAAGGTCACTATGAGTCTGAACTGGCTTTACGGCACTTTAACAACAACAATTACAAAGAAACCATTCTAAGTAAACAAGAATCAAAAGAAACTGGAAATAATTTTCTCCAAGACAGAAAGTAACTTACATTACTGGCTAGGATGGTAGCAAGCTGACTGTGCTTAAAAGAAGCACTTTCAAGAGGGTTGTAATGATGTTTCTTATCCTTCATTTCACTGTCGTGTTTCTCTTTGTATTTAATCTGTCATCAAAAAAAAAAATAAGGTAAATTACTAGCACATTTATCTTTAAACTTTAAAAGCAACACATTTGAATTTTAATTCAACCAAATAAAAGCTAGCTTAAAAGTGAAATGGAAGCAATGTTTAAATGCCTGGTATTTCCCCCTATACAGCTTAAGTGAGCATAAAAATTAACAACAAAAACAAAAAAACTCTACTTGAACATTGATCATAAATGCAATTAGGCAGGTACCCAAATCCCATTAAAAAGAATTAATGCAGTAAAAGATCAAAAATTTTAAATGTCAGTTTTCGTTTCTGTATTCCAATAATTTTTGACCAATTAAAAATTGAGACCACAAGTCTCTTAAAGTCTACTAGATTTAGAAAAGAGACTCTTAGGTTTGAGTATGAATTTCCTAAAGCAACTACTCCAGATAAAAGGGAGGAGGCAGATGTTACCTTGGGGATTGGGGCTTGTTCTGTTTTTCCCCTTCTTTTCCCCTAATTCATATTTGTTCAAAACTTTATTTTTAGGAATCACATTTTCTGAAATTCCCTAGACCTATTTTATATCATTTTAATTTCTCTGCTTTGTGTGGTTGTATTCATCACCAGAAATATCTCCAATATTCACTGTAAATTCTTTTTCTGGTAGCACAGTGGTTACGAATCAGGCTGCTAACCTCAGGGTCAGCAGTTCGAAACTACCAGTGGTTCTGTGGGAAAAAGATGAGGCTTCCTGGTCCCATAAAGATTTACAGCCTCGGAAACCCCATACAGGGGCGTTATGAGTCAGAACCGACTCCACAGCACATAACAACAACAATGACAAAGTAATTGTAGGACAATCCAAGAAAGGATTATAAACAATCTGGAGAACTACACTTTCCCCAAGAGAAGAGAAACATATGAATGCATGTACAGTAACTAATTAAAATATAAATGCAAATTCTTTACACATTTAAAAATATCTAGCTACTCACACCCCAAACCCCCTTTTATTGATAATACTCAGGGAAGAAAACACAGACTTCAAAAAAAAGTCAGCTTTGTTCTCTTATAATATTTTTACAGTATTATAATTCTTAAAATACTTTGTTTCAACATTCTTATACTTTTATTCATATATCCTAAGGTTCTACTTTGCACATGCTTTTGGAAAAAAGCAATTGATTTTCTGTGTATAATGATGGAAAATTGGCAACAGATATTAGTGATGGTTGTAAAACATGATTAATGTAATTGGTGTCACTGAACTTCTGTATACATGAAAAAGTGCTGAATTAACAGTTGTTATCTATATTTCAAAAATAGTAATGATCAAAAAACAAACTGGGGATGGATCACGTTACCTATCTTAACTATGCCTGTATCATGGACATGTGTCTGGTACCAAAGGAGAATGCTACTGAAAATCTTGGTAGGAATACAACATTTGAAAAATATTTCAAGATGTTTTACAGGAAGTATTTTCTATATGATTCCATTTGATAATAATAGCTTTCTGATGTTAACACTACTTTATTAATTCCAGCAAAAGCCTTTCTAAAGGAAGTCTGTTGTTGTTTTTTAATTATTTAATGTCCCACAGGGACACCATCACAAATGGAATAAATTGAGATCTTCTTCACAATTTCAAATACACACACAAACCTCAACTGCCACCGTCAATTCCAACTCATGGTTATTCCATGTGTTTCAGAGTAGAACTATGCTCCAGAGAGTTTCCATGGCTGATTTCTGGAAGGGGCTATCATATGTTTCTTGGGAGGCGGCCATGTTGTTAAGTGCCATCCAGTAGATTCTGAATCACAGAGGCCCTGTATAGGGTTTCCGAGGAGTAGCTGGTGGGTTTGAACTACTGACCTTGTGGTTCTCATCCAATGCTGCACCACACCAAAAGTCCAATTTATAAAGTAGCTGCCACAAAAGCAATGGTTTCCTCTACCTGGTCCACAATTCTATTTGCTTTGGGTACGTCCGCCCCTCTCCAATAGCATGTTTTGCTGAATTTCAGCCACTGGTTTTATTTCCCTCCTGTTTTCAGGGCCTCAGAGGTATTCATTTAAAAAACTATAAGAGACTCTCTCTTTGCTGACCTCCACTTGAATGACACATTTCTGACTCAGCTTCACCAATCCTCTTCCATACTTCTGGAGTCCTGGTGTGGCACTGTGTGTTGATGTGCTGGACTGCAGAGTCAGTTTGAACCACAAGGTCAGTGGTTCAAGCTCACCAGCTGCTCCTCGGAAATCCTATGCAGAGTCATTATGGGTTGGAACTGACTCTACAACACTTAACAACAATAACTGATGGCTACAATACAGGGAACACACCCAGACGGTAGCTATTTATCTAATCAATTAATCCAGCTATGCGATGCTGCTGGACTCAAAGTTTCTTTCTAGCATTCATATACTCCAACCTCAGGTACAATGAGTATGTGAATTATGTTTTAACTAACTGGCAAAAAAAGATTAAATAATCTTTGAGTACAGACACTCCATCATACTGGTTTTGGTAACTAACCTGTGGCTTCCAGCCCAATTACATTAGGAGCAGAGGTCAATGAAGGAGCTCTGGTAGCTTAGTGGTTATGAATCAGGCTGCTAATCTCATGGTCAGCAGTTTGAAACTACCAGCTGTTCCACGGGAGAAAAATGAGCTCCCGTAAAAATTTCTGCTCCCGTAAAAATTCACAGCCTTGGAAACCCTGTACAGGGTCGCTATGAGTCAGAACCAACTCCACGGCACATACAACAACAGAGATCAATGGGTGCTGCTTGAAAGCAAAAATGACAAATTCTCACCTGTTATGAAGTCTGGCATTTACTCTGCCCAAATAACTGTCTATTTCTGAACAACTATAATCAATCTACATTGCAATGATGCAACAATTCCTCAATTCATTAAAAATCAGGCATGACTTGAGTGCCTGTAATAAGGTAGACAGAGGCACAAGGAATGGCAATATAAACAAGGCACACTCCTTCAAGTGTGGTTTCAGACACTGGGTGGACTCAACCCTCAAACCTTTCAGAAAGCAGCTGAGAATATTAACCAAACACACCCTACCCAACTCATTGTTAAATTGATTTGGATTGTATCCTTCCGTTAGGTAGAAGGAAATGAGAAACAATAATAAAGGAAATGAGGAACAATAGAGATAAAAATAATATATGGTGTCTGCACTATGTAGTTCCCACAAGTCTTCATTAATTCATTCAAGAAATGTTTATTTAAAGAGTACTTTTTGCATTTGGTTTAATATTAGGTGGAGCCACTGATTAGTACAAATGGTTAACACTTGGCTGCTGACCAAAAGATTAGAGGTTAAAATTCACCCAGATGTGCCTCAGAGCAAAGACCTGGTGATGTACTTCCCAAAACATCAGTCACTGAAAACCCTGTGGAACTCAATTCTACTCTCACACACCTGGGCTCACCATGAGTCAGATTTGATTCGACAGCACCTGGTTGACATCTAAGTATCAGGTACTATGCTGAAGAACGCTGTACTGAAGAGATTTAGACATCAAATAATGACTTACAAATATATGAAAATAAAGAAAAAACGTATTTTTGCTACAACAGAAGATATTTAGTATTGATGGATTAAAAAGCTAGTTGACAAAATTCCTACTGAGTATAATGATAATTTTCTACCAGCTGAGCTACCAGTAGAATCATTAAATTTGTTCTTCCTACTTCCTCCCAATTTTCACTTGTATAATTCCTACATAATCTACAGTTATTCATCAAAATGTAATTTCTTTTGGAAAGTCATCCCTGAGTTTCCACACTAGATTATTAACTGCTAACATATTTTGAAAGGGTCCAGGTTTCCTCTGTCATACTTGTTACGCATAACTATGAGTGTCACACATAACAGTCTGTTGTGTTGGTCTTCCCCATTGGACTGAAAGCTTTGTGAATGAGGGGCAGGTCTGACCTGTTCACCCTTGAAAATTTAATGCTAGCATAGCACCTAGTATTTAATATGTGGTTCAATTACTGTTTTGTTTGAATGAATAGATGGATGAATAATATATAGAAGGGACACTGTAACTGAAAGTCACAACTAGATAATTTCCAAGGTGTTGTTGGATTCTGTGATTACTGTGTAATAGATTTTGATGAGGATTTTTTTGAGAATTTTATTTTTTACGGTTTCCACCACTTTTATGCACTGAACTATGATAGTGGTGGTGGTAATGCGCCATGAAGTAGATTCAGAATCATAGTGACCCTGTAAAGGGTTTCTGAGGCTGTAAATCTTTACAGGAGAAGAAAAATCTCATTTTTCTCCCATGGAACCACTGATAGTTTTGAACTGCTGACCTTGAGATAAGAAGGCCGACTGATAACCACTATGCTACCACAGCTCCTTGCACTGAGCTATACATGTTTAAAATTTAAAGTACTGTCTAAGCTTTCCAGGCGATTTCTGTAGAGTGTGAGAATCATTATTTAAGAGAATAAGAAAGCAAGTCCAAAAAGTATTACTACTTGAATTATAGTTCTTACATGTGTGGATTTATTCAAAACAAAATGTGGTTTAAACAAGTTGCTGTGATAAGTGGATGCCTGCAGACAAGTTTTCTCAGTAAGTAAATATAAAGCTTTATGGGAGCAGACAGCCTCATTTTTCTCCTATGGAGAAAGTGGTTTGAACTGACTCATTAGGGTACCTTAAAAAATAGGATGTGGAATGAGGGATATTATTGCTGATGTCTGATGGATCTTGGCTGAAAGCAAAGAACACCAGAAAGATGTTTACCTGTGCGTCATTGACTGCAAAAAGGCTTTCAATTGCATGGATTATGACAAGCTATAGACACCATTGTAAAGTATGACTATTCCAGAACACTTACTTGTGCTCATGAGGAACCTGTACATAGACCAAGAGGCAGTTGTTTTAACAGAACAAAGGAACACCAAATTGTTTAAAATTAGGAAAGACGTGTGTCAGGGTTGTATTCTTTCACCGTACTTATTTAGTCTGTATGCTGAGCAAATAATTTGAGAAACTGGATTTTATGAAGAAAAATGTGGCTTCAGGATTAGAAGAAAACTCATTAACAACCTGCAATTTGCTGATGATACAATCTTGTTTGCTGAAAGCAAAGCAAATTTAAAATATCTACTGAAGAAGATCAAAGACCACAGCCTTCAAAATGGGTTGTACCTCAGTGTAAAATAAACAAAAATCCTAACCACTGGACCTGTAAATAACATCCATATAAATGGAGAAAAGATTGAAGTTGTGAAAGACTTCATTTTGCTTGAATCAACCATCAACACTCACAGAAGTAACTGTCAAGAAATTCAACGATGGATTGCATTAGGCAAATCTGCTGCTTTAAGACCTTTTTAAAGTGTTGAAAAGCAAAGATGTCAGTTTGAGGACTAAGGTACGCCTGACCCAAGCCATGGTATTTTCAATAATCTCATATGCATGCAAAATTTGGACAGTGAATAAGGAAGACCATAGAAGAATTGATGCTTTTGAGTTACGATGTTGGAAAAGAATATTGAAAGTACCATGGGCTGCCAATGGAACAAACAGATCTGTGCTGGAAGAAGTATAGCCTGAGTGCTCCTTGGAGGCCAGGATGGCCAGACTTCATGTCTCAAACTTTGGACATATTGTCAGGTGGGACTAGTCACTGGGGAAGGATGTCATGTTTGGAAAAGTGGAGGGTCAGAGAAAAAGAGGAAGACCCCCCAGAGTGGCAGCAGCAATGGACTCAGCCATAGCAAGGACTGTGAGGTTTGCCCACGATCAGGCAATGTTTCATTCTGTTGTGTGTAGTGTTACTATGAGTCAGTACTGACTCAATGGCACCTAACAACAACAACAACAACAAAAAAGGTCAATCAAAACAGTGCCTTCCAAGGGGATCAGCGGACCCAGTTAAATTCAAGGAAATGACTCGATGGCACTAAAATAAAACAAACAATTAAAGGGTAATCTTGATAGATTTCCATGAAGGACACAGTACAATCCTGGAGGTTTCTTCGAAGAGTTCAGACTTGGAGAGATGGAAACATCACCTTCAGAAACATATTGATCTTAATGGAGAACATATGTGGCGATATAAGATAAGCACTGGCCTGCCTACTACAAGGTTGGTGGTTCAAACCCACCACCTGCTGCTCCTTGGAAATCCTATACAGGGTCACTGTGAGTCAGAAGTGACTCAACAGCACTTACAAAAACAATGGAGGATACATCAATAAATAATAGCTTAGAATTTGGTATGTTTGTTTAATAAATGTTTCTGGGATTTTGTATCAGTACTTTTCACCCACAATAATGTATCTGTCATTTATAAACTTATATTAGGAGCCCTGGTGGCATAGTGAGCTATACGTCAGGTTGCTAACAACAATGTCAACAGTTCGAATCTACCAACCACTCTACTGGAGAAAGATGAGGCTTTCTGCTTCCGTAAAGATTTGCAGTCTTGGAAACCCTATGTAGGACACCCCTGTGAGTCAGAACTGAATTGACGGCACAGAACCACCACCACCACCACCATAAATTAATATCGACTATAATAAACGAGCAAAATGTTATAAAATTTGGGGGGGGGGTTCTACTTTCAGTAATGTGCATGATTTGATTCAAAAGATGCTCAAGGAACAAAAGTACAATATTTTCTCTCATTCGTTAAATACAAAGTAAAATAACTGCATTATATAAACAATGCATTTTCCAGACACTGACATAAAGGAGCTAAGAAAATGACCAAATTACTTAAATGGGTCATATCCCCCACCTTGTGGCTGATTCACTCTCTAGCTACACATATACAAACAACATCCAATTTTCAACCTACAGTTCAAAACATGTAAGTATCTGCCTCATCAAACACAATTCACATCTCCTGAGAGTCCAAGGAAAGGCTCTTCCATGACTAAGGCTGGAAATTCAACCAGGCACAAAGCATCTTCCTTCAATTTCAAGACCATTTGAAAAAGGGATGAATAGGTATTGGGTGATTTTGCAGCAGTTTTAAGACACAATGCTACCTCTTACAACGAAATCAATTATTTTGAAAATAGGCAAAAGCAACTTGATTCAGATGAATGCCTTCAATCTGCAATATACATATCATACCTAAAAGTCCTGATGCCTGTCAAATTTTAAAACCCAGGGGATTAAGTATATAAGATGGAGTCCTGGTGTGGCACTTTAGGATAAGAACTGGATGGCAAGGTTGGTTTGAACTGAAAAGTCAATAGTTCAAACTCACCAGTTGCTCCCTGGAAACCCTACAAAGGGTCTCTATGAGTTGGAACTGACTCAACAGCACTTAACAACAACAAGGTATATAGGATGGAACTTCTAAAAGTTTCCTAAAGAATGTTAGAAGATTTACAAGGATTTGTAGAGGACCACAAGAGAGGAAACACTAAAACTATTATGCCATAGTTAAACCTGAATTAACTCATGACTATATCAGTCCTGGTGTGGCGCTGTGGGTTAATGCACCAGACTGCAAAGCTGTTTGAACTGCAAGGTCAGCAGTTCAAGCTCACCAGCTGTTCCTTGGAAACCCTATACAGGGTCACTATGGGTCGGAACCAACTCGGTGGCACTTCACAACAATAACAATATCAGTACAGAGAATGGTGTCTCAGATACCCAAAACCTGACTGCTAAGTCCAGTAATTCAAAGCTAACCAAGAAGAATGCTGGGTTTCACAGTAACATTACCTACCACCACAGACTCACAAAGGGCCTGAAAATGCAGTGAAACACAGACCCTGAACTAAACCTTTAATCAGAACTAAATAAAAGTTTTGGGGAAAATATGATTGGTGTGCCTCAATTACTAGTGAGAACATAAAGCAAGCAAATAGCACAATATTAAATATATCTAGGAATCAGTTCCTTACAGTTTTGGATGAAATTCAATGAAAAGCTACCAAAGCCAAAGATAACATAAACAGATGTTTGTTTGTTTTTTAAGTTAGAATTCAGGCAGTCCCTAGACTATGAATAAATTACAATAAGACATCATAAACATAATAATAATAATACTGTTCTGATGTATGTCTCAAAGTAATTCCCATGTGTTATTATGAACCATGATATAAGTATATACCTCAAATTTTTTTAACAGACTGGGCTTTGCAGGGGTTGGTTAATAAGTACTGGTTGTACATTCTTAACTGGAATGCCTGTAATTTTTTTTTACATTTTTAAGCTTCAAATTTTTTATGTTCAAACCTTCATAACAAAATAACTATCCTACTTTGTACTAAATGTTTAACAATGATTCAGAGAAGTTTTGTTTAATATCTCTCTAGTCCTGGCACAGTGCTGTAAGATAAGCACTGGACTGCTAACCACAAGATCAGCAGTTCAAATCCACCAGTTGCTCCTTGGGAACTCTAAATTGTTGTTGTTAAGCGCCTTTGAGTAGGTTCTAACTCATACCAACCATATAGGATTTCCAAGGAGTGGCTGGTAAGCTTGAAATGCCAACCTTGTGGTTCAAACTGACAGTGCTGACCAGCACATTAGCCCACAGCACCACACCAGGACTGTCTATATAGGGTTCCATTGAGTTGAAACTGACTTGACAGCATTTAACAACAACAACAAGATAATGTAGTTACACTTAAATCCATTGGGGCTGTCACTGTGCCAATCCATCTCTTTGGGGGTTTTCCTCTTTCCTGACCCTTCACTTATTAAGCATGATGTCCTTTTCAAGGGACTGATCCCTCCTAATATGTTTCAAGTATGAGAGAGGATGTCTGGCCATACTGGCTTCTAAGAAGCATTCTGGCTATACTTTCCCTAAACAGAATTGTTTGCTCTTCTGGCAGGCCATGGTACTTTTAATGTTCTTTTCCAACAACATAATTCAAATGCATCGATTCTTCTATGGTCTTCCTTATTCTCTGTCCAACTTTCACATGCATATGAGGTTACTGAAAATAGCAGAGCTCGAGTCAGGTGCACTTTAGTCCTCAAACTGGTATCTTTGCTTTCAAATACCTTTAAAGAGGTTGTGTGCAGCACATTTTTCTAATGCAACAATACATTGTTTGATTTCTTGACTGCTGCTTCCATGAATGTTGATGGTAAATGTGAACAAAATTAAGTGCTTGACAAATTCAATCTTTTCTCCATTTATCATGATGCTATTTATTGGTCCCATGATGAGGATTTTTGTTTTCTTTACAATGAGGTGCAACCCATACTGAAAGCTGTAGTCTTTGATCTTCACCGGGATTTTAAGTCCTCTTTATTTTCAGTAAGCAAGGCTGTATCAACTGCATACTGCAGGCAGGTTGTTAATGAAGTCTTCCTCCTCCAATCCTAATGCCACGTTCTTCTTCAAATAATCCAATTTCTGAGATTATTTGCTCAGCATATGGACTGAATAAATATGTTGAAAGAATACAACCCTGGCACACAACTTTCCTGATTTAAAATCATTCAGTGTGTTCCATTGTTCTTTTGAATGACTACCTCTTGGTCTATGTACAGGTTCCTCATGAACACAATTAAGTGTCCCGGAATACTCATTCTCCACAATGCTGTCCGAAGCTTGTCATGATCCACACAATTGAAAGCTTTTGTGTAGTCAATAAAGCACAGGTAAACATCTTTCTGGTATTCTCTGCTTTCATCCAAGAGCCATCTTATGCTAGCAATGATACCCATTATTCCATGTCCCCATCTGAATCTGTCCTGACCCTCTGGAAGTTCTCTGGCAGTGTACTGCTGCAATCTTTTAAAATTATGTTTAGTAAAATTTTACATGCATGAGATACTTACAATACTGTCTGATGATTTCCGCATCCTGGTAGGTCACCTCTCTTTAGAATGGGTATAAATATGGATCCCTTCCAGCTAGCCAGGTAGCTGTCTTCCAAATTTCTTGGCATAGATCAGTGAGTATCTCCAGTGCTGCCTTAGTTTGTTGAAAGATTTCAATTTATATTCCAAAAATTTGCAGAGCTTTCTCCTTTGCCAATGCCTTCAGTGTGCCTTCAGTATCATTGGCTCTTGATCCTAAGCTGCCTCTTAAAATGGTTGGATATTGACCAACAATTTCTTTTTTATCAAAAATCTTCTTTTGATGTTTTCTGTATCATTCAATAGTTTACCCATAAAATCCTTCAATATTTCAAGTTGAGGCTTGAATATTTTTTTCAGTTCTTTCAGTTTGAGAAATGCTGAGCTTGTTCTTCCCTTTTAGTTTTCTAACTCTAGGTCTTTGCACATTTCATTATAATATTTGACTGTCTTCTCGAGCTGCCCTTTGAAAATTTCTATTTAGTGTTTACCTCCTCATGCCCTTCATTTGCCTTAGCATCTCTATACTGTAGAGCAAGTTTCAGAGTCTTTTCCCTCTTTCTTGTCATCTCAATGACCTTTTGCTTTCTTCCTATATGATGTTCTTGATGCCATGCTG
Organism: Chrysochloris asiatica; assembly: GCF_000296735.1. Classification (NCBI taxonomy): domain Eukaryota; kingdom Metazoa; phylum Chordata; class Mammalia; order Afrosoricida; family Chrysochloridae; genus Chrysochloris; species Chrysochloris asiatica. Next base: position 5,507,956 of record NW_006408655.1, read on the forward strand.
CAACTCTTCGAGTGTTCAGTCTAATTTCATCAAATCTGTTCTTGAGATGACCTCTAATTTCAGATGGGATATATTCAAGGTCATATTTTAGGTCTCATGGACTTGTTTTAATTCTTCAATTTCATCTTCACTGGCTTTAGTGGTGAGTCATAAATTTGCATAGTAGTTGTATTAACTGGTCTTCCTTGTAGGTGTACAGATACTATCACAGACATCATTGTACTTTTAGATCTTGAAATGTTCTTTTTGATGACCAATGTGATACCATTTTTCTTCAATTTGTCATTCCTGACATAGTAAACGATGTGATTGTCACATTCAAAATGGCAAATACCAGTCCATTTCAGCTCACCAATGCCTAGGATTATATCGATGTTTATGCATTCCATTTCATTTTTGACAACTTCCAATTTTACTAGATTCAAACTTTGTACATCCCATGTTCCAATGATTAATGGATTATTTACAGCAGTTTCTTCTCATTTGAGTTGTGCCTCATCAACAAATGAAGGTCCTAAAAGCATGACTCCATGTGCATCTTCATGGTCAACTCAACTTTGAGGAGGAAGCTATTCCCCAGATGTATTTTGAGTGCCTTCCAACCTGAGGGGCTCATTTTCTGACCCTGTATAATATGCTAATGTTCTGGTGCTCTTCATCATGTTTCAATATTCAATATGCTAGTGCTGACAGTGTACCACTGCTATTCATAAGGTTTTCAGTGACTAATATTCAGAAGTGGTCCATCTCTCCTTGGTCTCTACTATGTCTTAGTCTGGAAGCTTAACTGAAACCCATCCAGCATGGATGACTCTGTTAGTATTTAAAATACCAGTAGCTTATCTTCCAGAATTACAGCAACATGTAAGCCACCACAGTATGACAAAATGACAGACACCTCCCAAATTTTCAAAAGTGAAAGTGGCAGTTAAGTGAACAAAACTATTATACAATTTAACACAGAAAGGGTTGTGAATGCCTTTCCATTACTTTTGTGATCCCACAGAGCTCAGTTTACAGGTGAAATGTGAGCATTCTACGTGCTCACTCTTTGTCTTTTCATCAGGTCTGTCTTTTCACTACACACTGTGGCCAATGCCTGCCTTGGCCTTCTCTAGTAAGCCCTTTCGGTATTGTCCTGCCCTGTTCTCCCTGCATCCCACTACCCTGGTTTCTGCTTACAGCACTTTTACATCATTTTTCTACCATGTGTTTATTTGCCTTTCAGTGTGCCTGTACTCAAAACTGTCATTGGCTTAAAACGTGTTCGTCAAAGGTGTCAATGGAAATGTTTTAAAACTTCCCTTTCAGACCTGGTTTCTCGTTAGTGCACCTGAAAATACAAATGGAACATAATGAGTGTATTTCAGAAGCTCTGTTCATTCATCAGCCCCGTTTTCTTCTTCTCTGAAGATTTTATACACTGATCAGAAAAGATGGCATCAAAAAATTATCAATATAACATAACTTGCAAATTACAATCTGCTTGAGCATCTGATTAAGTTACTAATTAATTTGAGATTGAACCATAAATTGCTACTCAAAACATTCATATAGGAGTTTAGCAAATGAATTTAAAATGTTAAAAAAACACTTTGTTGTTAAGTTGGTTCTGACTCATACCGCTCCTCCTAGGAGTGGCTGGTAAGCTTGAACCGCCAACCTTACTGTACAAATTGACTTTGCAGCCCAGTACATTAACCCACAGCACCACACCAGGACTCCACATCAAGGATCAAAACTTTCTTCCAAAGACTCTCAAATAGGACTGTGATGGGTGAATCTAAAGGTCAGTGTTAATGTTCCTGTTCCCTTCTGAGCATGAATTCATCATAAATGTTTACTAGAAAACATTTTAAATGTACACTTCAGTAACATTAATCACATTTATCTTGCCATTCAACCATCACCACTATTCATTTCCAAATGTTTCCATCTCCTTTTTCATAGGAAGTCAGTGTCCCCTAAGCAGTGGGTCCTTCCCCCCTTTTCTTCTGCCCCTTGAAAACATCATGCTTGGCAAAGGGGAAGGTCAATGAAAAAAAGGATGGCCCCCAACAAAATGGATTGCCATGGTAGCAGCAATAATGGGCTCAAACCTAATAGCTGTAAGGATGGTATAGGACCTGACGGTATTTTCTTCTGTTGTGTATAGGGTTGCTATTAGTCAAAACCTACTCAGTAACAACTTATATTTGTCCTCTTGTGAGGATAGGAAAAGTGTGATATAATCTTGTTGTTAAATGCCATTGTTTCAGCGCCAATGGATAGCAATTCTGTACAGGGTTACTACAGTGTGACTAGTGGGCTTGAACTGATGACCTTGCAGTTAGCAGTCCAATGCCAATCCTACAGTGCCACAACGGGATCCAAAATAGGTAAGTATATAGAGATGTAGGTTTTTTGTGGTTATCAGGGGCAGAAAGAAAGAGGAATTTGTCATTTTGTGACAAAAGTAGGCCTGGTGGCATGATGGATTAAGCCTTGGACTGCTAATCAAAAGGTCAGCACTTCAAACCCACTAGCTGTTCCATGGGGAGAAGATGAGGCAGTCTGCTTCCATAAAGATTTATAGCCCCAGAAACCCTATCAAGCAATTCTACTCTGGGTCGCTATGAATTGGAATCAACTCCATAACACTGAGTTTCATGACAAACTTTCTCCACTCAGCCTGTGTCAGGATTTCATTTCTCCTTGTGGTAGGGCAATACTCCACTGTCCACTCAGCCTGTATCAGGATTTCATTTCTCCTTGTG
>NW_006408655.1:5510861-5536284 GCF_000296735.1 Chrysochloris asiatica
TCAGGATTTCATTTCTCCTTGTGGTAGGGCAATACTCCACTGTATGTATGTACTGCATGTTGTTTTTCCATTCATCACCTAAATGATGACCATTTAAGTTGTTTCTACCTTTTGGCTGTTGTTAAAAGTAATGTAATGAATATACTGGTTTCCAAGTATCCACTTATATTCTGTTTTCAGTTACTCAGGGTGTACACCGAGGAGTGTAATTTTGGTAATTCTGCAGTTAACTTCATGAGGAACAGCCCAATTGTTTTCCACAGCAACTGTATTATTGTACAATCCCACCAGCAGTGGATGAGGGTACCTACTATTTCTTTTACAAAACACATTGTTCCTACTCTGCTTTCTAACTAATGGCCCATAGTCAAAAGCAGTACAACACTGACCCATTTAATCTCATACAACATATAAACTCATCCCCAGTTACTGCTTATGATCTATATCCCCTGGCACAGAGACTCTGTGGCCCAACCTCTCTCTTCCTCCATTACACACATCCCCAGTCTTTACTCTTTACTCAGGATCTTCCCCTTGAGCAGTTTTCCCTGCCTTTAAATCCAAGCTGGTAGCACAAATCTACCTCCAACACAACACTGTTCTAACTACACAACCCTTGCTGTTTTTCTTCTCTTCCAACACTAGCAGGATACCAAAAGTGATGGCTGTAAATGATCATTTGCTTTCACTCAAACTGCATTTATTTTTCTACAAGTGAATATGAGTGTCTTTATATGTTTGTTAGATTTGGTACTTAGATTTGCTCTTCATAAATCATGTATTTATTTTATTTGTCCATATTGTCCTAAGATCATTTTATCCACATTAAAAAAAGAAAGAAACAATTCTGTTGGATTCTAATTAAAATTGCATAACAATAATAAATTAATTTTGTCCATGTTAGCATTTTTTCTTTAAAACTTAAAAAGTTTTTACAAATTATTAAAACATGCTCCTCATACATACTACAAACATTTCCCAATATTTGAAGACTACTGTTTTTTTTTTTTTTTAATTACTCTTAAGACACTTTCGTTTCCATTGAAACTTTAATTCATTCAGTTTATTTGGGCTGCTAACCTAAGGTCAAGGAGATCTGGTAGCGTAATGGTTACGAATCGGGCTGCGAACCTTAAGGTCAGCGGTTCGAAACTACCAGCCGCTCCGCGGGAGAAAGATGAGGCTTTCTACTCCCGTAAAGATTTACACCCTCGGAAACCCTGTACAGGGTCGCTATGGGTCGGAACCGACTCGATGGCACTTAACAACAACAACAACCTTAAGGTCAGCAGTTCAAAACTACCAATGGTTCCATGGGAGAAAGATGAGGCTTTCTGACCCTGTAAAGATTTACAGCCTCTGAAACCCTATGCAAGGTTGTTATGGGTTGGTACCGACTCGAAGGCACTAAACAACAACAACAACATTCAAATACTTAATTTTATTTCAACTTCTGAAAGTCTACTTGGATTCTCATTGAAAATTCATGGAAATTTTGAAAACTAATTTCAGAAAAATTAACATTTTTATAATAGTAAGACTTCCCTGCAAAGAGCACAGTATGTCTTTCCATGTGCTCATTATCTCATTTAATGCTCAGCAGTAAGATTTCAAAGTTTTCATCATTTGCATCTTTCCATTTAAAAATGTAATTCAATTAACTTTTGCAACTTAAGGAATGGATAGTTTCCAAGTTGAAAACACTATTGGTATTTAAGTATCTGGACTCCTGGTGTGACACTGTAGGACTGGACTGAGAACCACAAGGTAAGTGATTCAAACCCAGCAGCTGCTCCTTGGAAATGCTATACAACATCCTTATGAATTGGAACCAATCGAAGTCACTTGACAACAACATACAAGATTTATTGTTTGATCTCATTTTTATTGAATTTGCAAATGTTTTCTTTTTCCGTTGAAAGAGTTCTTTAATTTTATATAGTAAAATATTCTTAAGTATCTTTTATCATTTCCCGGTCTGTGGTATTCTTTAAAACATTAAAAGCAATAGTCTGCTGTATAATTTAATATCAGATATACTATCTGGAATTTTCTTTTAAGATTTTTAAATTATTTTATTGCTTATATTGAAGTCTTTAATCCATCTGGAATTCATTTTTAATATGGGTTAAAATTTGGGTCCAATTTTATTTTTACCCTGATGGATGATTAGTTATGTCAGCACCATTTATTAAATAATCCAACCTTTCCCCAATGATTTCAACCAACACTTTTATCATATATTAAATTCTTATGTATATTAGAACCTATCACAGGATTCTCTATTCTAGCCTTCTGATCATTTTATCTCTCACTATACCAATTCCATGTTGGTTTAATTTCAGTGGTTTTATATTATGTTATGGTAACTTGTAACTTAAGTTCCCCTCCACTGGTCTTCATTTTCATACTTCTGAAGGCTATTCTCAGGCATTTTCTATCCATACAAACTCTAAGATCATTTTATCCATATTAAAAAAGAAGAAAGAAAGAAGCAACCCTGTTTGATTCTAATTTAAATTGCATGACATTAAAAAATTAATTTGGGGATAATTGAGATGTTTATGCTACGGAAAATCTTAAGCAAAAACATAATAAATCTTTAAAGTTTTTCAGATCTTGTTTTATGTGCTTTGCAATATTTTAAAGTTTTTCTCATTCACATCCCTTCAATTTTCTTTTATGATTAAAGTATTTAAAACTTAGGAAACTTTATATTTTTATGACTAGGTTTAAAATTACATGTGTGTGCATTAGTGTACATATATGTGAGTGGAAAATGAAGAGAAACATAATGATTTGGTATGAACTACTGCTGAATTCTAGAAGTCCTGGAAGATGTAACAATGAGGCTAACCTCACTGAAAAGTTTAAGGTTTAGGAAACTTTGTTTTATGCATAAAATGAGACTGTTTCTCCACTTACTAAAATTTCTAATCCTTGCAATCCTGTCTGCAATGGTTGTTAAAAATGCAAAGCTACTATATCTAAAATTGAAGGTATCATTTATAATGAAATGTTTTCCTAGACTTCTAGGATCAAAATCTCTGGCTGAAGTAATTGTGGAGTATCCACTGAAATCTTACTTGACTAGAAAGTTTTGATGCTTCCATAGCATGTTCAAAGTCTGGTCTTCCGATTACAGCAGACTCTTTATTCATTTCTCCAAGTGCTTTCTTGTATTCTGCCTACAATAAAGAAAGAAAAGAATGCTGAATATTTCTACTTTCCAAAGAAAAACTGCACTGACATTAGCTATAGTAAATCGTAACAGATTCTCAGTACCACCACTCCCCCAAAAGATTCCTTACATCACAACAAATGCTACACAAATACTGACTACTAAAGGTAGAAATTATAGTGTGGTTATTTGAAATAATGGAACCTTTTGTAATAAAAGAATTACTAATTTTGAGTCAGTGTACCTAGTCATTACCATTCCTATATTTATACATAAACACTGGGGGGAAGGGGATGCGGGAAGTGTCTGGGTAACTGAGACCTAGCATTCTGTATATAAATAGCTTTCATGAATGTATTTATTCTCAGGAACTGAACTGACCATGTTTGGTAAATCTGCAGTTCAATTTAGTAAAATAATTATTTATTTTAAAGTGAGTTTGGCTTATGTGGTTCAACTGGTTCAAGTTAGATCTTCATTTTAAATAGGGCTTTTGTTATGTTTAAGGATCCTTGGCAGCACTGTAGGATAAGCACTGGGCTGCTCATCACAAGGTTGGCAGTTCAAACCCACCAGCTGCTGGAGGAAATTAGGCTCAGGAATTCTACCCAGGATCACTATGAGTTTGAATTGACTCAATGGCAGTGGGTTAGGGTTGGCTATGTTTATTTAAGCTGTCGTTAGACACCATCCAGTCAATTCTGACTAAAGGTGAACTCAATGAAGAACTACCCCATAGGGTTTTGTAGGTTGTAATCTGTATATGGAGGGTCAGTGAAAAAGAGGAAGACTCCTATCGAGATGGATTGGCAGCAGCAAGGGGCTCATGCATAGCAACAACTGTGAGATTACTGTAGGACTGTGCAGTGTTTCATTCTGTTGTACATAAGGTCAGTAGGAGTGGGTGCTGACTCGATGGCATCTAGCAACAGCAATCTTTATGTGAACAGATCACTAGGTCTTTCTCCTGCATAGCCACTGGGTGGGTCCAAATCACCCACCTTTCAGATAACAACAAAACAATTAATTGCTGTCCCACCATAGTTCCTTTATGCTTAACCTAGTTATTAACTAACAAGGGTGCCTTCGAAGAAATAAGAGTGAGCCATTATATGAAGGGAGTGTATTAGGTAAGTATTAGGGAAAGTAAATTTGTACGAGTAACAGCAGCAACATGGAAACGAAGTTCTGTGGCACAGGGAGAGGTGAGAGATAATACGAGGACAAATGAAAGACATCATCTTATATCTCAAGTACACTTATTTCTTTAAAAGTATAACACTAACCATGGTCTAATTGAGTTTGGGCAGTTTTGACAAGAATACTTTACATAGCCAAATAGATCATTCAGAGAAATAAAAAAAGAAGTCATTAACTTAGATTGATTAGCCATATTAATTAAATAACACCCAATTACCAAACCCATGGTTTACCTCCTGCAAAAGAAATATTTTCTATTCAAAAACAGGAAAGAGAAATTACATTGCTTATGATCTTGGATATCTGCGTTGCCATCTTGATATCTGGTCTGTCAAGTTCCGCGTTATATGTGTGTGTGTCCTGCACATCTTTTCGATAAGAAATCTGACCAAAGACACAGTTTTGATTTAAAACAAGAAAAAAGACAGATGAGTATTTGAAAATAGCTACTAACCACAGCATTCATAAAATGCTTTATCCTTGCCTTAATCAAACATTATAGAGCACAATGGCCTTATATAATTTTTTTAAGTTTATTGGCCAATTTGTACATTATATTTTATTAAGTTTATTAAGTTTATATACACAGCATTATTTGGATAGATCAGTTAACTCTCTGTATTGCACCTAAGATTGGCCAACATTATTACATTTTAACTGAATTTATGCAACATAAGACCAAGACCTCAGCGTAAACAATCTTAAAGGTAACACGTTACCTTTAAATGCACATCTTTTACTTATTTATTTATTTTAAATGTTTTATTGTGAATTACATGGGAGAACATTAGTTTTACATTCATCATATTGTATATCATTTCATTGCCATGGTTACAATCCCCTCCAAGCATCATCAACCAACCAAAGGGTATACCCTGCAAGTCTGCCCCCCGGTCATCAGCACACCGCCCCTCTCCCTCTCTGTGTCTAAAGTCCCAAGCTGCTCCATAAATGCACATCTTTTTATAAGTGTGTATACCACATACAGAATATCTTCATCAAGGACTTTCACTTTGTCATCATGCATTCTCCATCCCCACTAAATGTACAAGCAGATCCAGCACACATATGGAAAACTGCTTCCTGAAAAAGTGAGTGAAACCCTGTAACACTCCATCTCTCATCCTCTCAAGCACATCCTCCGTTTTTCAACTGGACTCTGAAAATATCCACATATTTGACATCCTGCCATGGGTACTGATAGTTTCATCTCCTAATAGATACAATTGGAAGGACTTGAGTCTCCAAAAATAAAATAAATTACATTAAGAAACATTCTTCTTTTGAACGCGTGTTGGCATCATTAAGTCAAAGTGTGGTAAACAGAGACTTAAAGAGAAAATATATATAATACTTGCCAAATTACTTTAGATCACAGAGGCCATTTAGATTAACTTGAGTGGCAAATGGAAGTAGAGACCAGAAGCAAATTAGTAAAACAGTGGGCAACGTTCAGTGGGCAACATCTCACCAGTCTATCCACTTCTTTCCTATTATTAAGATTACTCATGGACTTACACAGTATCTAGCTATTTTCTAGACGCATTTTATTTGGCAGTACCACCAGGGGCTTGGCCAATTTGTACATTATATTTTATTAACATTATAATTCAAAGTGTGTAGAAATTGTCATTTTAAAAACCTGACTTTACAGCAGGATGAATGTAATCAATGTCCCTGAATTATTTTAATTTAAAAAAAAATCAATTGCCATCAAGTCAGTTGCAACTTACAGCAACCTTAGGGGTAGACTAGAACTGCACTAAAAGGGGTTGAAAGCTGTAAATCATTACAGAAGCAGATTCTCACATCTTTCTCCTATAAAGTCACTGGTGGGTTCAAACTGCTGACCTCTTAGTTAACCAATGTGCTACCAAGTCTCCTTCAAAGAATTTTTCATGTAAAAAGTGTTGAACTGGCAAATGTTTTGTTTTATATATAAATACTTATAACACACATATAAAATTCAGGGCCTTTTTTTCCTTCCCCAAAGCCTGGAAGGATAGAACACAGAAATATATGATTAGACATCTGACAAAATTAATCTTCTGTGCAAAACAAGTATTTCTAACATTGATGAAAACTTTCTACAAAAGTATCTTTTGGAGGTTGTTGTTATTAGGTGCCATCAAGTCAGCTCTGACTCATCATGACCCAAAACAAGGGAATCAAACACTGCCCGGTCCTTGCCATCTTCATAATCGTTAAACTTGAGCCCATTGCTGATGCCACTGGGCCAATCCATCTCATTGAAAGTCTTCCTCATTTTTGCTAATCCTCTAGTTTACTAAGCAAGATGTCCTCCTACAGGTCCCAGAGGATAACATGTCTGAAGTATGAGAGACGAAGTCTCAACAACTTGGCTTCTAAGGAACATTCCAGCTGTACTTTTTTCAACCCAGATTTGTTTATTTTTCTGCCATTGCATGGTCCTTTTAATAGTCTTCTCCAACATCATAACTCAAATGTATCAATTCATCTATGGTATTTCTTTTTCATAATCCAACTTCCACATGTATATTGAGGTTATTGAACATACCATGGCTTGGGTCAGGCACATCTTAGTCCTCAAACTGGCATCTTTGTGCTTGAACAATTTTAAAGCGATCTTGTGCAGATTTGCCTAAGGCAATATGTTGTTTGATTTATTGACTGTTGCAACCGTGAGTGTTAATAATGGATCCAAGCAAAATTAAGTTTTTGAAAATTTCAATTTTTTTCTCAATTTATCATACTATTTATTGGTCCAGAAGCAAGGATTTTTGTTTTCTTTACAATGAGGTGTAATCCATACTGAAGGCTGTGGTCTTTGATCTTCAACAGTAAATATTTTAAGTCTTCTTCATTTTTAGTAAGCAAGGTTGTATCATCTGCATATCGCAGGTTGTTAATGAGTCTTCCTTCAATCCTGATGCCATGTTCTTCTTCATATAATCCAGTTTCTCAGATTATTTGCTCAGCATACACACTGAGTTAGTATGGTGAATTTGCTGTTGTTGTTAGGGGCCGTTGAGTCAGTACTGACCCATAGTGACCTAAGGCACAGCAGAACGAAACACTGCCTGATCCTGGGCCAACTTCACTAGTATTGCCACACTTGAGTCCATCAATGCTGCCACTTGGTCAATCCATCTCGTTGGTGGTCTTCTTCTTTTTCTCTGACCCACCACTTTACCAAACATGATATCCTTCTCCAGCGACTGGTCCCTCCTGACAATATGCTCCAAGTATGAGTTTGGTCACCTTGGCCTATAAGGAGCACTCTGGATGCACTTCTTCCAAAATGGATATATTGGTTCTTTTGCCAGCCCATGGCACTTTCAATATTCTCATCCAACTCCATAACTCAAACTCATCAATTCTTCTACGGTATTCCTTATTCACTGTCCAGCTTTCGCATGCATATGAGGTTACTGAAAATACCATGGCTTGGGTCAGCCGTACCTTAGTCCTCAAGCTGACATCTTTGTTCTTCAACACTTTAAAAAGGTCTTGTGCAGAAGATTTGCTTAATGCAATATGTCATTTGATCTCTTGACTGTTGCTTCCGTGAGTGTTGATAGTTGATCCAAGAAGAATGAAGTCCTTGACAACTTCAATCTTTTCTCCGTTGATAAGAATGTTGTTTATTGGTCCAGTGGTGAGGATTTGTGTTTTATTTACACTGAGATGCAATCCAGTGAAATAGTACAGCCTTTTTGCATACCTTTTAATTTTAAACCATTCAGTATCCTTTTGTTCTGTTTGAATGATTGTCTCTTGGTCTATGTACAGGTTCTTCATGAGAACAACTGAGTGTTCTAGAATACCCAATTTTCACAATGTTATCCATTGTTCATTTGGGACTACTTATTAGAAATTTAGATTTCTGAGATACCTGAGCTTCTGTAACAAAATTTCTATGAATGAGCTTAAAAATCCACATCCTAATGAAATTCCCAATTGACTGTTTTAAACCACTGTTCTAGGTAATACTCATATATCTTCTTGTTTTCCTTTCAACCTTGCAGTTCTTACTTCTTTCAGAACTAATATTAGATGCAGCAAACGGCATTATACTTTTATAAGCTCACTATGCATTATATTATTTTACTTCAATGAAACATTTGCATATACTTCTAGCTACTTTCTTAAAGGAGCTCTGGTAGGGTAATGGTTACGAATCAGGCTGCGAACCTCATGGTCAGCAGTTCGAAACTACCAACTGTTCTGTGGGAGAAAGATGAAGCTTTCTGCTCCTGTAAAGATTGACAGCCTCGGAAACCCTGTTCAGGGTCGCTATTATGAGTCGGAACCGACTCCACGGCACATCACAACAACAACTAGCTACTTTCTTACTAGCTTGCATTTGCCTCACCACCAAGCCCTTTTAAAAACTACATCTATAATCAAGTATCTGTCCAGATGACTGTAGCTTAAATACAATTAGTATAATTTCAGCAAGAGCATCTGTGGGGTTTTTTTGGTTTTTGTTTTGGTATTTATATTTTTATAAGCTTTATCTTAAAGAAGTAGATAGGTATGGTGCACACAACTAGGAAAAGACTCTTAAAAATTAGTTGAAAGCTAAATATTGCTAGATGAATTTTTAATCTTAAAATAGGCCAATTTCATTGGTTTCAAAAAGCGAGACCCTCATCCACAAATGATGGCCAATCAACCTCAGCCTACACTGAGTTAAACACAGACTGTGTAAACAAAAACTGACTCTCAGGTGAAAACAAACCAGAATTATTACCCACCTACAGACTGTTCCTAAGTTACCACATTCAGATGAAAACCATAGGAGGGAAATGTCTTTTTGTTTAGAAAGAATGAGGGGGAAAATGGAAACCCTTACTTTTTGAAACGAACCGCAACCTTTCAGAAATCTACGCTTTACATGGGTTACCTAATTATATGCTGTTCAGCCTAATGACTGTGTGAAGAGAGGTGAACAACACAAAGGCGGCAGGAGCAGGACATTGAATAGGGCCCTATCATCCATGTAAATTGCAAATTAGAGGCCGGCATATGTGACTCAAAACAAATATTAAGATTGACATGAGGTGTAAATTCAAACAGAGCCACACAAGAGAAAAGGATGGAAGCCTGGTTACTAGTCAGATATTGTGGATATTCTACTTGGGGATATTCACGGGAAAGGGGGCTTATGTTGGGAGACTTAAGAAGTCCCTGATTTACACAATCTGCAAGGGTGTCTGAACATACATGGCATAGCAACATGGCTTAGGTTTGAAGCTCATCTGACATTTCTTAATAAGTATTATGTATTTATTTGATCCTGATGCCTGTCAAAACCAAAGCACAGTGAAAACATGACGCAGTAGGGAAGGTCAAAGAACCGAACAAAAGAAAACAAGGGGAAAAAAAAATCCTATTTCCTGAATAAATTCAAGTTTTAATGCCGACTCTATTAGAACAGTGGGTTGATTTCTATTCTTCAAACACTCTTCTTGTGACAATATGATGTCCAATATAATATTGCTTTGAATAAGGTGAGAGACAGAAAAGATTCTCCCAAATCATCAACATAGGACGGGTACAACCATTTAGGTCAATGATGGATTGTTACCTGATAGGAAACATTTTACTATCTGCTGTGTTCTCAAAGCATTTAGCAAAACACCCTGAAGAAGTAGTAGTAAGAAGTCGTAGTAACAGCCTCCATTTTAGACCATTTGTTAGACTCGAGGTTAAGGGAGAACCCAGGTTCATTACACACTAAATGAAAGGACAGTTTGAACCCACCAACCAGCCTTGCCACGGGAGAAAGATGTAGCAGTCTGCTTCTGTAAAGATTGGTTGTTGTTAAGTGCCACTGAGTCGATTCCAACTCACAGTGACCCTGAATGAGGTGTAACCCACATACAGCAGCTATTGGTGAGCTTGAACCACTGACCTTGTGGTTGAACCTGACCTTGCAGTCCAGTGCATTAACACACAGAGCCACACCAGGACTCCTCTGTAAATGTTACAGCCTCAAAACCCCTACAGGGCAGTTATAAGATTGCTATGAGTCAGAATTCACTTGAAAACAATGGGTTTGGTAGTTTGTTTGGTTGTTTAGCATGCTAAGGAGAGAAGTCTGGGTAACACAAAGGATTAAGCACTCAACTACTAGTAAAAAGGTGGGTTCAGTTTGAATGCATGGAAAAGATGTCACTGCCTTGAAAACCTGATGGAGCCATTTTTCTTTATACAAATCAGATTTCCATGAGTCCAAATCGACTTTTCTCTCTCTCTCTTTATTCAAAACAATATTATATTGGACATCATATTGACAGCAACTAAAAACACCAGTGCTAAGGAGTTAGTGTTCACTGCCTCACTCATGCCTTACTCTTAAAAACAAGGGGTTTTCAAAAAGTTTGTGGAAAAAATCCGCTATCTTTAAATCCCATTTATTCACAGACTTTCTGAAGTCCCCTCCCCTGTACAACTTTGAAGTTTTTAAAAACAACTACTGTTGTTGTTAAGTGCCATCAAGTTGGTTCCAACTCACAGAGACCCTATGTAAGGTTTCTAATGAGTGGTGGTGAACTTGAACCACTGACCTTGTGGTTCAAATTGCCCTTGCAGTCCAGTACATTATCCCACAGCATCACACCAACATTCCAAAGAGGGATTTGCTGTTGTTGTTGTTAAGTGCCGTAGAGTTGGTTCCAACCCATGGTGACCCTATGTAAGGTACCTAGAAGCAGCTGGTGAACTTGAACTGATGACCTTATAGTTCAAACTGACATAGTAGTCCAGCACATTAACCTGCAGTGCCACACACAGGACTCCAAATAAGGACTGCTGTTGTTGTTAAATGTTGTCAAGTCAGTTCCAACCCATAGCAACCCTAAGTAGGGTTTCTGAAGAACAGCTGGTGAGCTTGAACCGCTGACCTTGCAGTTCAAACGGCTTTGCGGTCTGACACATTAACCCACAGCACATGACCTTGGTTATAAGAAACAATGCTGGAGATTCCATGATAGAATTTTGCATGATGAGCAATTTATTCACTGCAAATAAAAATTTTTTCAACAACATAAAAGGTGGATTTAACCAGAAAGAATACACAGGAATCAAACTGTGGAAAGTGACAATGGAAAGCCAAAACTAGGGCAGGAGCCTTTTTTGAAAACAGACTCTCAGTTACTCCTATGCAGTTCAGGCTGAAACTGAAGAAAACGAAAACAAGTCCACAAGAGCCAAAATATGGCCCTGAATGTATCCCACCTAAGTCTAAAGGCTATCTCAAGAACAGATTTGATGCATTAGACACTAATGACTGAAAACCAGAAGAGTTATACAATGCTAGCAAGAACATCATCCATGAAGAAAGCAAAAGGTTACCAAAAGAAAAACAGACAAGAAAGCAAAGACCAAAATGGATATCAGAAGAAACTCTGAAGCTTGTTCTTGAGCATACAGAAGTTAAATCAACTGGAAGAAAGAAAGTAAAAGAAATGAACAGAAATTTTCAAAGGGTAGCTGAAGAATACAAAGTAAAGTATTATAACGAAATGTGCAAAGCCCTGGAGTTAGAAAACCAAAAGAGAAGAACATGCTCAGTATTTCTTAAGTTAAAAGAGTTGAAGAAAAAAATTCAAGTCTTGACTTGCAAAGTCCTGCTTTGGTTATATAGGATAAGCACTGAACTGTTAATCACAAGGTCAGTGGTTCAAACCCACCAACCACTCTCCAGAAACCTTATACAGGGTTGCTATGAATAAGAATTGAATCAACAACACTTAGCAACAACAACAGGCAAAATATTTAATGATGCAGGAAGCATCACAAGAAGATGGAAGGAATATGCAGTCATTGTACCAAAAGAATTAGTTGTTGCTCAGCCATTTCAAGAGGTAGCATATGATCAAGAACCAACGATACTGATGTATCAAGTCCAAAGGCACTGACGAAAACAGGACTCCAAGTACTGACAATACAAACAATGCTTCAACAAATTGATGCTGCCCTGGAGGCGCTCACTCATCTATGCCAAGAAATTTGGAAGACAGCTAATTGGCCGAGTAGAAACACCTATACTTTGAAATGTATCCATTTCAAAGAAAGGCGACCTAACAAAATGTGGAAATCATTGGACAGTATCATTAATATCACATACAAGTAAAATTTCACTGAAGATAATTCTTAAATGGTTGCTGCCAGAAATTCAAGCCAGATTCAGAAGAGGACGTAGACTAAGGAACAAAGTAGAGGATACCAGAAAGAAATCTACTTGTGCTTTACTGACTAAGCAAAGGCATTAAATTGTGTGGATCATAACAAATTATGAATAATGTTGTGAATAATGGGAATTCCAGAACCCTGAATTGTGTGCATAAGGAACCTCTACATCAACCATGTGCAGTTCAAACAGAACAAGGGGATACTGAATGGTTTAAAATCAGAAAAAGTGTACACCAAAGTTGTATCCTTTCACCATATTTATTCAGTCTGTATGCTGAGCAAATAATCTGAGAAGCTGGAATCTATGAAGAAGAACATGCTATCAGGATTGAAGGGAGACTCATTAATATGTAGCTGAAAAATACTTGCTTGCTGGAAGTGAAGATGAAGATCAAAGACAACAGCCTTCAGCATGGATTGCAGCTCAGTGTGCAAAGAAAACAAGAATCCTCACAACTGGTCCAATAAATAATATGCTGATAAATGTCGAAAAGACAACTTGTCAAAGACTCCAACACTCATGGAAGCAACAATCAAGAAATCAAACAACATATTGCATTAGGGAAATCTGCTGCAAAGATTACTCTTTAAAGTGTTTAAGAGTATAAATGTCAGTTTGAGGACTAAGGTTCACCTGACTCCAGCCATGGTCTTTTTTGACAGTCTCATATCCATGTGAAAGTTGGACAACTAAAAAGGAAGACCATAAAAGACCTGATGCATTTAAGTTATGATGTTGACGAAGAACACTGACAGAACCATGGACTGCCAGAAGAACAAACAAATCTGTGTTCGAACAAGTATAGCCAGAATGCTCCTTAGAATTGAAGATCAGGAGACTTCCTCTCTTGTTCTTTGGACATGTTCTCAGGAGAGATCAGTCTTTGGAGAAGGACATCATGCTTTGTAAAGTAGAGGGTCTACAATAAAGAGGAAGACCCTTAACAAAATGGATTGTCACAATGGCAGCAAACAACGAATGAACTAAAACATAACAATTGTGAGGATGGCACAGGTCCAGGTCTCTTTGAGTTTAATTCATTTACATTCAGTATTTCGTTCTGTTACTCCTAGGGTCAATATGAGTGGGAAGCAACTTGAAAGCATGTAACAACAGCAAATCTTATCTGCAAATAGTGATTCTGGTTTCTTCCTCAGAAACATTTAGATATATTACTATCTTGATATCTTCCTGTCTTTCTTCACCACATTGATTTATTTGCCCTTTTCCATGTATTCTAGGGAGAAAGATAAGTCTGTCTGCTATCATAAAGATTTACAGTCTCAGAAACTGTATGGAGCAGTTCCACTCTGTCCTGTAGGGTTCCTATGAGTTGGAATCAACTCACTGGAAGTGGATTTGGTTTGGTTTGGTTTTCCATGTATCTATTTCCCTGAATCATTGCTTGGTAGTTGTTAAGTGTTCATTTCTTTTTTGCCTTCCTAGCATATTTTTTATTTGCAAGCCGGCTGTCCCTTTAGATACTTTTTATTTATTTTTTTAATACTGTGGAAGTTAGTATTTGTGAAGCGCTATCATGGTGACTATCTAGGTGACCAGGTAGGATTAGCAAAATACAGCCTTCCTTCCCTGAGACAAAAGTAGCCATGTGACTCAGGCTGTCCAATCAGATACCTCATTCCTTCAGAAAGCATGGTAAATAAAAGGTGAGACACAGAACCCGAGGGCAGAATTATTTAAAGAATCTGATGCTTAGCAATGGCTTCTCTACAGGAGTACAAGAGAGCACGGACCACACATGGTGGTATTTATTGTCAGAGGAAGTGACACCAGAATGACTGTCTAAATTTTTTTGCAGTGTTTCACCAGAAAAATGTTTTAATAAAAATAACCCTATTCTAACATTAAGTCCTGGTATGGCACTATGGGTTAATGTGCTAGACTGCAAAATCGATTTGAACCTCAAGGTCGGCAGTTCAAGCTCACCAGTCACTCCTCTGAAACCCTATAGAGGGTTGCTATGGGTCAGAACCAACTCGACAGAACTTAGCAACAACATTCTAACAAAAACATTTTTCATATACCCAGTTTATATAGATGAATTTGCCTACGAGGCTAAAATTCTGTGCTAATTTACCTTTTAAATCTTATAATGTACCTCAGTCAGAACTGTCATTATTACCCAATTACAACAGCACTTCAAATCATGTGGTTTTATCTACATGTGCTACAAACAAGCACATGTTGTTGTTTTCATTGCTACTAATGTTTTTATGGAGTCCTGATATGGCACTGCAGGCTAATGCGCTGGACTACAAAGTCGGTTTGATTGCAAGGTTGGAGGTTCAAGCTTACCAGCCGCTCCTTGGAAACCCTATACAGAGTCGCTATGAGTTGGAACCGACTCAACAACACTTAACAACAGCAACAAAAGTGTTTTCATAGTTGTTGATTTTGTCATATTTTCTGATGTTTTAGCTACTTTTTAAAATATGGAAATTAGTATTTGCGAAGCTTTATCAATAACTTTTTGAGAATGACGTACTAATTAAAGGAAAAGGAGAAAATTTCACAAGACTTCTGGCTTAGTCATTAATAATACTCCAACTAATATTGTAATTCCATGTAGAAACTTTTTGTAAAATAATTTTGTTAGTACTCATATAATCTAAGAAATACTACATATAAGCAATTTACAACTGTATTTATCACAAATTATTCTATGATTAAAATTGATACTGAACATCACTAAGGGTTCTGCATGGTCTGGTACAGGAGGGGATCTGTGGGGATGGGTATACCATTAATTACTTCACTGGCTGACACCAACACTACTGAGGCTTACAGAGAAAGAGCTGCTTTCCTTTTCTGCAGTGAATCAGCAGGTGTGAGGCTGCTTTAAGGCTGGAAACACCAGTTGTCTTTTTGAATCCAAATGGTCTGAGTCTTTCTGAGGATGGTGTTGTTTAGAGTAAGTCAAGCCAAAGAATAGAGAGAGAGGCAGCGTTCTGGTGACATTTCGAATCCTCTGAATCCAGTTTTACCTAAAGGTTGATTTAATTTTCCAGTTACATAAACCAATAAATTCTTATTTTTAAAAAACTTTTTATCATGAACTGAGTGAAGGTTTACAGAATAGATCAGTCCCACTTTCAACAAATAATACACTGCATGTCATTACAATGATTGAAATCTCTTTCATGTACCATCACTGTACTATTCACTGTAACTCTTCGTGGCTTCCACTACCTTCAACTTTCCTGTCCACTACCTTCATCTTTCCTGTCCACTACCTTCATCTTTTCTGTCTACTACCTTCATCTTTCCTGTACCAACCTCTCTCTTGTTGTATCTTCCCCATCACCCAAGTTAGCATGTGTCTACCCTCTTTTTTTGTTTTTGTTCTTAAATGCTGTCGAGTTGGTCTACCCTTTACCCAGTGAATAATTTTTCCTTCCCTCTAACCCCTAGTAACCATCATAGAATGTTTATTTTACCAACAAAATCTTTTCTTAACTTTTACAACAGTGGTCTTATACAATATTTGTATTTTTCATTCAGCATAATATCCTCAAGGCTCATCCATGTTTTTAGATGTCTCTCAGATTATTATTCTTAAAAGTTGTATAATATTACATTGTGTGTATGCACCAAAATTATTACCCATTCTGCTAGTCTCTTGTCTCTTTGAGTTTAATTCATTTACATTCAGTGTATTTACCAATAGGTATGAACTGATCGCTGCAATTTTGCTATGTGTATTTTTTTTGTGTGTATTTTTACTAGTTTTTTTGTTCTAAATTCTGCTCTGAGTTCATTTTGGTTGTGGGTTTTCTTCATTGCTGTTGTTTTAATGTTTACTTAATCTTTCTGATATTCCTCTTTTTTTGATTTGATGTGTAGGTATATTAATTTTCTTTGAGGTTAATCTGTATTTTTAAATTTTTGTTTTCCTCATTTAAAACAGTCTGTTTTATCTGGAAATCTATTTGGCTTCCTCGTCTTTTGAAAATTCTGTGTCTACACTATTCCCTTTGTTTTTTAGTTGATTTCATTGGAATCTTGGTATGGTGCTGTGGGTTAATGCGCCAGACTGTAAAGCCATTTGAACTGCAAGGCTGGCAATTCAAGCTCATCAGCCACTCCTTGGAAGCCCTATACGGGGTCACTATGGTTCTAAACTGACTCGATGGCACTTAACAACAACAACATAAAGTTGATATCGCTGGTTCCCTATTTTCAGTTCATATAGGTTTGTTTTACTTTGGACACTTCTATACCGAGATTGAGTTCTGGGTGGTATTGTCATATAGGTTAATCTCAGGTTGTTGTCTGCTGTTGTTGGTTCTTAGTCCAAAGAACACTCTTAAGTATTTTTTGTAAAGTTAGTCTGGTTATTACAAATTCCTTTAATTTCTATTTATCTGAAAATGTCCTAATTCTATCACCATATTTGAGAGATAGTTTGCTGAGTATATGACGTTTGGTAGGCAATTTTTTTTCTTTCTGAGTTTTGTATATGTCATCCTATTATCTTCTTGACTGAATGGTTTCTGCTGAGAAAACAGAGGTTAGTCTTATTGGTTCTCCTTTTTAGGTAACCTTGCATTTTGCCAAAGCTGCTCTCAGGATTCCTTCCTTTTCTTTGGCTGAATAAAGCTTTATTATTACATGTCTTGGTGATTTTCTTTTGGAGTCTATCCTGTATGGTGTTCTTTCAGCTTCTTGAATGCTTACCTTTTCATCTTTCATGATGTTAGGGAAGTTTTCTTCTAACAGCTCTCTGACAGTGTTCTCTGTACTTTTTATTGTCTTTTGCTGGAATTCTGAAGACCCGTAAATTCTTCTTCTTCTGGTGTCCCACATAAATCTTATTTTTTCTTCAAATGTTTTCATTCATTTTTCAGTTTGTTCTTCTAGTTTACTAGTATTGAAAGATTTAGCATCAAGATTACTAATTCAGGCTTCCATTGACTCAAATCTTTTTTTTTTTTTTTTTTTCCCCCTCTCAACGTATTGTCCACTTCTGAGATCTTATTGTTAATCTTTTGGATTTCTATCTGAAGGCTTAGCATTATTTCAAAATTTGCATTTATGTTGTCTTGTTTGTTCTTGTAATGTTTTCCTAAGTTCTTCTAATTTTTTTTCTATGCTCTCAATGTTTTCCTCAATTCTTCTGTCAATCCATTGAAGGTACATAAATATCATTCTTTTGAATTCTTCCTCAGGTAGTTCCATTATCTTTTCTTCCTCAGAAACCTTTTCAGGCTCTGTATCCTGGTTATTTGTTTGAGCCATTCTTCTCATGGTTACTTACGTGGACTAAAATTTTCTTTGTCTCTAAAGCATTGGTGCCATTGAATTTAATTGATGATCATGTTGGTGAATTCTTAGGCTCCCACCAACTGTCTCTTGCTGGGTGTGATTACAAGGTGCAATGTTGTCCATTTGTGATTCATGCACCTCAGTTTAGGGTGGATTTGGCTGATGTGTATCATTGATCAGGTGGTATGGTGGTGATCTTTAGTGCTGTGGAGTCAGTTCAGACTCATATCGACCCTGCATAGGGTGTTCAAGGCTGTAAATCCTTATGGGAACAGAAAGCCTCATGCTTCTCCCATGGAACAGGTGGTCATTTAGAACTTCTGATCTAGGGATTAGCAGCCCGACTCATAACCACTATGCTACGAAAATTACTGATCAGGTGGTCTAGGAGCTCATACTGGCTCTTGTCCAATGGGTGGAGCTGAAGAGGATACATTCATGACTGAGCTGTATGATCATGGTTGTTGTCTCCCATCAGTTGGGGCAGGAAGAGAAAACATACACAGGAAAACAAAACAGAACAGACTAACAAACAAAAAACAGCAAAGCCAAAAAAAATAAAGACAGTCACACCTCATCTGGTCAGCAGTCCCTTTACCACCAGTCTCCTTCTTTTGCCAACCCTGCTCAGCTTCCCCTCTCAATACTTTTCTAGCCTTTCCTCTGAAGCTCAGGGTTCCAGAATTGTCCTCTGTGTCAGTTTCATTTGGTCTCCCATAGTTCTGTCGTAGAGTCTGTATAGTATGTCTACCTAGTCTACCACTTTGCCAGATGTCCCCTAAATCCCTATTTTTTATATGAGCTACTTAGAGATGTAAAGGAGCTCTGGTAGCGTAGTGGTTACAAATTGGGCTGCTAACCTCAAGGTCAACAGTTCAAAACTACCAGCTGTTGCACGGGAGAAAGATGAGGCGTTCTGCTCCCATAAAGATTTACAGCCTTGGAAACCTTGTATAGGGTCCCTAAGAGTTGGACCCGACTCCTTAGCACACTACCACTACTTAGAGTTGTATTTCTGTCACTACATCTAGCATTGACTGAACTTCATATGCTTCATTTCATATGCTTTTCTACAGTGTCAAATTTGTTCTTTATTGCTTCCTGATACAAACCTTTGTCTTTATATTTCTTCCTTCTCTCATCATGTTCACCTTGTTCCTTAGTTTATATTTTCATCTTATTTTATTGTCCTTGACAGATGAGTTATTAGGGAAAAACCCAAGCCTCCAACCAGAGTGACCTTAAAGTAACATTCAAGAATTTAGAGAGGCAAATGTTGAGAGTTTGGAGGAAGCTGTAGATAACCAGACACCTATGGAGCTGTGGGTTAATGGGCTAGACTGCAAAGCCATTTGAACTGCAAGGCTGGCAGTTAAAGCTCACCAGCTGCTCCTCAGAAACCCTAAACAGCGTCACTATGGGTCGGAAAACAACTCGATGGCACTTAACAACAACAACATAGAAGTTCAGGGGATTCCTGGTGTGGTGCCCTAGGATCAGCACTGGACTGTGAAACACAAGGTTGGCAGTTCAAACCTACCAGCTGCTCCTCAGAAACCAAATACAGGGTCGCTATGAGCTGGAACCAACTTAACAACACTTAACAACATGGAAGCTCAGGGCAGGAGAAGCAAACAGAGCTCAAAGGAACAAATTCAACTACCCCAGAACTATTCTCTTTGCTATTATGCTGAGGGGTTAAATATGCTCCTCACTTAGTAGAAACTACACAGGACAAATATATTTTTAGGTTTGTAGAACAGAAGTGAGTAATGAAACCTGTTAATCATTATACTCATGAAACACTTGTTTAGTCTCTGTCAAGAAATCCTTTGTCATCATCATAAACTCTTACATGAGATAAGCCATTTAGATATTTTCAGATAGACATCTGGACAAGAAATTCTATTTCAAAGAGATTCATTTCTGTCCAGTCATGCATCACACATACACACACAAACCCCAAATTATTAAATTGTATGGATCATGTTACTATAAGAGAATGCAAATATTTTGAATATAAATAAACCCAGGATCTAGCATTCATCAGAAAACAAACAAACAAACAAAATGGTTTTCAATCTTCTAAGAAATAGATTAAAACATGGAATTGTATCTAGAACAATTCATCATTATTATTCTTGTCATATGTTTATAAAGATTTTATAGTTGATTATAAAAAGGTTTCTTATGCATGATTTAAATGATATATTGCATTCAGTAAATGTGCTGTGTAGACCTCTTTAAAGTGCTCAAGGGCAAAGATGCCAGTATGAGGATGAGAGTGCACCGTGGTATTTTCAATAGCCTCACAGGCAGGTGAAAGCTGGACAGTGAATAAGGAACACTGTGGAAGAATTGATGCACTTGAGTTACAGTGTTGGAGGAAAATATTAAAATTACCATGGACTGCCAAAAGAACAAACCAATCTTTGTTGGTAGAAGTACAG
The DNA here is from genome assembly GCF_000296735.1 of Chrysochloris asiatica. NCBI lineage: Eukaryota > Metazoa > Chordata > Mammalia > Afrosoricida > Chrysochloridae > Chrysochloris > Chrysochloris asiatica. The sequence goes on from NW_006408655.1 coordinate 5,531,164, forward strand.
CCAGAATGCTTCTTGGAAGCCAGGATGGGCAGATTTCATCTCTCATACTTCAGAGATATTGTCAAGAGTGACCAATCCCTGGAGAAGGACATTGTGTTTAGTGAAGTCAAGGGTCAGAGAAAAAAAGTAAGAACCCCAACTAGATGGATTGGCACAGTGGCAGCAGCGTTGAGCTCAAAAGTAGCAATGATTGTGAGGTTGGGGCAGGACCAGGCAGTGTTTTGTTCTCTTGTGCATAGGATTGCTGTGAATTGGTACTGACTCAATGGCACTTAACAACAACAATAAGCTTTGCAGAAGGAAGACTAGGCATTACTAACTGTTCCGCTAGGGAGAAGAAAATAATAATACTCCGATACCTATTTTTAATACTAAATTCTAAGGCATTGTATTTCAAGTCACACTGGGAAGTCACACAGAGCTGTAAATATTTTTCCGGTATCATCTTACTGATTTAAGTTTTTTCACTTTTGGTACAATACAAATTTTGTCTACCAATAAGTTTTTATTAATTTTGAGAACGTGCGTTTGTTACTCTTGAAAAGAATACGACATCTCTTGTGCCCCTGCTGAATATTTGTCATTGAATCAACTGCCAGTGTGGTGTCTTGGAAAAGTTTACCTGTCCAATTTCATAGCAAGTCTGTGTAGACCACATTACTCAACAAAATTTAAAACCAGAGGTTAAAATTTTCTTTGACTTACTTCAGAATTATTGGACTTCACGTCTCTGGTAAGATTGATGAGAACACATAATGGAAGTGGGGGTTTTCATGCAAAGCCTTCTTTAGGGGAAAGTAACACAATAGAGTATCTCCAATGTTTCTAATTACATCAGAAAAATTTGGCAGGGCTATGTCCCTTAAGATTCAAAAGGATTTAGATTGGCTGTTTTTAATTAATTTTTAATCATAGTATCAACAAAATAGGTAGTTGTATGGGTTCACAAACCTTTTAAATATGCCCTTCTGACCCAAATACTTCTTAATATAAATTTCATATTCATTTTATAAGTCTAACTTTTAAAAAATTGTTTTAAATTAATTATGATCTTATCCTAAACTCTCAAATCACCCTTTAAAAATTGGAGGAGGCCCAAACAGGCCTCATGCTTTATGGAATGGCGCTTCACAGAGCCTTTATGATGATCTCGTTTACACACTATCTTATTTATTACTTACAAAGCTCTATGAGGGAGATATCACTGTCCTGATTTTACAGATGGGAAAACTGAGATTCAGAGACATTGAGTAACTTTTCCAAGAATATCTAATCAAGAAATGACAAGGCAAGCATTCCAACCCTGGCCTGACTCCAAATCCTGGTAAAGGTTCCAGGAGGATTTTCTGAGAATTTGTTTTCCTATCTTGAGGTCATTAAGCTGGTGTTGAGTGATGGCAGAAACCATGAGCTCCAGAATATATTCAGAGGTGACAAATCAGCTGGAAAGGCAGAGAGAATCTTTTCCCTCATTCTCTTTTGTTTAGTTCCATCTCTAAATATATGAAGAGAAAAGTCCTGAAGAAAAATCATTCCCTTTGTCCCACTGACGACAGTTTTAATAAAAAGTGTGATCAGAAAGGAGGCAGATGTTAATACCTAAAATGAGACTTAGGGATTCTTCCTTTGGACTGAAATGATCTTAGTTTCTGGGTTCTCTAACATATACTAGAAAATTGACTTGATTTGGGTGGAAACATGAAAGGTAAGCAAAGATGTTGACTTTCATTGCGCCTAGATAAATCAGATTCACATGTGACAACACAGTTTATTTTAAATTAAATTCAGTCATTTATAGTCCTTGTGTAAAGCAACATTCCACATTATGAAAGGGTAATTCTATTAGTAAACTCTCTGCATATGAGTTTCATTGGACAATGTTTATGGGAGACAGAATTTGTCTTTCATGTAGATTCTATAGACTTTCTCATGGAACCAAGAGAAGTACTTCACTTTCCTCGCAGCTTTGAAGACTTTTATTAAATTTCCTATTGTAAGGACAACAAATGTATTATTCTAAGTGGCTTGACTCTAGAGGAATACCAACTACTTCACAGGTAGAATACAAATATCATTCTGACTTTAAATCTGAGTAAATAGTCTTAAACACTTTCTAAATCCTATTATGTGTACAAACTTAGCATTGTAAAGGTTGAAGCAGAGTGTAAGCAAACACATCCTTCTCCCATAAGTACACAGTATTGAATGCAGGAGAAAAGGGCTTTATACTCCTATTCCCTCAATCCCTCAATCAAAGACCTTTTAAAAGAAAAGGCAGCGTTAAAATAATAGCCCCAGTTCTAATGATAAGGAAGTTCCATATTTGCATTTCATTGAATTATAGAGTTAGAAAGGGCCTCCTAGGATCCACATAACACCAGCCCCTACCCCAGACTACCATCACCACTTTCTAACCCACAGCCTTTTGTGCAAATTCAAAATCTCTTCAGCATCAAGACAGTGGGAGCTCAGAGTGTCTCAGTTATTCTTGTACTGCACTGAATCTATTTATCTGAATTCTAATGATAACCTACTTTGCTCCTCATTTGAAACATTTAATCTAGAATCGTGACTCATCGTCAGTGGCCTTTAAGAGGGTGGTAGCATGATGCAACAGAAAGGGCAGACTTGTGAGTGGGATTCCTTAGCCTCACTTTCCTCAGCTATAAAATGGGAATCAGCACAGGGTTTTTGTGAGAATGGGAAATGATAGAAGTCTTGGCACAGCTTGTGGTGCATAGCAATGCTCAGTGGTGATTATGATGATTATAGTTATTCTATAAGCCAGGAGTTCTTATAAAGCATCCATTTATGACGACCTTGCTAAGTGCCTACAGACATAGAGATTATGGCTCATTAATCTGAAATCATCCTAGAAAAGCGCCTTAGCATTGCCATTTGAGTTGGAACTAAAACTTCCCTCAGCTTTTCCTTAAACATTGACCTACTGCAATCTAATGTCACATAGTTGTTGGCAACCTGCAAAGAAACATTGGTGCAGGCCTCAGCACAGCTTGGCTCTGGGGGAGCAGAACCAGCAAAGTCCCATTCAGTAAGAGAATGAGTGACAGGGACAGCTTTGGTGTCAGATGATCAGGATGTTTCAAGATTCTATTCAAAGAAAAGATCGCTTCACTCAACTCAGACTTTATCTGAATGCATCATAATCCATGAAGAATCTGAAAAACTGTTCTCACATTCTTTTGGAGAGCACAGAATTCATGATGAGGAGTTAGTGCAATTCTAGACTGAAAACCCTGTAAATTCAGCAGCAAGTCAAGAAAGTTCTAGGTAATAAGCTTCCTTTTGGATTACAAAAATAAACTTTTCTTTTAGGTCACCAGGATAGTGGCAATGCATGAAAAGGGTTGATGTAGCTGCTAACTTAAAATCAAAGAAGAATAGAATTTTCTATTGCTGTCATATTCCGCATGAGTATAGTTTTATCAATTTACTCACCCCAGAATTCCAAAAGAAACAGTAATGGAATACAACCTAGCTGGAATTTGTCTTCTTACCTGGGCCACTGATTCAAATCTGTGTTTTGTGGGGTTTGGGGCTTCTTCCCCTTCCTCCTCCAGTTCAAGTGCAATTCTAGACTAGAAACCCATGTGAATTATATCATCAAGTCAAGCAAGCTCTTGGAAATGCTAGTAACTTTATAGGTTCAAAAGATTCATATTTGTCTTGTTCAAAGCAGAATTTTCAAAGTGCAAATGTGCCTGACATTTAAAAGGCATTCAGCAATGTTTTAAGTTTTTTTTTTTTTTGAGAGAGAGAGGCACTCATAGGTGCCTGTCCCTGAACACTGAGAAATAAAAACAAAAGAAATTTTTAAATTTCTTTTTGGATAGAGGTTGCCACAGTATTTAACTTTGAACAAAATACTCATAATTCCTGATGTGGAATAACTAATAATTTTCTATAAAAATATAGTGAATGAACATCCTTACATTACTCTGGTGTTTATTGACCTCCATGGCATGTTTGACTTCAGGTGGCTCCTTCATGTGGGCATAATCTGATAATCCCTTGGCAGCATCATGTTTCTGCTTATAGGCAACCTTAAAATACAAAACCAAAAATACTGTTAGTTTTATTTACATATGTAATAAATTCTTACCTGTTTTTCTGGAACAGAATCCTGATCAAAAGGGGGGAAATGAGAAATTAAATTTCAAATCTCAATAGAATCCAGATTTTCTGGAGTCAATGAGGTGGGATGAACCCCAAAAACTATTGCTTTGAGATAGTCCTAAACTCTGAACCAAAACTATGTCCTAAAGTCTTCCTTGAGCCAATAAATAGCTAATCTTAATTGCTATAGTAAGTCTGCTTTGAGCATCATGTTCTTTTAAAGAATTAGTTACGTGAGATTGAATTGATAATGATAACATGCAGCGCTGAACAGGAAGCTTAGAGGGAAGTGAGTCTAAGATGAAGATGGTAGAATCATTTGGAAAAGGATAGTGAAAATGATCACAAACCTTGCAATCAATATCACTGAATTGTGCATGTAGAAATAGTTGAAATGGTGCATGTTTGGCAGTGTATACTTTCACTAAAATTCAAAACATTAAAAAACATTGTTAAGAACAAACAAGATGGTGGATTGTGTGGAAGTGCAGTTAAGGAACTCCGCCAGCAACAACACAGAATACCCGACCAAAGAGGCTCAGGGGATGATCCCAGAACTCTGAACCACATATAAAGGAATGTTTAGAAGGTTGGAAGGCTTACAGCTGGGGGAAATTGTGGCAGAATAAAGAAATCCATTGCTTTCTAATTTGAGACACTCAGCTGTTTGAGGAGCCGCCATCTTGGGTGAGACCAAGCAGGGAAAGGATCAGAGCGGCCACAGACACCTGGCAGAACAGCAGAGATAAAAGTGTGGACATTCTTCTCTTTTGGTAGCTGTTCATTGGTCCCTTGCTGTCTGTGCATCTCCATTCGGGTGACTATAGGGGTGCCTGAGCTAGTGGGCATCCCAGTCTACTCTGAGGGTTCTACTATGCATGCGCACAGATCTCCTTGAAATTTAAAGAGACAGCTTCCAATTAAAACCAAATGGCCACAGCCGACCCTGAACTGTTTACAACTAGAAAAAAGGCCTTAATGGGG
>NW_006408655.1:5539099-5539808 GCF_000296735.1 Chrysochloris asiatica
TATGTTACTAGGATCATATACTTATAAAATACCACTCTTCTCATAGTTAAATTTGCCTAGACATCTATAACAAGATAATATATGTGAGGCCTTGATGTTCATATTTCTGTTTAGAATCCTAATTCTAAACTTTTGTTGTTTATTTTGAAACATCCTTGAACAAAAGATGAAATCCCTAAGCATATTAATCTCAGCTATGGTTTTGGAAAATCTATATCCAAGAGCTTCTAAGGTTGTATATGTAAAACTTCAAATCTTAAGAAGTGGGGGTAAAATGAGAGGATATTTAAAAGTGAATTGTTCATTTTAAAATAAATTGTTATGATTTTATGTAGACAAAGCTATAAAACAACACAAACATACTTTGTTTCTGGAGAAAATATAACATACAGGAAAATGCTAAGAGATGTCAAACCCTGTCTGCTGTTAGAGAAATACAGATTATAACTACAACATTCATTTAAATTAGCCCCATGTTGGGACAGAGATGAGGAATGAGAAAGATACCTTAGAGGTGATGTAACCAAACTCAATAACCAACTAGAAATTAAAGAAGACCCAGAAAATAACAACCAAGTAATTGCTTTATTCTCAATCTATGCCATTATCCTATTTAGCCACTTCATAATTTGCTATTGTTGTTGTTGTTGTTGTTAAGTGCCGTCGAGTCGGTTCCGACCCATAGCGACCCTGTACAGGGTTTCCGAGG
>NW_006408655.1:5540023-5556159 GCF_000296735.1 Chrysochloris asiatica
CAAGCAAGTCTTCAAGAAAGATTTGCTGAGGAAACAGTTCAGGACACTGGTTTGGAAGGAAATCTCCCCTATCAGAAAACAATCCAAAGTTAAGAGTCCTTTTGGCAAAGGGGTCTCAATAGACTAGGGGAAGAAACGACAGAAATGGTGGTTAGGTCTCTACTTGTATCCTGATAACAACGCATCCTACCACCTCAGGGGACCCTGGGAGAGCAAACCAATCATGTGGTGGACTTTGTCAGTGGATGCCCCAGGAGACACGGAGCTGCAGCTCTCTTCTCACCCATTTCTGTGGGAGACAGCCCAGGTTTGGGCAAGGCTGGCAGAGCTAACATCCCTTCCTATCTCTAGGCACTTTCCTACCTGATTCATTCCCAACATTACTTAGATTCCATGATATCTGGAATAGCTAGTTGCCATCCGCTGTCCCTGGCAACCCATGAAAAGTGATGGGGGACAGAGACTGGGATGGGATTCCTGTGTCCCAGTCTCCTCCATATCATTCCTTTCCATACTGCTGCAGCCTCCAGTGCTCTCTCTCTCTGCACCACCAGGCTTTGGGTGAGCTGCTCAGTCACTTGGAGCTTTAGTTGTCCAGTTTGTACAAAACAAGCTACCTGAGCAAACATTTCCAATAATGCTCTTGCTCAGAGTTTCCTTTAGGTGGGACTTAGTGTCTCAGGGCTTTTTGTATGTGTGTGTGTGTCTTAGGTAAGTATGAAGAATGGGATCTGGGAAAAAATCTGGAGGATGAAAGGTCTGATAGCCAGATCAGCTTCTCCCTTTCTGATCCAGCACCTCCTGGAAGCCAGCGTCTAAGAGTCACGTGTGAAGCCCACAGCATTTGCTATTACTATGTTTAATTTTCCTATGAATGCTCTTTGTCTGTCTCTCCTTGTTAGAAGGTGTACTCGTGGCACAGTGATTAAGTTCTCGGCTGCTCACTGAAAGGGTGGAGGGTTGAACTCACCAATCACCCAGCAGAGAAAGGTGTGGCAGTCTGATTCTGTAAAGATGACAGCCTTGAAAACCCTGTGGGGTATTTCTACTCTGTCCTATAGTGTCACTGTGAATGAGAATCAACTTGATGGTAAAGGATTTGGTCCCTAACTGTCAAGTTGACTGAAGCCTCCGAACCCAGAACAAGGTCTGCCAAAAAAAATAAATAATAATAATATTCATCGGTAAATAAATGCTGTATTAGTGAATAAATAAAATGAATGAATAGATGAATGAATGTGACTGAAATAGTAAGAAATGAGCAAAAGGATAAATTAATTTTTTAAATATAAGAGGTTTATTAAAAATATGTTACATGGGATTGGAAGAAATTGAAGCAAGAGAATAAAGACAAATAAAAAGAAAAACTAAAACTGTTTTCATTGCAAACAAAATCAAATTATCAATGAAAAAGTATACAGTTAAATGTAAAAACATTTTACCAATATGATTTCCTTCAAAGCAAGGTATGTATCTTCAGCATCTTTTAATATCCTGAGTCTATTATAGTGAAAAGCAGAGACTTGAAATGCAATAAACGTTTAGCAAAAGAAGAAATGATTAAATACATTTTTAAAACATTATCATAAAGTTAAAATTCCTTATAAGCATTTACAAAGAGAATTAGTCACTTGCCTAACTTAGGCACTAGACCTTTCTTTAAAAACTAAAGAGATAATTGTAAAACTAATTTTTTTTAAAAAATTAAATAATTGAATTTTAGTATCAAGAAAAGTCATCTAGTTGTTAAGTGCCAAAGAGTAGGTTCCAACTCATAGCGATCCCATCTGTATAGGGTTTCTAAAGAGCAGTTGGTGAGTCTGAACTGCCCAACCTCCATGTTTAAATCACCACTCTGGCTCCACACCTCTACCAGAGGAGAACTCAACTTGGGGCAACACAGTCTTCAAAGTTTGAAAATCTTGATAAAAAGTTCTCCCAATAATCAAACGTGAACCTGTCTCCATATGTTGTTGTTGTTGTTGTTGTTGTTGTTGTTAAATGCTGGGGAGTAATTTAATAGTGATTCATAGTGACCCTGTATAGAATTTCTGAGGCTTTAAAGCTTTTGCGGGTACAGAAAGCCTCAATCTTTATCCCTAGGAGTGGCTAGTGGACTTGAACTGCTGACCTGCATCTTAATGGCCACACAGAAAATGTCTAGATCACAAGGCAGTTCAATTATGAGAACTAAGTAAGCATCCAGTGACTTTTCTTCCTCCAAATGACACACATGAATTAAAGGATGCAACCTCTATGCACCTTTGATGCTTTCCTCCTCACCACAATCCCATTTTATCCAACTCTTCCTAGAGTGCCCGTAATCTCCCAGATAGGGTCTGATCCTAATTAGAAATGGTTCATTTAATCTAGGTTAGCACCATCCATGTGCTAAGTGCTATTACTGTATCCATAAGTCACAACATTTTTCTTTTGATGGTGATGTTGACATTTCTGTCATCTAATACTCTTCAAAAGGAGCTCTGGTAGCACAGTGATTACTAATCAGGCTGCGAACCTTAAGGTCAGCAGTCTGAAACTACCACCCACTCCATGGGAGAAAGATGAGGCTTCCTGCTCCCGTAAAGATTTACAGCCTCGGAAACCCTGTACAGGGTTGCTATGTGTTGGTACCAACTCGAAGGCACTTAACAACAACAACAACAACAATGCCCTTCAAGGAGTCCTAGTGTGGTGCTGTTAAATAAGCACTGGATTGCAAGGTCATTTCGAAACTGCAAGATTAGCAGTAGAAACTCTTAAGTAGCTCCTTGGAAACACTGTACAGGGTTGCTATGATTTAGAATCAACTCAATGGCACTTAACAACAACGACAAAATGTCCTTCAATCTTGCTCAGTCATGCCCAGGCATGTAGGGTGCCCCACATACAATCCTTGTGTATTTGGTGGAATGTTGTTGTAGTTAAGTGCCATAGAGTCGTTCCGACTCATAGCAACCCTGTATAGGGTTTCAGAAGAGCAGAGCTCACTGATGGGTTTGAACTGCCGACCTTGTGATTTGCAGTCCAGTGCTAATCCTACACTGTCACACCAAGAGTTCTATCTGGTGGATTATCAGGACTCAAATGTAGCCTTTCATGATATGCCAGGTATAATTCATCTTATTAAGGAACCTTGGTGGTAGTGCTCAGTTACTAACCAAGAGGTTGGTGGTTTGAACCCAACAGCTTATCAGCAGGAGAAAGATGTGGGAGTTAGCTTCTGCAAAAAGTTATAGCCTTGGAAATCCTGTGGGGCAGTTCTACTCTGTCCTAAAGAGTCATTATGAGTCCAAATCGACCAGAAGAAATGTGTTTTAATTTGTCTTGTTAAATAGAGTCTGTCCATCAACTTAATCCATCAAGGTATCTAAATCTGATGAACATATCTTAAATTTTCACAAATTAACTATGTTAAACAGGAAACCCATTAAGAACCTCTATTTAGGTTAATAACATCCATTATCTCAGTTTCATTATATCCTATAACTTTTGATGGGGGGTATTTTAATGGGTGATCTCAGTCTATAAAGTAAAAAGATCTATGAAATTTGTTCCTGTTTCTTAATAAATAAAATAGTTAACATATGCTTGTCTCATTTTTTGCTGAATGCCTAGTTTATTTTGTATTTTAGATCATCATACTCGTGACTATAAACATAACCATTGCAGCTGATCACTTTGTAGGTTATCACAGAAATGGTGAGTCACCAAGTACAATTTTTAAAAGCACTCTTTCTTAAAAAGGCTATGTAATTTTCTACTTGCAGCATTAAAACAGTCATTTCATTTATAGCTATTACTAAGTACCACTTTAGAATCAAGATAACAGCAAATTGGAGGCAGCTGAACTTTAATTCATATTAATTTTCTCCCTTAAAACAGCTAATGGAAAATTATGTCAAGCTAATAAATTTCCAAATAAGTTTGATTTCTTAGGAGCTGTCCTTACGTAGCATTCCCTTAGATGAATACTCTACATACCTTGAAAACTAAGATTACTATAGTCCACACACCTCAAGAGTAGAGGTCACCTGACAAGCTTTTATATGCCTTAAATATAAATGTGTTGGTTTAAGTCACATATACATTCATCATGTATTTTCTCTTTAGCATATTTTATAGTTTATATATATGTATCTGGAGTCCTGGTGTGGTGCTGTGGGTTAATGCGCCAGACTGCAAAGCTGTTTGAACTGCAAGGTCGGCAGTTCAAGCTCACCACCTGCTCTTTGGAAACCCTATACAGAGTTGCTATGGATTGGAATCAACTCAACGGCACTTAACAATATATATATAATGTATATATAATGTACCTATATCTTACTTTCTTAAAATACAGTACATTCTATATTTTGTAGTACCAAATGGATAGTATGGAGTCCTGGTGTGGTGCTGTGGGTTAACGCGCTAGACTGCAAAGTAGGTTTGAACCACAAAGTTGACGGTTCAAACTCACCAGCTACAACTCAGAAATCCTATACAGAGTAGCTATGAGTCAGAAATGATAACAACAATATGGATAGTATACATACCTCTGAAATTCCTGAAGCAGGACACCAGGATAGTACTGGTAAAATAATAATAATAATAAATACACTCTCTCAAAGCGCCTGTTCAGAGCCCAGGTAAAGTTTTCTGATAAGGACTATTTAACTTCTGCCTGATGCTAGTCTAGTGTGAAGGATCTCACCAGTTCATGGCACCAGTTACCAGCAAGTCAGCTTGGCTCATGGGAGCCATATGATTTTCAATGGCTGGTGCGTCAGAAGTGAATCTCCTCAGGCATATCTGGATGGATTCATACCTTCCAACCTTTCGGTGAGCAGCTACGCACATTAACCATTTGCCAACCCAGGACCTCCCTCCATGGCACAGACCATCCCATTTTTAGAAGCTTTCTTTGTGACCTTTGTCTACAAAATTTTTTAATGGGGAATATTTAATAAATTAGTCTTCTAGAAACTCCACATCTCTTAAGGCATATCAATCAAGAAAACATCACTTTATCACTGTAGTTGAATTTAAGCATCTGAGAACATTTACAAAATATTTTTAAAACACTGTTTTATTACAATGTTAAAAGTTTAGGACATTAGAACCTGGAATTCCACTGAATTCCAGAATTTGATTAAATACTTTATTTTGTTGTTGTTGTTAGGTGCCATCGAGTTGGTACCGACTCATAGCAAACTTATACACAGTTGGCCCGATTCTGGGTCAACTGCCACTTGGCCAATCCATCTCATTGGGGGTCTTCCTCTTTTTCTTTACAGTACTACAAATTTGATACTGTTACTGTTGTTGCTGTGTGCTGTGGAGTTGGTTTTGACTCACAGTAATGCTGTATAGGTTGTCCGACAGCAGCTGGTGGGTTTGAACTGCCGACCTTGTGGTTTGCACTCCAATGTTTATCCTACAATGCCACACAAAGCATCCTGATACTACTGTTGTTGCTGCGTGCCATCGAGTCGATTCTGACTCATATTGACCCTGTACAGGATTTCCAAGGAGTAGATGATGGGTTTGAACTGCTGATCTTGTGGTTAGCAGTCTAGTGCTTATCCCACAGCACCACATTAGAACTCCCTGAAACTATGGCTGTTGTTAAGTGCCGTCAAGTCGGTTCTGACTCACAGAAATCCTGTATAGGGTTTCCAAGGAGCAGGTGGTAAGTTTGACCCACCAACCTCATGATTCAAACTGACATTCTGGTCTAGTGCTTATCTTTAGAGCCAAAAAGTAAAAAGACAGTATGTATTTATCACTAGCACTATCATGCATATCTACTACTTTTTTGTCTCTGTCATTAGCAGGCAAAGTTCTGAGAATTAAAATGTTATCAAAATATAAAATTCATGTACATAAACTTAAAGGTATCTTATTAAAATTATATAAATCAATAAGAGATAATCTTATATAGAGTCCAGGTTTTTCCTTAGTAACAAATTTGGTGGCTAATTACAAGGAGAACATTGCTAGTGTAGAAGACATACATTATCTTTCCTATTAATACATATCCTACTATATGATAACACATGTTAAAAATACAAATGAATTTTCCTGTTTGGGCAGAAAAAGAAATGACAAATTCCAAAATGTTGCACACATTTATGTAAGCATAAAATAAGAAGCGATGTTTTCCTTTTCTTTCTTTATTGCCTAATTATTGCTTATCACAAATTAAATATTTTGTTGTAATTATTTGCTTTATGGAATAGTCCATAACATCAGTAAGTGGCTTGGGTGACCAGATGTTGGCAGGAAAAATGAAGTCCATATTAGTCACGGTCAGTCATGCAGAATCTCAACCTCAACATCATATATTTTTAGCCTCATGTTACATTGCTGAAATTAGCATTACTGCCAAACTGGATGACTGCATACCAACTGATGTTTTGCAAAGAATACCTATGCTCCATATTTTCAGAAGGAGCCTTGGTGGCACAGTGGTTAAACGCTTGACTGCTATCGAAAAGGTTAGGTGTTCGAACCTACCAGCAGTGCCACAGGAAGAATATGTGGCCGTATACCTCCTTAAAGATGTACAGCCTTAGAAACCCTTTAGGGCAGTCTATTTTGTCCTATACTACACTATCACTGGAGTCCTGGTGTGGTGCTGTGGGTTAATGCACCAGACTGCAAAGCCGTTTGAACTGCAAGGTTGGTGGTTCAAGCTCACCGCTGCTTCTCAGAAATCCTATACAGCGTCACTATGGGTCGGAACCGACTCAACGGCACTTCACAACAACAAGAACAACACTATCACTATGAGTTGGAATCAACTTGATGGCTTTTTAATGTATTTCAGACTGTCAATTATCTAGGTATCATCTACAAGAAAGTTTTGATTCTGGAGAAAGAAGTGAAACTGTCAAAGAATAAGATGGGCAGAAATGGTAGTAGAAATGTGATATGGTTAAGAACCCGGACTCTGGAGTTAGATGATTCATGCGCATTAAATAGTTGTGCCACATACTGGCTGTGTGGCACTGGGCAAATTATTTAACCTCTATGTGCTTTAGTTTCCACATCCCTAACTTTCTATGTGTTGCTATTATTATTTAACTAAAGTTTAGAATGAAGAACGCACAACTATGTAAAAGGAAGAATCTTCTTAAAAGAAACCCAACAAGTCTCCATTTGTAAGTGGTTACTGACCACCCTCTATGTTGCAGGCACTGTTCTAAAGGCACAGGGGGAGAACAGAGAACAAGACAGATGAACTTTCTACTCTCATGCAGCTTTGCTGTTGTTGCAAAGTGCCATCAAGTCAGTTCCAATTCATAGAGATCCTGTATAGGGTTTCCGAGGAGCTGTGGCTGGGGACCTTAAATGGCTAACTATTTGGGTTCAAACCGACCTTACGGTTCAGTGCTTATCCTACAGTACCATACCAGGACACGTGTTGCTGTTGTTGGTAAGTCGGTTCTGACTTAATAGCAACCCTTTATAGGACTTCTGAGGAGCAGCTGGTGAATTTGAACTTCCGACCTTGTGGTTCAAACTGACCTTATGGTTAAGTGCTTATCCTATAGCGCCACAACAACAACTATCAAGTCTAGTAACAAGTAAACTAAAGTAACAAAAACCGGTTTGCATTATAAAAGAAACAAAACATTAACAACAAAGGGCGAGAGAGGTGAACTAGCCTATTTTGAAATTAAATCCACTTTAAGAAATACAGTAGATTAAATACATTTAGAATTCCTTATGTGCTAATGTCCTATGAAGAAAGAATGCAAACTATGTAAAAGGAAGAATCTAAGGATCTCCGGTAGCGTAGTGGTTACCAGCTGGGCTGCTAAACTCAAGGTCAGAAGTTCAACATTACCAACTGTTTCACAGGAGAAAGAGGAGGCTTTCTGCTCCCGTAAAGATTTACAGCCTCAAAAACTGTATACAGGGTCGCTCTGAGTTGTAAAGAACTCCCTGGCACATAGCTAACCAACCAAGCTCCTATATTCAAGATGAGCTTGCATGATGACAGTTTTTAAATTCTTCTGCAACTTGCTGCTGTTCAGTGCCATTGAGTAAGTTCCGATTCATTGTGACCCTGTGACCAACAGAAACACTGCTCTGCCCTGTATCATCATAATTATTGTGACGTTTGGGCCCACCGCTGCTGTCACTGTGATAATCCATCTCCTTGGGGTCTTCCTCTTTTTCGCTGACCCTCCACCTTATCAAGCATGGTATCTCCAGGGACTGGGCCCTCCTGAAAACATGTCCGAAATATGAGACATGAAGTCTCGCCATCCTGGCTTCTAAGAAGCATTCTGACTGTACTTCTTATGATGACTGCAATAGCTGTGGCCATTTGAAGAAGGCACCACTGGGTAGCCAGAGCCCACAGAAAAGGAAATTCCAGAACTACTTATCTAAAGGACAGAGCACAGATCTGTGAATTCCCAATTCAACCATTAACTCTTTTTGTGATTGTGGCACTGTAGGAAAAGCACTGGACTGCTAAGCGCAAGGTCAGCAGTTTAAACCCACTAGGTAGTCCTGGTGTAGCCTTCGGATTAATGCGCCAGACTGCAAAATCGGTTTGAACCTCAAGCTTGGCCATTCAAGTTCAGCAGCCACTCCTTGGAAATCCTACATAGGGTAGCTATGGGTTGGAACCAACTCAACAGCACTTAACAACAACAACAACATGATTAGAAACTGATTCAACGTCACTGAACAACAAGCTACTGAAATCTTCTCCACTTTTCGATCACAAGTTAAATCTGAGCACAGTTTAATATTTGCCCCAAGAATTAAATTTAATTGGCTGTAGGATAAACACTGGGCTATAACTGCAAGGTCAGCAGTTCAAATCGACCAGTTGCTCTAGGAAACCCTATACAGGGTTGCTATCAGTTAGAATCAACTCGACTGCACAAAAAAAAAACAACAGCAACTAAATGTCTAAATGCAATTAAAATGTACTCTATACATAAACAGAGTAGCGTGGGGATAGGAAAAAGAACATAAACTTGCATGTTTTTTTCATTTTCTAGGATTCTACCATACACCATAGACAGCACATGAACCAATATTTCTAACTTACATTCAATATTTAGTACCCAAGATAAACAATGTAAAAAGAAATCTAAATAATTTTTATCAGGCTATATGTTTGATCTACATAATTATTTAACACTTTAAGAAAACTATACCTCACTTTGCAGCTGTGTAACTTCTCTTGCAAAGACGCTGTCAATTGTGGCTGGCATCTGCTTATAAAGAGAGTTGGAAAGGTCTGCCTTAACAGTGCCCTTGTATTTGGCCTGGGGAAAAAGAAAAGGAGAGAAAAAAAGAAAAGCATTCCTCATTTCCTTTACTGTGAATAATAGAAAAAGAATAAAAATAAGCTTTCTTTAGAAACAATTGATTTGAAAATCTAAAATTCTAAACATGATTTTAGATACTGGATCTGACAAACATATTCTGAAGAGACAAGTCACAAAATACTATTTTCCATTGAAATCCACGCACATTTCTAAAAGTCAATCTATTTGTGTGTCTAGAGTGTTACGTCTGTTTGGTCAGTGAAGATGAAAATTTAAGAACTGTTGAAGAAAATACAAGTCATTAGTAGAATTTACTGCCTGAAACCCGAATCCAAAAGACAACGTTCTTCCTAAACTCCTTCTGCCACAATGGATGATATTGTTATTGTTAGCTGTCGTTGTTTAGGTCTCCAACTCATGGCAACCCTATGCACAACACAAAGAAATGCTGCCTGGTTCGGGGCCATCCCCCAAATCAGCTGTAGATTAGATCATCACCCTCTATAGGGTTTTCCCTGGCTGATTTTTGAAAGATTGCCAAGCCTTTCTTCCTTGCCTTTCTTCATCAGCTTTGTTAAAGCCTGTTCAGCATGCAAGCCTCTACTGACTGTTGAATGGTGCCTGCACATGAGGGGCACTGGCTAGGAATTGAATTCTGGTCCTCCTCTGGCCAACCAGAAATCCACCAGTGAAAGCTATGGTCCCCATGCGATGGGGGGATGGAAGTGCTCTCTGTTGCTTCTGTGCCTCTCCATCCAACTACACACTGCCTCTAGAGACCTTACTTGTTGTTGTTAAGGGCCATCGAGTCAGTTCTGACCCAAAGTGACCCTGTATAGGGTTTCTGAGGAGCGACTGGTGAGCTTGAACTGCCGACCTTGCATTCAAACTGACTTTGCAGTCCAGCACATTAATCTATAGCACCACCCACACCAAGACTTCAGAGACCTCACTTATCACTTACAAAGAGAAACACCCATTCACCATTTTCTCTTAAGAAAATTAGACTCAAAAGAACACAATAGATTATACACTTGCATTTTTCTTCTCTGCTGTTCTACCAGTTAACTACTTTAGGAAATAGAACCAATTAATAATTGAGAACACCAAAAATTTCTCTGCATATGAAAAACACTTAGATTAGGCATAGCAAACAATATCATGTTCTTTCAGACTCTGTAAATAAGACTTTAATATGACTCCTCCTATGAATTAGATTTGAATGTTGATTTATTGATGCTATAATTTTTGTGTTTCCAGAATTCTTTGAATTCTGTCACTTAATAAAGGAAATGTCACCAATTTTCCTCAATGTTCTCTTTCAAATTAGCTGAAATAATCCAAAGAAGATCACGCTGATCTTTTTCCAACATAACTTACGAAACACTAGAGGTCAGTAATTTACAACACTTTTATTCATTCTCTTTTCAAGTTTATCTCTTTTAAATGATCTATTCACAGACTACAAGAATGCTTCATCAGAGAAATCACTGTTAACATTTCTGTGCTTTACGATGCAACATAAATTGCAGCCCTAAATCCTCTCAGAAAGAGACTCTATGATTTTTCAGCTAGAAAAATGAACCTAGTACATTTCTCACTCTGGTTTCATAGTAGATTTCACTACTGAACTGAATTTATCCCTTTCAAAAGAAGTTTAAATTGATTTAATATTATTTATCAAAGAGACCACATTATATAGAATTGACTGGTAAATTTTACTTACTTTCAAAATTATGATATCCAACAGTTCACATATAATAAGTCTGTTTAGAAACTAAGAGTTGGGAGGACTAACATTAACTGTTTTTCCAATGGTTTCTACTTAATTATATATATAAAAAATTTCTTTTCATGTGCTGTTCTTGCTGTTACATACCCTGTACAGACAGGGTTTCTGAGGAGTGGCTGGTAGGTTTGAACCATCTACCTTATGGTTAGCAGTCCAGAACTTATCCTACAGTGCCACACCAGAACTTCACTTAATAAAATAGATCAACTGCTGTAACTGTTATTGTTAAGTGCTGTCAAGTCAGTTCCTATTCATAGCGACCTGTAGAGGAGCAAATGGTGAGAGTCTGAGCCATCAACCATTCGGTTCAAACCAACTTTGTGGTCCAGTTACAATGCTACACCAGGACTCTAGACCAACTATATACGGCAAAACTATATATAGCAAAATATATCAATTTCCATATGAGTTCACTGACATAGTATATAGAAGAACGCTGGGTTTAAAAATGATAAAGCCAGCATGATAAGCTATTATAATTGTAAAATAGATAATTCTTGTGTTTCTCACATTTATTACACAGCACAAAGTGCTATAGTAATTGTGAACCATGACTGAACATTAAATCAACAAGTTAACTCTTTTAAATATTGATAATTGAGGTACCACCCCAGACTAAAGCAGCGCTTCATGGGTACAGAGCCTGAACAATAGTGTTCATATTTTTAAAGCTCCCCAAATAATTTTGATGAAGTGACAATAGAAAACATCCTAATAAATAAATGGGATGGGGGGTAGTGTAAAGGGGGTAAGAATGACCCAAAGGCCTGCCCGTATTTCCCCTCTGACAAGTGATGATCTAACCTTGATTTTCCTTCACTTAAACTCAGTCTCAGAATTCATTGCCTACACCAAATTATTTAAGTTCAATTACAAAATGGAATTTTGAGAAACTTCAAGCCAGATGCTCATTGAAAGGAATACAGAGATTATTGGGGGAAAGAACTGTTAAGGACCTATAGGGATTATCTTAAAAACTGTCATATTTCCCTTAGACTGTGTGGATTTTTATTTTATGTTATGTAGACTATATTAAGATATTTGTGACCAAAATTTCCTTTTCTACTTTTTTGGGAAAACTAAAGAAATAAAAGGCTTACAACTTAGGTTAAGCCATTTGGCACTAATAATTTCTACATATGAAAGTGCATATGGTTTAACTACTACCAAAGCAAATGAAGCACAAGAAAGAAGGATTTTCAGTATAAAAATAAGAAGGAACTACATTAAAATCTTCACTTTTCATCAGGTGATTCTTTTAAGAGAGCAATGGCTAATACATGGATAAAGAGCTCTTTTAAAATAAACACCTTATTTTTATACATCATAATGTAAAATTCAGACTAGCATATAATGTTAATAACTCCTGGTGTGGTGCTATAGGGTCAGCGCTGGACTGTGAACCACCATTTGCTCCTCAGAACCCCTATACAGAGTTGCTATGAGTCAGAATCTTCTTGATGGCATTTAACAATAACAATATTAACAACAAAGCTATAACAGTATTAACAGCTAAAATATAGGTATCTAAAATATTTACCTGACTCTTTGTGCCTTGCATTATAATATGTAGCTACCAGTAATGGGTGTGACTAACAATTATTCCATTTCCATAGCATTTAAGAATAAAATAAATCATCTCCTTAATTACTGTGTCAACTATATATTAGCTATTGAACAAATGAAAAGTCTTGACTTACTTTCATACAAATATTCATTATTTTGAAAAATAATACAATACTGGTTACAAATTAAAATTGGAACTGCAATTGCATTATGAATGCTAACATAGTTGGTTTTTCTAGTTGATATAAAATAGCTAAAATGTCCTTCAAATGAAAAGTTATATAAATTGAACATTCAATGGTTCATTCAAAAATATTATTCAACTTTAATGCATAGACTTTTAACTATAAAGAAAGAGAAAATTCAAGTCATTTTGCAAGGTTTGACACCTTACCTCAGAAATAAATGCACCAATATTTTTTACATGGTTTAACATAGGAGTATCTGTCACAGATGTACACTTGTCCTTTGACTTTTTATATTCTTCTTTATAATGAATCTTAAGAAGAGAGAATAGTTGATATAGGGAGAGAAAGAAGAAAAATCATTTTAATGACCTTATATTCAACAGAAGGTTCAAGTTGATAAAGTCTAATTTCTGAAGTCTATTCTCAAATGTAAAAAGATCCTCAAAACAAGCCAAATTAAGTCAATTCATATCTAGCACAGAATTACAAAACTGATGAAGAGTATCAAGGGAAAACTCTTCTAGATAACCAAGGATTCAGCTCTGTTTAAGGATCAGCACTAGGTATATTGGAAGCTTCTGGCTTGGTCAGCTTTCCTAGAGAAATCATTAAACAATCTACTCTCTCTTTTTACTCAAACAAATGTCTTGCTTGGTTTATTGTTATTTTTAAGCCACTGACTAAAACTCTTAAGCCTATCATCAAACAGAAATACTACCCTCAAGGTAGAAAGCAATAAGTCCAACAGGATCGTTGTACCAATTAAGAAATAGAGGCAGGAACTAAACAAATGAAGGTTAACATTATCATTAATACCTAAACAGACTAGATTGGAGGCTTAGATTGCAGCCATGATGGACATCCTATTACTAATTGTTGTTTCCTTGTTAGCTGTCATGATGTTGTTCCCTTGTGAAGTGCTGCCCACTCCTGGGCTATCCCCACTGGTTACTGATTGGATCACTGTGATCCCCACTGATTGGATCACTGTGATCCCCACAGAGTTTTTATTGCCTGATTGTCTAGGATGTAAAACACCAGGCATTTCTTCCTAGTCCATCTTGGTCTGGAAGCTCTGCTGGAACTTGTTCAGCAGCATAGCAACAAGATTTCACTGGTGGCTGTGCGTGAGGAGCACCAGTCAAGAATTGAACCTGTGTTTCTCATATGGAAGGTAAGAGATCTACCACTGAACCACTTAGGCCTTCTCTTACAAACAGCTGTTGTCAAGTACCTTCAGGTCTATTTCAACTTATAGCAGCCCCACGTGACATGTGGTTTTCTAGGCTGTAATCTTTATGAGAGCAAACAGCCAGAACTTTCTCCCATGGAACGTGCTGGGTGGGTAGGTTTGAATCATCAACCTTTCGGTTAGCAGCTAAATGTTCTTTCTATTACTAATTAATTATCTCAAAATTAGACATACCCAATTTATTAACATGAAAGAGTCTCCCATCCTAATTCTTTCCCCCATCAAGAGCAGAGCCTGCCAAGAAAGTATGCTGCGGGGTGGAGAGCTGAATGTCACTTCCCTGTGGGCATGTATAGAAAGGCTTATCTGAGTCTGCTCATTTCTCTTCTTAAATTCACTAGTGAACGGTGACACCCCTACCCCTCTAGGGAGAGGGAACAGGACAAAAGGCTTACTCCTGGGGCAGGTCCCACGTGGACACATAAGCACAAAAGAAGCCAGTAACTATGGAGAAAGACCAAAAATGCAAACCTACTGTGGTTCTAATTGCCAAAACCTGGGCAGGTAAAGTTTAGGACTACATCGCTGAGAGGATGAAGGGAAAAATTTAGGACTAGTTGAGAGGTTGAAGGTAATTTCTTCAAAGTTACACCACCCTGTACTTAGTGATAACTAGTTGCATAGTGGTTACAAGTTGGGCTGTTAACCTCAAGGTCAGCAGTTCAAAACTACCAGCAGTTCCACAGGCGAACAATGAGGCTTTCTGCTCCCGTAAAGATTTACAGCCTTGGGAACCCCATACAGGATTGCTATGAGTCGGAACTGACTTCACGGCACACAACCACCACCACACAACCCTGTAATAAAGTCATGTTTATCCACCCAAAATAGTAAATACTTGTGTTGAAATAAAAGTGTCCCAATTCATATGATAAATTATATGTTCTCCCTAATTATAACCCAAGAGTGATGTTTAATTGTATATCCTACCTGGCCTTGAAAGAACATGACAATATTGATGTTGTACACTAGCATTGCATAGAGAGATTTTACCATATGCAAACGTCATTTGAAACGTGTTCTTTGACCTGAGTCATAGCCAGATATGAACATATTAAGTAAAATTATGTCAAAATATCATCATGTAACTGCTGTGGCTCTCAGATATTAAATGTCTACCACAATTAACATTTGCTTTATTCATGAAATCAACATTAGAACATATTTATCTTATCTGAGCACTAAATTACTTTTTTTTCTTCTCAGAGATTAGCCATAATTTTAGGTTTCTGCAAATCACCCTCCTCAGTCACTAGTAATTAAACTGTTAATGGCAGTATGATAAATAGTAGACTATTTTGATCATAAGGAGAAAAAAAATGTCCGTTATATAATTAAGTGTGAGAGAAAATAACCTATCATTAGGCTTAAGTTGAGCTCATTATTTTTATCTTTTGCCACCATCTTTTCCCCATCACATTCACATTCTTCCCTGCGGTGCTATGTACTTAGGCTACAGGCCTCCGATAAGTCCGGACATAAGCAGAATGTTCCGGACGGGAGCACAGGATAAGGGTGAAGTATTTACTTCCTTTGCTATGCAGGCAAATACCTCAGACATAAATGAGCTCTCCATTTCTTTCTTGCATCTCTATTAAAAGATATTACAGTATATACACAAATGTGTGTGTTTTATATGTGTGTACAATGTCTAATCAGTTCTATGACATAGGTGACAAAGCAAATGTTCTTATATTTTTATATAAATATTGAATGCCACAAATTAATGGCCTTCCCAGGGTAAAATAAGCAAAAATAAGTGAAAAGGAACCTCAGTTGTGAATGACACAAAATTGTGTGTAAAATAAAAATCACTGAGAAAATAACCAACTGGTAGCTCACAAGTCAGCTTTCTGACTTGTGGTATTTCAGAGTAGGCTTGTACTCCACAGAGTTTTCAATGTTTGATGTTTCAGAAATAGATTATCAGGACTTTCTTCCTAGAAACCTCTGGGTAGGACTCAACCCACGAACCTTCCAGTTGTTGTTGATGTTAAGTGCGGTAGAGTCAGTTCCAACTCATAGCAACCCTGTATAGGGTTTCCAAGGAGCTGCTG
>NW_006408655.1:5557199-5559875 GCF_000296735.1 Chrysochloris asiatica
CTACGCTACCAGAGCTCCTTGTAAGTTACTGGACAGCAAAGTCAGTTTAAACTATGAAGTTGGTGTTTCAAGCTTACCAGCCACTCCTCAGAAACCCTATACAGGGTCGCTATGGGTCGGAACCGACTCGACGACACTTAACAACAACAACAGTAGAACCATGGCTACATTTTATAATCTCAGCTTAAAAAAACTCTCCAATGTAATCGAGTTGATTCTGACTCATGGCAATCACATGTTTTAGAGAGTATAACCTCCACAGGGTTTTCTTGGCTATGACCTTTACATATGGAAGCAGACTGCCAGACTTTTCTTCCATGGCACTGCTGGGGGGTTCAAAGTGACTGCATGTTCACATTTTACACCTCAGGTAGGCACCATTACTATATATTCAACACCTTGTCCCCTGCCAACAAAACATACGAGCACTTGATCTCAGGGTAGCCAGATGTCTACCTCAGATGACAAATTGCTCTAGACCATCCACGGTCATCTCATTTTCCTTCGTCGGGGAGGCCAGTTGGCCAGCTTAGCCCATGAGATATTAGTGGACGTTTTCTCACAGTGTTGCCAGTGGTATAAAGGGAGAGACATTTCTGGCACAGTTGTTGGTGTCTTTGCTCTTCTATTTCCTTCCTTCCCCAGCTACAGAGATGCAGCAACAATGATGTTATCATAAAACCATCATATTATTGAAAGTGGAGCAGAAAAAAGGAGCCTGTGAGATTGATAACATTCAACACTGGACCACCTACTCCCAGGCTTCATATGTGAAAAACAAAGAAAAGAAAAGAAATATCAATTTGCTAAGCTACCACATAAGCAGACCTAAGAATTCTGCACTCATACCCAATACACAACCCCAATTTGTTTTGTTTTTTAAAAAGGCCAAGCTTATGATTATTAAAATGCCCCAAGTTAATTACTTTCTTCTTTGAAACAAAATGCCACTTCATTTCAAAGAGAATTAAAGTTAAAACTTAGTTCAGTATTGTTACCTACTCCTGGTCTAGTTTCTTTAACTTTGTACAATCAGCTAAAGGCTGAAATGGAAAAAAAAACATGTGGAAATGTTTGGGGATATATCCTTTTATAAGCATTCTTAACCAAAAACACCTAGAAAGTCTTTTCACAAATGAAATTACATTGGTTCACTGTAGTAAACCATGGAACAAAGAATGTTAGCTCACTCACTATTTATTAACGTTCATGTTGGGTCCTGATGAGTTGACACTGACTTATAGAGAATCCACCCATCTTACAGTGTCAAAATGTCCCGTGCAGTTTTTAGGCTGTGATCTTTATGAGGGGCTGCTTCAGGTCTTTCTTATGCAGAACCACTTGGTAGGTTCAAATCACCAAGTTTTCTGTTAGCAGCCAAGTGTTTAACCGCTGTGCCACCAGCACTCCTATTAACGGGAGTAGGTAAGGCTTTCTCTGAAGAGGTACCCAAAGAATCAAATGTTTTCATCATTAGGCAGATTTACCCACTACAAGCAATGTTTATTTCCCTGGAAAATCTTCTTTTTGCTGTCATGCAAATGATCACCCTCAAAATATCCAGTCAGAAGCTCCATGCATATTTGGCTAAACTTGCTCTACATGACTGTTACGGCTAATTTGCACAAAAGACTCATTTCCCCCACTACCTTTTATGAAAGCCTGACAGAATCCATGATTTTGATTGCTCAATATAGACAATGTTGTTGTTGTTGTTAAGTGCCATCAAGTCAGTTCTGCCCCATAGCAACCCTGTATAAAGTTTCCAAGGAGCAAATGGTGAGCTTGCGCCACCGATCTTTTGGTTCAAACCTACTTTGCAGTCCAGCGCATTCACCCACAGCGCCACACCAATGTTGTTGTTGTTGTTGTTACATGCGGTCAAGTAGATTCCGACCCATAACGACCCTGTATAGGGTTTCCAAGGTGCAGCTGGTGAGCTTGAACTGCCGACATTGCAGTTCAAACAGCTTTGCAGTCTGGCACATTAACCCACAGCACCACACCAGGACTCAACAGGTCTGATTTATTCAATGAATTGGCAAGATGTTTGACAAGCAGGACTAAATGTCAGAGACTGGATATCTTGAGAAATAAAAAGTTTTTATGTTGTTAACTGAAAATAGAAAAGAGATTGCCCAGAGAAACAGAATCTCTCAAAATTGGGAAGGGAATTATGCCAAGAGAAAGGCAATTATAGAAAACAGAGTCAATTCATAGCAGGAAATAGGTGAGACCCAAAACAAAACAACACAAAAAAGAAAAATATCTGATCCTGATTCCCAAATTGGAGCCATTTAACCTGAAAAGCTGACATTTTTCTCTGTGGAGAATTCTCAGCATTGCAGGCCTCCAAGGACTGATATCTTGACTGACCACATTCTTATAAATTATCTGGCAAGAGTATGATACAGCAGAGCCTGCAGGTCTGCAGATGACCCTAAGTTCTCAAGGAGAGTGAAATGCCAAACTGAAGGAGATAAACTGCAGAAGCTCTCAAAGGGTCGTACAAGAGGGCAGGAAACCACAGATTAGATTCATCACTAGCAAGGTTAAAATCACTCACACTACTATTAAAAGATGATGGGCCCTCAGCTACCAGCTACAAATCAGAAATTAGGAAAGTCTCAGAGAATGATACCCCACAGAGAATGATCTAATTGTTTTCTGAAGCCT
>NW_006408655.1:5559975-5567318 GCF_000296735.1 Chrysochloris asiatica
CTCAAAATGATAGCCCATTCACATCTAGAATGCTGTATATATAGCTCTGGCTATGACATCCCAATAAAAACATGTAAAAGCTGGAAAAGTTCCAAAAAGGGAAAATTAGAATGATGAAGGTGGGGGAGGGTATAGGAAGGCTTTTCTGTGAAGAGAAATTCAATAAATGATTCTTCTCATCTAAAATATGAAGTCTAATGAAGAGTGGCTACAAGCCAGGTTCTAGACTAAGCCACATCTCAGCTTGAAACTTGTCCTCATTTTTGACCAGTCAGCTGGTCTCAAAAGTTTTGGGTTCACCACCACCGAAGCAAGTTTCAGACAACATGTGGCACAGATTTGCTGTGAAAAGGCATACCGTACTATATGAGGGGTTGACAGGCCAAAACAGAAGTGATGGTAGCCCAGGCTTCAAAATCATACAGGCTTTGTTTTGAACCCTGTGTGTGATTTGATAAGTAGACTGTGAGGGGAAAAAGGGGGGAGTGATCTTTTTTCTGTCAGAATTTGTAACATCATTCATGACTCATTCAAAATTATCAACTTAAAAATTAGCCTGTTGTATTTGGTCAAACATTTAATTAACTCATCCCTAATGAGTCCTGGTGTGGCGCTGTGTGTTAATGCCCAGACTGCTAAGCTGTTTGAACTGCAAGGTCAGCGGTTCAAACTCACCATTGGCTCCACGGAACCCTGTACAGGGTTGCTATGGGTTGGAATCGACTAGACGGCACTTCACAACAACAACAATGTGATCAATGGGGGTCCTGGTGTGGTGTTGTGGGTTAATGCACTGGACTATAAAGTCGGTTTGAACAACAAGGTCAGCAGTTCAAACTCACCAGCCACTCCTCAGAAACCCTATACAGTGTCACTATGAGTCAGAACCGATTTGATAGCACTTAACAACAACATATAACATATACACATATATATGTTAACCAATTCTGTAACTCTTTGATTCCCTTAAAGTAAAACTGGGAGGAAAAATCTTAACAAAAAGCTTCCTTTTAATTAATATCATCATCATCTAGATTAGGGTCCTTAACATGCAGTACAGAAATCTAGGACCTCTAAGTTACAGGCATATGCATTTTACTGTTAAGAGAACTACCACATTCTTCTGAGTTTTCAAAAGGGCCCCTCAAAAATTTAAAAATCACTAATTCTGATAAGAGATACTTCCCAATCAAATGACCACTTTATACCAATTTTAAAGATTCTTAGAAGTTCCCACATGATATACACTCTGAAATCCCACATGATATACATTCTGATGGTATGACAGAGTGACAGTGAAATCCACAAAGGACAAGAGTTCGGAACGGGGAATGGAGAGGCTGTTCCAACAGAAATTTTCTATATGGGTGATCTTGGGAAAACACTTGCAATTTTTGGCCTTGATTCCCTGATCCAAAAGAGAGCTGTGCTTTAATAAATAAGTTTCAAGGATTTTTCTTCCCGGTTCTCTCATTCTGTGACATAATGCAAAAACAAGACAAAAATGAGTTAAACTACTTACATCACTAATGAGTTCTGTGCATTTTCTGGCCAATTCCATGCTTAGATCTTCAATAACAGGCTTATAGAATACCTGTTCAAAAAAAAAAAAAAGGAAAAGGAACATTTTTCTAATCATCAACATAGGGAAACAATTTCATTCTTCAAAAGGTACATTCTCACTCACCGTATCTTCATTTTCTTCATCCCCTGTTTCTTTCTCTTCAGTTTCATCTTTTAGATCCTCGAATATAGGGACCCTCATGGTTGCTCTGTGAAAACAATGTAAATCATAAAGAAATGTAGTGCCAGGTTATGTTCTCCGGACTTTTGAGATCTCAGTGTCTCTGGTGTCCTGGTATAAAATGTCCTTGCCCAGACCTCAGCCCTATTTAGCTAACACTTAACTCTCCTTATCACAATCCTGTGTGACTGAATGGAACAGGATGGCAAATGCCATCAGAAGCAGTAAAAATATCTTAACAGGCAAAATTCAATTATAAGAACTGATTTTACAACTGGCTAAAAAATCCAAAAGAGAAACTTCACTTTGACTTCATTAATTCAATTCCGTCATAAAATAATTTTAAAAGGATATAAACCTAGTGGGAAAACTGTCCAGTTACAACACTTAAGATATCACCATTGAAAGCCCCTTATCTCAAAGATACAACTTCATCTAAATAAAGCTTTCAGTGGAATGTTGGGCCTATCTCTGATTTGGTATAGTGAATGTAGATTGTCCACACTCATTTCATTAACCTAAATTTTTTTTTTTTTTTAGGAGACACATACCAACTTTTCTCATTCTGAATATAGTCACTTAATATTTGCTGATTAAAGGCTAGTCATTTACTATGAAAAATCGTCTTAACTTCTGCAAAGAATCTATCCTGGGTTCATTTTCACTGTGTATCTTACAATGGTGAACTGGCATTGTTAGAATGGTTGTTGTTATTAAGTGCAGTCGAGTTGGTTCTGACCCACAGCGACCCTGTACAGGGTTTTCACGGGGCAGCTGGTGAGCTTGAACCACTGACTTCTTATAGTTCAAAGGACTTTGCAGTCTTACGCATTAAAAATGAGAAGTTGCAGTTAATGTCTGCTTCTATATCACTTGAGAATTATACAAACCTAACTGCTTCAAATAGTAACAATGACTTTACTTCAATTCTGTTCATTGTGTCAAGTTTTACAAATTCACTAGATATTTGTATATTCCTCAGTGTGTACAAAATTTGAAAAAGCTTGGAAATGGAAACTATAACAATATTAACAGTATGCTATTATGTCATCGATTATAAAATTTAAAACAAATTTCCTTAAACAAACTCTGTAATGCCAATCTAGGCAATCCCAAGACTATATAACTGACACTGTATCAATTTAGTTATTTGAATCCTAGAGTAAATTAATCATTACAAAGCCATAGCATATCAATATTGGACATTACAAATATCCTATGGTGAACAATGTAACCAATTTTATAAATTACAACTTTATTCAAAATTGTGCATCATTCTAAGTAGCCAAGTATGACGATGTCTTCTCTTGATATCATATCCAGTTTTCAATTTGCTAAAAAACAAAAATAAATAAAAAAATTGCTTTGGGTTTGTCAAAACAGAAAACTCGGCAAGAAATTCCACACAGTCATTTGTAGATTATTTCTCAAGTTGTGTTCCATGAACTAAAAATTCCACAAAATACTCTGGAAAGATGAAAAGAAATCTCTTACGGAAGTGTGGGAAAATCTGCCATTTTTTTCCCTTGCTCATAAATGGGAGAAAATGCATATGTATTTTTTATTCACACACACTGGAAACTTTTCCATATTTGTAAACAGAGTCATTTGAAAATTTGTGAATTAACTGTTATTTTGTATATTTTTTTTCATTCATACAAATCTTAAATCCTTTGTATTATTGTAGCAGTACATATACATTTGTAGCAGTACAAAAACATTTGCCATTTCATTTATTTTGACATGTACCATCCAATCCACCAACTACACTCTCCAACACCACTGGCCATTTCCAATTTTTTTCCCCTCTCTCTCCTCCCCCCCACTTCGGTTTCTTTCTTTTATTTTTTTTTCCCCTCCCTTCCTTTTCTTTTTAACTGCCTTCCATCACACAGGTTACCATGTGTCTATATTCTATTGAGTGAATAATTCTCCCTTCTCTCCCATTCCTGGTATCAATCACAGAATGCTTATTATAGAATGAACATCTTTTCTTGACTTTTTACAGTAGTGATCTCAGACAATAACTGTCCCTTTGTGATTGACTAATTTCACTCAGCATAATGTCCTGCTGATTCCTCCATGTTATGTGGTATTTTGCAGATTCATCATTATTCTTCAATGTTGTAGAATATTCCATGTGTATATGTACCAAAGTTTTTCAACCATTCCTCTGCTTATAAGAGCATCTAGACTATATCCTTTTGTTATTTTGAATAATGTTATAACGAACATGGGCGTGCATATATCTATTTATATCATGGCTTTTAATTCTTGTAGAAAGATTTATTTATGTAGAAAGATTGCTGGTTTGTATGGTATTTCTATTTCCAACTGTCTTAGGCTGGATTCTGTAGAGAAGCAAAACCAGTAAAACTTATATATGCATATTCAAAGAGAAGTTTATTATCAAGGGAATGGCACACACAGTTGTAAAAGTGGGAGAGTTCCAAATCCAGATCAGATGAACCAAGATGGGCAGGTCAGATGGCAGGCAGACAATAGAGCAGGTCACTGGCTCAAGTTCAAAGAATCAGAGGTCAGAGGATGAGCCAGATGCAAGATAGACAGCCAAAAAGCTTGCCTAAGTGTCTAATATATTGGAAGTAGGCCATACCCCTGAGGAAACATCCTTTTAATTGATTGGCGGATCATAGCAGAACTCATCAGAGAGTTGATTACATTATATTAGATCTCATTAGAGGTTAACTACATCTCAACTGCAAAACCATTGAGAATCCTAGCCAAGTTGATACAAAACCTTAACACTCACACCAACCTTGTATCATACCATTTTCCACAGAAGTTGCACCATTTTATAGTCCCACCAGCAGTGTATGAGGTTCCTATACTCCACACCCTCTCCAATATTTGTTATTTTCTGATTTTTTGAATTTTGCTATTAATGCTGTGATAAGATGATATCTCATTGTTGTTTTGATTTGCATCTCTCTAACAGTTAATGATCACGAGTATTACTTCTTATGCTTTTTGGACACCTAAATATCTTCTTTAGTGAAGCATCTGTTCATGTCCAATGGCTAGTTTTTTAATTAGATATTTGTCTTCTTATTACTGAGATGTTGAAGTGGTCTGTAAAGTTTAGGCAGGTGCTCCTTGTCTGATGTATCATTGCCAATTTCCCCCCCAAGTCTGTGAGTTCTCTTTGTACTCTTTTAGTGAAATCTTTTTGATGTGCTTAAGTAACTGTTTTGGGGAGGTCTCACAGTCATCAATGTCATCTTCTGCTGTTTGTGTGTTTTTAGTTATGCTTGACAGTGTTTTTATGCAATATATCAGAGCCCCTAAGTTTACCCCTATTTTTTCAATGATGATCTTTATAATTCTAAGTGTTACAATTAGATATTTAATTGACATGGAGTTTCTTTTTGTATATGGTGTGAGATATGGGTCTTATTTCATGCTTCTGCAAATAGATTTCCAATTTTGCCAGCACCATTTGTTAAAGAGACTATCTCTTCCCCATTTAATGTGTTTGGGTCCTTTGTCAAAGATCAACTAAGCAAATTGAATAGATTTACTTCTGGGTTCTCAATTCTATTCCACTGACCTATGTGTCTTTTGTTGTACCAGTACCAGGTTGTTTTTATTACTGTAGCTCTGTAGTAGGGTTTTGAAATTTGAAAGTGAGAGGCCTCCTAGTTTGTTCTTTTTTAAGTAATGCCTTGTTTATCTGAGATCTCTTTCCTTTCCATAGAAAGCTGGGATTTAGCTTTTCCATCTCTTTAAGGACCGAGATTGGAACCTGGATTGGGATTACGCTGTATCTATAGATTGCTTTGGGTGAAGTTGGCATTTCCACAATGTTAAGTCTTCCTATTCACAACCATGGTATATTCTTGCATTTTGGTAGTAATTGTTACCAATGCCATTTAGAGATCCACATCTTATATTGGTATATTAGGAAGCTCTGAGATGAACTGCATCCAAGAAATCTATGTTGGTTTGATTATGCCATCATTTCTCAAATGTGGAATCTTGTACAATTATTAATGATATCTACTACCTCAGAAAACGAACATGGTTCTGTGTAATGTTATTTGGAAACTATTACTCTATTCTAATAAAATGGTGCAAACAAAAAAAATGGTGGGCCTTTTTAGAAATATCTTTTGATAAAAGATCAAATGGTATCAAATATCCTATATACTAGCAAAATGCCAAAAAAGGAAAAGAAAAGAAATAGTCCTAAGGGTGCTGAATCTGAGCACCATACTTTTAAAGCAGCAAATACGTCATGGCTTCCAAGAGTAGTAGGTACTTCAAGGTAAGTCTTGGATGTTACATTCGCTCCATACAGAAGCAGAACGCTTGGACTGTTTTACTTTTCCTCAATCTCCCTTCCAGACAACTGTTCTAATATTCTATAGAAGATCTATGCCATTATACTTTCTTAGAAATAGGAAAGAGTAATTTTTATAAACTTTTTTGCAATATTCTAAAAGTATATATAGAAAATCTTGCGAAAGCTGACTGAGACATACCCTTTGACTGTTGTCTGAAGTGATAATAATGCTCGTGTTGCTCAAATGGTATCTTTCCCCACAGTAAATTACCTTCCTCGGGCTTCATATGCAGCTATTTTCTGATTTCTCATCATGTAACAAGTTCCTGCTGATGCCCATGTGCTGGAAGAAAATAATCTGTTGAGATTTAATGCAGAAAAGTTTTGAAAGCAAAATCCAACCCCAACATGCAATGTCCCATAATTGAAAATTAGAGATTTTAGAATCAGGATTTTAAAGCCAAAGGGATCCTTTAAAAAACATTCTACCTAAAGCTTTCTTCTGTTTAGAAAGTAGACAATTAAAACTAAGAGAAACTGAGTATTTGTCAATGTAAAGTACTCAGTCTGGAGGAGTACTAAGATTAGAATTTAACTAGAGCTTTGTAATGGATCAAATTGTCCCTTCAAATGGTATATTCAAGTCCTAGCCTCCCCACACCACCCCAACCCACCCACACACACACACCGCCCCTGCAAAAAACAATCTGACTCATCACTATTTGTAGGACAAAATAGAACTTCCCCACAGGGTTTCCAAGACTGTAAATTTTTACAGAAGCCCACTGCGACATCTTTCTCCCATGAAGTAGTTAGCTGGATTTGAACTGCTAACTATTTTGCTTAGTAGCTAAGACCTTCAACCACTGTGGCACCAGGGATCCTTTGTGAACCCAGTACAGTACCTGTGACTGTGACCTTGTTTGGAAATAGGGTCTCTGATGATTTTATCAGTTAAGGCACAGTCAATACTGAAGTAGGGTGGAACCTAATCCAATATGAGTGGTATCCTTATGAAAGAGAAGTGATACAGCTACATACACAAGATGGAAAGATCATCTTGTGTCTATGGAAGCAGATACTGGATCATGCTGCAGCTGCAAGTCAAGGGTCTATCAGAAACTGGGAGGGACGAGAAATGATCACCCCTGAAAGACTTTGGAGGAAGACCATTGTCCTGCCAACACACTAAATTCAGACTTCTAGCCTCCAGAACTGTGAGATAATAATTTTCTGTATATTGAGCCACACAATTTTTCTTATTTTTATTTTTTTGATACCACAAGAGACCTA
>NW_006408655.1:5568373-5570170 GCF_000296735.1 Chrysochloris asiatica
ATATATATATAAAACTTAGTTCATTGTCATCATATTTTCATTTTGAAACACCCCAAATGGGAATATCTGTGTTGTTCCTAATCACTTTTACACTTATTGAGAATCTCAATTTTTCACTGTAGTACAATATCCATGACATAACATGAGACCAAGATGAGCATCATATCGCTTATGGCTCAGCCTCCAACTTTCAGGGCTCTACCTCATCCTCTTCTGCAAATTATTTAATCCCTCTCTGCCTCTAGTTCTCCATAATTAAGCAGAAAAACCCAAAGGCTGTCAATTAATTAAAGGAAAGAATTTTTAAAATAGTAAAGGTTCTTACAGATATAATACACAGTTACAGGAAAAGCTCTTGATATGATAGTGTCTTCTCGTTTGATAAGGTGAGATGATGTGCCATCAATCTTTTTATAAAGTTGAGAATGGCATCCTCCAACTTGAAGGCCTAAAGATACGTGTTAATATGCGTGGTTCTACAATTATATGCTCAATAGATTTATAGCCAGATGTTTATTGTAAGCAAATATATCACCATAGTAACTGCCAAGTCATATGAGTAACTCAAGTTTCTAGAGACACCACACCTGGCCAAAGACACACATCTGTACCACCATCAGAAGTCATGTAGTACTCGACCCTCCTTCAGTGTTTTTAAGGCCATAAACTGTAAGAATCTCTTGGGTTTTGGGGGGTTTTTTTGACACATATTCCATACTTAATTTTGACTTTTCTCCTTATTGCCTTCATTGTAATAGAATATGTGCTTTCCTGTACTATAGTTGATGAGCAACTTGGAAAGGAAAATGCCAAGATCAAGATTCACCTTGAGCAACATGCTCTTTGAAGAACTATCTGTATGGGATCAAATGGACAATGGCACCTCAATAGAGTAGATAGGAACCTTGGGGTGACAGTATGTTAACGAGAACAGAACAACTGAAAAGAAGGGTGAGAAGGTTGCCCAACTCGAATGTAATC
Source organism: Chrysochloris asiatica (assembly GCF_000296735.1). Classification (NCBI taxonomy): domain Eukaryota; kingdom Metazoa; phylum Chordata; class Mammalia; order Afrosoricida; family Chrysochloridae; genus Chrysochloris; species Chrysochloris asiatica. The sequence continues at coordinate 5,569,355 of NW_006408655.1, forward strand.
CGTGCCACTTAACTGTACACACAGAAACTGCTACTGTGTATATTTTTAACAACAACAAAATAAATCAAGAATTTCTTTATAAGTTCAGGTAAAAAACAAGGGATTTGTAGTTTAGTTAGTTGTGTTTTGTTTTTTTTAATGAACAAAACTTTATTGATATGCCACTTCACGACTGCTAACGAATTGATGCTTTCCAAACCTCTGGAATCCATGTTACATATTCATTCATTCATCAAAAATTACGAAACTCTTTGAGGTGTGAGCTATTATTATCCCCATTTGACAGATGAAGAAACAGAGGCACAGATTAGTGAAGTAATTCACTTAAGATCCCACAGTCATTGGAAGTGAAAGAGTCCACCATAAAGTTCAGCCCATCAAACTCCTGGACTCACTTTTTTAAAAAAATGCACCATGGAGGAATTTCTGGCATTTTGAACTTTCGCCCGCCATTACCGGCAGTGACTGCCCTGACCCCTGTAGAACTCTGAGAGTGGGGCTGGAATCATCCCATACGGAAAGCTGCACTTCCTGTACACGGAATCTCAAGCAGACAAAGCCCCAGGGAGACAGAAAAAAAGAAAAAAAATGGGGGGAAGAGGACGAGGGTTCTCTGACCTAGGGTGAAAGCAGGCAGGAAAACCAGTTTTAACCAGGGCACAGAGAGCCGGAGAAACAAGGCAACCCTCTGAAGTCATCAGACATGGACTGCACCTCCTCCCACTCGCCCAAGCAGCCCATTCGAGCGGCACTCTCACAACGCACTCCCCCCTTGAAGTGTTCCCTAACGTGCTCCCTCGAACCTCACACCCCCGC
>NW_006408655.1:5571354-5572963 GCF_000296735.1 Chrysochloris asiatica
GAACCGCTGACCTTAAGGTTCGCAGCCCGATTCGTAACCACTACGCTACCAGAGCTCCTTCCCAGGAAGGATAGACCCCCCAAAAAAATCTCCAAGACATATAATAATCAAGCTCTCCAAAACCAAAGATAAGGAATAAATACTAAGAGCAGCCAGTGAGAAAAGAAATATAACTTATAAAAGCAAACAAATTAGATTAAGCGGTGACTATTCAGAACAAACCATGTGCAGGCAAGAAGGCAATGGGGAGACATACACAAAACCCTACAGGAAAAAAACTGTCAACCAAAAATCATCTATCCAGCAAAACTATCAATCAAATACAATGGCACGTCAAAACATTCCAGGATAAACAGAATCTGAGGGAATTTATCAAAACCAACCCAGCACTTCAAAACATCCTAAAAGGAGTTCTGGGGATGGAGAACCAACAAGAACAGATGACAAACAGAGATTGACAGGTATGGCAACACCACCTGGAACACAGTCAACAAAAAGCAGAGTCCAGAAAGAAACGAGACTACAACAAACTCAAGAGAACCCAGAGATCAACTGAAGGACATAAACATATCAACGTCAAAGAAGGGACAAATGCAGCAACAGAAGCCCAGGTGGTGGAGGTGCCAGGTAAATTACAGTTTGCAATGGAATATCCTAAACGCAGAGAGAAACTAATAGACTACAATGTAACCCCAAAGAAAACTAACACCCCACAGCAGATCAATAATGCGAATTACCAAACAGAACAACCAAACAAAGAAACTAGGACGAAACCAACCAGAATCAACTAAAAAAACACAAATCCAATGCAAGAAGGAAAGCAGAACCGAAGAACAAACAACACCGCCAAAAAAGTAACACAATGACAGCAATCAACTCATACTTATTGATAATTACATTGAATGTCAATGGATTGAATGCACCAGTAAAGAGACAAAGAGTGGCAGAATGGATAAAAAAACAACATCCATCTATATGCTGTCTCCAAGAGACACATCTTACACTCAAAGACAAAAACATACTAAGAGTCAAAGGATGGAAAAAGATTTACCAAGCCAACACCAGCTCTAAACAAGCAGGAGTTGCAATACTTGTCTCCGACAAAGTAGACTTCAAGATAAAAAAACACCATAAGAGACAAAGAAGGATACTATCTCATGATCAAAGGATCAGATGAGCAAGAAAACATAACCATAATAAATATATACGCTTCCAAAGAAAGAGCACCAAGATACATGAATTAAACCTTAATGGAATTGAAGAAAGAAATAGATAAATCCACAATTATAGTAGGAAACTTCAATACACCACTTTTGAAAAGGGACAGAACAACCAGAAAGAAACTCAACAATGCCACAGAGGAACTTAACAACACAATCAACCAACTTGACCTCATAGATATATGCAGAGCACTCTATCCAACAACAGCATAATGCATATTCTTCTCTAGTGCGCATGGGACATTCTCCAGAACTGACCATGTGTTAGGCCACAAAGCAAGCCTCCATAAATTCACAACCATCAAAATTCTACAGAGCATCTTCTCAGACCACAATGCTATAAGACTAGAAATCAACAATAAGAAGGCCAAATCAATAAAGTTGAATAC
>NW_006408655.1:5576488-5601071 GCF_000296735.1 Chrysochloris asiatica
AGCCTGGAACAGCCAGAAAACCAGAAGACACTGCTTGAAAGAAAGACCTACAGGAAAAACACAGAACACTAAGGGCAGTCCGACTGCTACCACAAGAACAAGTAGGCTGCTAGCCCAGGAGACATCAAGGCAAGTGGATGGATCCTCTCAGCACTAATCCTCTCCCAAGACTAAGACGCAACGGAAATACACACTCTGATTGGCCACCACGCATGTCACCCATAAAGAGAAGTGGCCTAAGAACACCAATGAAGTGGCAAACTAAGCCCTGCATCGTTTAGCAGACTACTGTGAACCCGGATGGAGACTCGGTCGCTCAGTAGCAAGGTGGGACCGGGGGACTCATGGGCTCAGAGTCAGTGACACAGCTATAGAGGACTAGAGTGGAGAGTGAAGAGACCAGCTGATAAGAAGAAGGCAGACAGATGCAAGAACACCCACACATGCAGATGATACCCACTTGACGTGGCTTCAATGACTAGATGAACAGAACTCAGCCCAAGGAAGAAGGAAGAGGGGGGGAAAAAAGTGTCATCTGATACAACTGGATGAACTGGACCTACACATATAACTGCAGTAGTTCAAAAGAGGAAACAATTACCGGCTACAAGAGTTATTCCCATCCCCTCCATACAAAGAGTGGGAAGGGCTGGGCAACTTGAACATTGGCCACCCAAAATGGGGGGAGGGATACAAAGGTAAGAAGTGACTGTCTTTCAAAGAGGGAACCTAGATCCACCGGGCGGGGAGGATAGTGGAGTCTCCAGTGAATAGTACCCAACCTGTCTAGGAAGGGCTGATGAAAAGAAATGCAGAAGGGTCTTATGTGATGCAATAGTGAAAATTGTTACCAGGACTGACTGTGAGGACCGAAGTGTACAGGCGGATATTTTATAGCAATGAGAGGAGTGACTAACCTTTCAGTCTAGGAGCGGAGAGCCCTGGGACCATCAGCGGAGAAGAACAGAGTGGGACCCCGCCCAGAGAGGCAGTGAGGCCAGAGATGCAGACAGAGAGAATGACTTGAAGAGATGGAGCGCCTGAGGAGTTGAGACCCAGCCAGAGAGGGCACCGGGCTGGGTGCTGAGGACAGTGGGGTGGGGGTGGGGGGCACGCAAGGTATACCCTTTAGCTGGGGGATGATGCATGGACAGGATGGTAACTAAGGCAATGAAACCATGTACGATAGAATGAATGTAAAACAAATGTTTCCCCATGTAAAATATCACTCAATACACAATAAAACATTTATTTAAAAAATAATAATTTCTTTATAAAAAGAAAATAAGAGCAAGATTGAAGTCTGAGTTGACAAAAGCTTTCAAGGATAACAGTGATTTTTTTTCTTTTTTTCATTAAAAAAATTAAATATTTCTTATTACAAAATGCCTACCCTAAATGAAGTAACTGAGTGAATAATTAGTTCACCTGAGTGTTTTCATGCTGTTTTTTCACACACTCAACTTTAGCTGCCCTTCTCTTTAATGACTATTCCCCAAAAGGTTCCTATTTCTCAAACTGTTTCTTACCGTTGGCTATATATTGCCTCATCACTTGGTATCTGCGCCCCTCAAAAAAAACTTTACTAGTAGACTGAGATGCAGAGTAGTTTCTTAAGTAAATGTAAGCATTGTGGAGCATCTTCTTTTTAAAAGAGAAGAGCTTGTTATTGGTGGTGGTGGTGATGTGCCATGGAGTCGGTTCCGACTCAGCAACCCTGTACAGGGTTTCCGAGGCTGTAAATCTTTACGGGTGCAGAAAGCCTCATCTTTCTTCCATGGAACAGCTGGTAGTTTCGAAATGCTGAATTTAAGGTTCACAGCCCAATTCGTAACCCCTTACACTACCCAAGCTCCTTTATAAGCCTTAACTATTTTGACAACTTACATTCATTAAACATATTTAATGACTATTTCATTATTATTTGTTAACTGGAGGTCAAGATTTCAGAAAGTAACTTGAATAATTGTCACCCTTTCCAATCATGCTATTCAAATAAGATTGAATACTGTCTTTTTCGGTATTTATATTCCTATTTTTCCTACCTATAGACCCGACTCACAAATGAGAACTACATACCTACATTGATAGTGGAAAAAGAGGAAAACCAGAAACTGCAAATCTTTTTTGACATAAAAATTTTCTGGTTGGTAGTGTGTGGTATATCAAAATTAGGAATATGTAATACGCTTTTGGAGACATGGTGGCACAGAGTTTAAGTGCTCAGCTGGTAAGTGAAGGATTAGTGGTTTGAACCCACCAACACTGACTCATAGAGACCCTGTAAGAGAGTAGAACAAAGCTATAGGGATTCCAAGGAGGTAAATCTTTATATAAAGCAGACTGCCACATCTTTCTCCCAGGGGCGCTATGAGTCAGAATTAACACAAAAGTAATGGATTTAGTTTTTGTGTTTGTGGTATTCTTTTAAATAAATTAATATAATTTTTTTAAACAACAAAAAGCAGCATTCTTAGTTTCTATATTAGCATAAGCAGTCAGTGGATTAAAATATTTTTATTATGCAACTAACTTGACAAAATCAGTTTTAGTAACACTGAAATTTAGTAACACTGAAACTCTAGCAATCTCACCACTTAAAAAAACTTAAACTGTGAGCAGTTACACCAAGGCTTTTAACAAGAGCCTAAGAATCAGGCAGGACAAAACAATTTGGCTATCACAAAAACCATCCCTTTTCTTTAAAGTTAGGTGTATCCGGGAAACTCTGTACAATATACTAAAATAGCCCCTCCCCTCCAAAAAAAAAAAAACAACATATTATTTGGTGTCTTGTCTAGTGTTTTCTATAACTGATAATACTTCAAATGATTTTTATCCACAGAAATACAAATTAATCATGTCCTGGGAAATGCAATTGATAAGTGCTCAACAGATAAACCTCTTTTGGATTCATTTGTAAATTCATTTCAGCATTCCTTAATGCTCATTTATGCAAGGTTCTTTAAATTACCCTTGAACCAACTGTAACAGACTACCAGTACCCTCATCAACTAATGAATTCAATATAACCTTTGAAATGTGTTCATTTTATGTTTGTATGAGTCAAGATTTTCCTGTTTAAAAAGAAATCCTTTAAAAAATGTGAACAGTGTCACGATTCTTCTTTCCTTTAGCATTCAGTAAAACTAGGAAGAAAGCATTACTGAAGAAAGTCCTATTCGCTCAATTGTGAAACATTGCTACAAAAATTTTGGCTATTTATTAAAATTCACTTTTTTTTCCATTCTGATCTCATTTGACAATTGGCAAATGTCACGTGTGTTCTTGTATATGTACATTCACACACACAACACAAACATACAACATGTACTCAAGCAGAGTAAATTCACCACAGCTGCCAGTTACCTCTTGAAAAGCATGTAAGGCTTCAATAAATGCAAAGACTTAATTACTTCCCACATCTGGAGAAACTTGAATACGAGAGTGGATTTATTGAAGAAGCTCACTGCTTGGCTGTCAACACCCTATCAAGAGCCAGAAAGATCATTCTTGGCAATTCTTTAACTCATTCAGAGATAGCTGTTGTGCCAATTAATTCATAGCATGACCCAGTTAAATGATTGATGAATTTTATGAAAACACAGTAAAGCAGATAATTTCTTAGTAATTTATAGAGAAAAGCTTTTTTTTTTTTTTGTCACTTATTCCAAAATAAATATCACAGTCACAAAATGTGGACATAATGATGATATTCAATTATTCAAGGTAAAAAGGAAATGAGTTTCCAGCCGCTCCCTGGGAACCCTTTTCAGGGTCACTATGAGTCTGAACTGACTTGATGGCACTAAGCAACAACAAGAGAGTATATTCAAAACAGCCATTAGAGCTTAAGTGAAACACAAAAAACTAGAGGATTTAGCACTTTTTTTTACTCCCCAGAAAGGGAAGTAAGGGAGTTATGTGAGGTCATAGCAAGGAGATTTAGTAGAGACCAAAGAATAAGCCAATCTCCCCCAGGACATGAAATTTAAACTGAAATTAGGCAAAGTGTCAGGAAGGCATCCAAAGTGTAGTTGCAGAGTGAGGTGGGAGCCTTGGAGGAATCAAAAGTTCAATGTCACTAAAGCTTACAATAGGAAAGAGATGAGGGTAGAAGAGGTCTGAGACCTCAGAGGAGAGCTTGATGAAGTAAATATACGGAAATCACTTATCCTAAAACAAAAAGCTTAAATCAGTTTGAACCATGAACCTTTTAACAAATAGTACAGTCAAACTGTAGAAATAGCTGCTTTATCTTGAATTCCATTCCTTTTAAATGCCTTGAACTTAATTTTCAACTTTTTATTTTGATTTTAGCCAACTGAAACTGTCATTGTGATTCTGGACTTCATGAAAATTCTTAGTGAGGACATTATTCTCAGATTTTTATGTTAAGAAAAAATACTCAAGGCAAATCCACTTGTGACATGTATGCCTAATTTACTACTGAAATAAATGAAATTTATGTTAAATGTGTTTATGGGATAAATTTCACACTTCTACAATTACAATTTTATTCTTGAAATGTACCTATTTTTTACTAAATAAGTAATAACAGTGAGCCTACTTGTACCCTATGTGTCAAGTTAACAATATTTTCACTAACGATTTCTTCGACCCTAAAGTCATGTTTTCATCACACTTTAAATCAGGGGAAGCAATACAACTGATACTTACAAGTCTAGCATTTTTAAAGCAAAAATTCTTGAGTCTTGTTTCAATGATCTCCATAGAGTTATTGGGTTTTTTTTTTTTTTTGGTTTTGTCATATGTAACTCAAAATACAAGGCAATCACAAAATGAGGTGGCTAGATATATCATGAAGACAGCTTGGCATGGATTGAATTGAGTTCCCCCAAAAGTTATGATATAGTCCTAACCCCTGCACCTGTAAATATGACACTTTTAACATAAGGGTTTTCTTTTGTTCTGTTGATTAGTTCATATTGGAGTTGAATGAGTCTTGAATCTTATCTCTTCTGAGGTGTCTCATAAAAAGACGAGAACAAAATCAAAGACATACCATGTAGAAAGCTTTCCATGAGCCAAAGAATGCCAAGAAACACTAGGGCTACTGACAAGGAAGATGTCTCTCCTGGAACTCCAGGCCTCCAAAATGCTAGGCAAATTCTTGTTCTTTAAAGTCACTCAATTGTGGTATTTGTTTGTTTGTTTTGACAGCCCAAAGACACAGCTGTAAAGTTCAAAAACAAACAACCAAACAAATCCATTGTCATTGAATCTATCCACCTCATAGTTACCAATTACCCTACTAGGGGGGTTCAAAAAGTTCGTGGAATACTGAAAAGAAAAGATAATTAAATTTTTCCATGAACTCTTTGAAGCCTCATCATATAGAGCAGAATTGCCCCATAGAGTTTACAAGGCTGAAATATGTACACCAATAGAGTGCTACATCTTTCTCCCCCAGAGTTGCTGGTGGGTTCAAATCACCGACCTTTCCATTAACCACTATTCCCCCAGGTCTCCTATGTATATGTATTCACTGGTATGTTCAGTTAAAAATATGTATTGTGTTAAGAGATGGACTACTAACCAAATGGTCAGCAGTTCAAACCCACCACCTCACTCCTCAGGAAAAATAAAGATGAGGCAGTTTTTTCTGTAAAGATTTACAGTCTCAGAAACCCTGTGCAGCAGTTCTACTCTATCCTACAATGGTCACTGTCAGTTGGAACCAACTTGATATTAACCATTTATGGTAAAATCTGTTGGACCTATAAAAAGCTGTATTTTTAAGAAAGCAGCATGTTCTATTTTATAGATATTAATTTTCTATTCTATTTTGCACATGTTATCTCTACAAATGGTTTTCTCCATCCATCTTCTTTTTCTCAATTTGTGAATGTAAAATTTTCCTTCATAATCTCAATGTGCTTGGCACATCTTTTATTTGCTCATAAAGTAATATCCCTCAGGCAATGTCTATGTATAATGTTTTGGTTATTTCAAAAATCATTTTCTGGAGCAGCACAGCCCAACAGAAATATAATGTGAGTCATACATGCTATTTAAAAAACTTTTAGTTGTTGCATTTAAAATAGAAACTGATCTAATCAATTTAATAATATTTCTTATTAACCCAATATTTCTTATTAACCCAACAGATCCAAAATATCACCATTCCAACATGTGGTCAATATAAAAATTATTGAGAAATTTTACATTCTTTGCTTTTACAAGAAATTTTTGTGAAAGCCAGTGTGTTTTAATTGTGCACTTTTGTTGTTGTTATGTTGCGTGGAGTTGGTTCCAACTCATAGTGACCCTGTACAGGGTTTCTGAGGCTGTAAATCTTTACAGGAGCAGAAACCTTCATCTTTCTCCCACAGAACAGCTGGTAGTTTTGAACAGCTGACCTTGCAGTTCGCAGCCTGATTTGTAACCACTACGCTACTAATTTGAGCTTTGTTGTTGTTGTTAAGTGCCATCTAGTCGGTTCCGACTCATAGCGACCCTGTACAGGGTTTCCGAGGGTGTAAACCTTTACGGGAGTAAAAAGCCTCATCTTTCTCCCATGGAGCGGCTGGTAGTTTCGAACCGCGGACCTTAAGGTTCGCAGCCCGATTCGTAACCACTACGCTATTTGAGCTAGCCATATCTTAAGTGCTCAATGGCCACTTGTGGGGTGAATAATGATTACTATATTGGACAGTACAGCTCTACGATAATGCTATAAAGTTAGAGACCACTGGGTACTTTTCATTTGGAATGAATATGAATATCAAAAAATACATTTAAAATGAAAGTTCTTGAGATGTTGATTTTAGAATTCTAATAAGCAAGCAATGAAATCTGCAATCACTGTTTTAGTTTCCAGACCAATCTAAATCGGGGTTCTCGGGATGGGAATGTATTTTATTAAATGTTTAAATTGTTATTATAAATAATTAAATCTTTAAATTATACTTTAATTAACTTCATCCAAGTTATATTTTCAAAATGCTATTGTTTCATTAATGAGAATGGTATAAATAATCCCTGCAGTTTTCAGAATGAATATCCACTCTTTAATGATCTAATAAATATGTAATATAAGTGAATAATAAATATTCACTCTTTAATTATCGAAATATCAGAAAGTCAAAATAGTGAAATATCGCACACTGATATTCTCATTTTAACTCATGTAACTCACTTTAAAACACATGAACAGTTTACTCATAACTTGGCTAGGTAAATCATTTTTCAGCCATATTGTAAAGCAAAGTCTTCGTGAAGTATGAGTTTTTAATAAAGAGGTTGAAAGGACATTTAAAGAACCTAAGTATATCACAGAAATGAAATGTTATTTTAAAAACTTAAATTTTCTAATAATTATCACAAAAATACTTCAACAACAATAAGGGGGGAGGGGGAAATACAACAGCATCCATCATTTCTGTTCATAGCAGACACATCTTTCCTTGATGAAGCCAGCAAAAATGGATTGGTTTAAGATTGCTAGGATCTTGAATGATATCCAAACACAATGAAGGGCTATGAATCTAAAAATACCTTTACATAAAACATATGGGTTAATGTGCTGGACTGTAAAGTCGGTTTGAACCACAAGGTTGGCAGTTCAAGCTCAACAGCTGCTCCTCAGAAACCCTATACAGTGTCACTATGATTCAGAACCAACTCAACAGCACTTAACAACAAAATTTTATGTTTTATTTGTGTTGTTCTTCCTCCAAGCCTTGCAAAAAGTTTTGAAGAAAGATGAATTCCATATAAAAATGGAGAAAGGCAGCCAAAAATTCATGAAGAACTCCCTATTGGCCCCAATCAGGTATTGCAAGAGGCCACAAAAGGACAATCACCTGTAATGTAGATCCAACACTCACTATGTGCCAAAGCCCCATCCTGCCAAGAATTTTATACACAGAATTTCCTTTAGTCCTCACAACAACCATTTCACAGATGAGGAAACTGGGACTTTGAATGACAAGATGCCAACGTTCTAACAGAGATTCAAACCTAGGTCTGTTCTGTTTCAATTCATATAAAACCTACATGATCATGTTGTTATTAAGTGCCATCAAGTCAGTTCCAACTCAGAGCAACCTTGTATAGAGTTTCTGAGGCTGTAAGTCTTTGTGGGAATTGAAAGCCTCATCTTTTTCTTGCAGGAGTGGTTGATGGACTTGAACTGCTGACCTTGTGGGTCAGAGTTCAGGGTTTATCTGGCAGCGAGACTTTTATTTCTTTCTGGTATTGATATAATTTGCTATAATCTTTTTCTATTTCCAACTCCAAAGAAATTGTCATTACCAATGTTTATTTGGACGCATGGTGTGGCACTGTAGGATGAACACTGGACTGCGAATCACAGGTAGGCAGTTCAAACCCACCAGCTTCTCCTTGGAAACTCGACAGAGTGTCACTATCAGTCAGAACTGACTTGATGGCACTTAACAACAATGGTTATTTAAAATAACAGTATTATGAACTGAATTGTACCCACGAAAAAGGTTTGCTAAATTCCTAACCCCTTTACCTGGGCATATGACCTTGTGAGGCAATAAAGTTTTTCTTTATACATTTCATCAGTCAAGTTAATGAGGTCATATCAGAGTAGGGCAAGTCCAAATCCTATAAGACTACATCTTAGGATGCTTATAGGAGCACAGAAATTCCATATGATAAGCACAGGACTGAAAACAACAATGTCGATGAGCCACTGCATGGAAGAAAGATGAGGTTTTCTGCTCCTGAGAAAATGTAAAAGCCTTGGAAACCCTCAACAGGGTCACTATGAATTGGAACTGACTTGAAGGCACTTAGCAACAACAACAAAAGTGATGTTTATATTTCAGAGACCACACTAGTGATTCTATTTGGGGCCAAGATTTAATCAAGATTATCTTATTCATAAGGAGCTCTGGTAGTGTAGTGGTTATGAATTGGGCTGTTAAACCCAAGGTCAGCCATTTGAAACTACCAGCTGTTCAGTGGGAGAAAGATGAGGCTTTCTGCTCCCATAAAGATCTACAGCCTCAAAAGTTCTATACAGGGTCACTATGAGTTGGAACAGACTCCCGACATACAACTACCACCACCATCATCTTATTTTATTCATGTGCATGAGCAATATTATAATGGAACTTTTGCTCAAGTTCTATATGTTGTACTCAAGAAAATGAAACACACATGGGAGATGTCATGAGGTTATTATTCCATTTGAATTTATCTTTATTGGAAACCGTGGCAAAAGCCCTCACCAAACCATGTGGACTAGGGACAGAATCAGTTTGAAGGCTACCAAATTCTCACTGGATGAACTGCAGTCACAGAGACATCATTTGGAAAACTGTTGAGTACAGCAATACCATGTTTGGAGAGGGCTGTGGAAAGCATACCACACAAAAGAGGGTCTCAAGACTTGAGTTCCAAGCCCCACTCTGTTACTGACCTGCTGTGTGGTTACAGGTAGGTCATTTGAGGTCTTTGACCTTGCCTCCTTTTCCTCATATATAAAAAATAAAGCTAGTCTTTCTTGTTCTTTGTTGTTATTAAGTGTCATCGAGTAGGTTCTGACCCATAGAGACTCTGTATCGGGTTTCCAATGAGCAGCTGGTAGGTTTGAACTGCCAACTTTCTGGTTAGCAGTCCAGTGCTTATCCTAAAGCACCACACCAGGCCTAAGTTGTGTAAACACCAAAATGTATCTACATGTCTGCTAATCCACTAATAACAAGGAGTTCAAAAATGAAAATCATCTATCAAAAATAATTTTGTTACACTACTTTTTAATTTTTCTGACAAAGGGGAAAGTAACTAGCCTCTGTTGAATACTAGGCCCTATGCTAAGTCCTTCACATATTTCATGGTATACTCAAACTCCCTGGAAGTAAATACTAAAAGGGTCATCAAAGTAAAGCTCAAAAATGTACAGTAATTTGCTCAAAAGTAGCATTAGCAGGACTTAAACCAAAATATTCCATATGTTTAAGCATCACTTCACCATAAATACTCCTCACGTTCATTCAATATTATGATATTATCTAGTAGTAATCTACCTGTTTATAATTCCCATTGTATTTTGAATCATTGTTGTTAAGTGCCATCGAATTGATTCCGACCCATACTGACCCACAGGATGTTCAAATCAAGAGGTGTGACTGAATGGGTTAATAAAGTATAGGGTTTTAATCAAATCATTTTCATATACATCAAATGTCTTCAACTGTTATAAAGACACAGCCTTCAAACAGCTACAAGGATAATTTCATAGTCTAGGTTAAAAACTGGCGTTTCTAACCCCATGTACATATTTATGTAAGAAAGTATAAGTGGACTCCAAATGCACGTAAAATACGGATGCATTCCCAAGGTATATGAAATCGTCTGTAATGTAGCTATGCTTAGTTTATTCATGGCTCTGTGTTCCAAAATCGATATAAACATAATCAGTGGGAAATTAAATTCTGATAGAGCCAAGAGTATGGCTTTGAAAAGCTTTTAAGCATTTATCTCCACAATGATCTCATGGGGAGTTCAAGCTTGCTTTTCAAGCAACAGCACTGTTCAAAGCTCTGAAAAGCAGATATTTATCATAGTATTCAATCTGTTGCAAAAATTTCTTGGCAGATTGGCTCAGTGTAAGAAAATAAAGTTTCCATGCCATTACAAATAGGGAAAGAAATTATCCCAAGCACTACCTTTTCTTATCCCTCAGTTGAATTAATATTTTCTCTTACATAGTAATTTTTATTCTTCTTCCCACTAACAATATTCTGTTGTTGTTGTTGTTGTTAAGTGCCATGGAGTCAGTTCCAGCAATAGTGACACTGTATGGGGTTTCTGAAGCTTTTAAAATCTTTCCAGAAGCAAAAAGCCTCATCTCTCTCCCATGGAGTGGCTGGTGGGCTCAAACTGCCAACCTTGTGACTTGCTGTCCAGTGTGTACCCTGTGGAGCTATCACAATTCCTATCTGCCATTAGTTCTGTTTTAAACTTTCAGTTGTATGTTGTTCTGTTGTATTCTTTCACCATACTTATTCAACCTGTATGCTAAACAAATAATCCGAGAAGCTGGGTTATATCAAGAAAAACATGGCATCAGGATGGGAGGAAGACTTATTAACAACCTGAAATATGCAGATGATAAAAACTTGCTTGCTGAAAGTGAAGAGGACTTAAAATATTTACTGATGAAGATCAAAGAGCACAGCCTTTCGTATGGATTACATCTCAATATAAAGAACACAAAAATCCTCACCACTGGACCAATAAACAACATTCTTATCAATGGACAAAAGATTGAAGTTGTCAAGGACTTCATTCTTCCTGGATCAATTATCAACACTCACAGAAACAGCAGTCAAGAAATCAAACGACGTATTGCATTAGGCAAATCTGCTGCACAAGACCTTTTTAAAGTGTTGAAGAGCAAAGATGTCAGCTTGAGGACTAAGGTACACCTGACCCAAGCCATGGTATTTTCAATACCTCACATGCATGCAAAAGCTGGATAGTGAACAAGGAAGACCATAGAAGAATTGATGCTTTTGAGTTATGCTGTTGGAAGAGATTACTGAAAGTGCCAGGGGCTGCCAAAAGAACCAACAGATCTGTTTTGGAAGAAGTGCAGCCAGAGTGCTCCCTGGAGGCCAAGATGGCCAAACTTCGTCTCTCCTACTTTGGACATATTGTCAGGAGGGACCAGTCATGGAGAAGGATATCATGTTTGGTAAGATGGAGGGTCATAGAAAAAGAGGAAGACCCCTAACAAGGTGGATTGGCCAAGTGGCAGTATCAATGGACTCAAGTGTGGCAACAGTAGTGAGGTTGGCTCAGGATCGGGCATTGTATTGTTCTGCTGTGCATAAGGTCACTATGGATCGGTACCAACTCAATGGCACCTAACAACAACAATACATTTCTTTTTAAAGTCCATTCTATTATATTTCCCAGATTTAATAGTTTAATCATATATTGCTTGTTTCAGATTTAATCTAGTCAGTCTCTGAGCTAAAGGTCACTAACTTAAAAGAATCTTCTGAGAAAATAAAAATAATGGAATAGAGATTTGAAATAATTCAATAGTTTAATAACACATTGAAGGTACTAGCTCTCAAGATTTATCTTTTATATACTTTCATACTAAAAGTTATTTCAACATAGTACAGAGCTGCAATAAATGAAAAAAAAAAGAATCTATAGTGGTTATGAATTGGGCTTCTAAGCTCAAGGTTGACAGTTCAAAACTACCAGCTGTTCTGTGTGAGAAAAATGAGGCTTTCTGCCCCTGTAAAGAGTGTATAGCCTCAGAAACCCTTTGCAGAGTCGCTATGAGTCAGAACTGACTTCACAGTACTTAACAACAACATCATCACAATATTTTACTTACAAATACTCTTTACATACAGGTGAAAGGCTTTCAAGTTTTTTAATGAAATGTTTTATATCATATTTGAAAACTAACAGAAAATATTGATAGAGAATAAATGAACATTCTAGTTCCTTTCCAAATGATGTTAAGTGACGTTGAGTTGTTTCCAACTCATAGCAACCCTGTACAGGGCTTCCAAGGAGTGGTTTGTGGGTTTGAACCACCAACCTTTCAGTTAGCGGTCCAATATTCATCCTACAGTGCCACTTCATAGTCTTATCACTTAGTTGTAATGCATGACAGACTGTTCCTCCGTGATAAACCCCATAAGTAAGGCATTCCTCATTTCAGAATCAGCTAGTCTTTCATTTCACAGGAAATAAGTGTCACACAATGATTCATAAGATGATTTAGCCATTCATCTAGTTTGATGAGTGCAGAATGTGAAGATTCTAGGATAGGCAAGAACTCTTGCTTATGTAGTTCCCAACTTCTCAGACTATCCACCACAGAAATGTATCAGTACGTAAAACAACTACAAAACAGGGCTAATCAGAAGAGGAGGCAAAGGACAGGATCCATTTAAAAGCTGAGTAACTAAAAAGGTAGAGTTCTATTGCAAAATCTTCCTTGGGTAGCTCAGAAGAAAACAACGAACTTTCACATGTCTCCTTGATTAAAATATTCTAATCATGTGTAGGTATAAAATGCCTGCTCCACTGAAGCTCCTTGTGGCAGGACACTATTTTATCCTCTGCCTCTAGAGTGGTGGATTGTTGTTGTTGTTAAGTGTCATCAAGTCGGTTCCAACTCACAGCAATCTTGCATAGGGTTTCCAAGGGGCAGCTGATAGATTTAAACCACCAGCCCTGTGGTTAGCAGTCCAGTGCTTATCCTACAGCACACATCAGGACTCCAGAGCAGTGGAGTTGGGATACTGAAATGGGATACATGCTGCTCTCACTGTGAAAGAATACAAGAAAAAGAAGTAGAACCTCGACCCACTTTTCTTTTTCCCCACATTTAATTTTCCTATCTTAAAATTCAAGAAAGAAAACTTTACTAATTTGTGACTTTACTATACCAGAAGTACACAATGTACAAATAAAACACAAACTGTACTAGGCAAGGTGCTCAAACATTTTTTTCCCCTCTAATAGGAGCTCTGGTAGCGTAGTGGCTACGAATCAGGCTGCGAACCTTAAGGTCAGCGGTTCAAAACTACCAGCTGCTCCACGGGAGAAAGATGAGGCTTTCCACTCCCGTAAGGATTTACACCCTCGGAAACCCTGTACAGGGTTGCTATGGGTCGGAACTGTCTCGACAGCACTTAACAACAACAACAGTAGGAATTGGGCTGCGAACCTTAAGGTCAGCAGTTCGAAACTACCAGCTGTTCCGCAGGAGAAAGATGAGGCTTTCTGCTCCCGTAAAGATTCACAGCCTCAGAAACCCTGTCCAGGGTCACTATGGGTCGGAACCAACTCGACGGCACTTAACAACAACAACAAGTAGGGACTACATCATGAAAAAAAAAGCTAAATTATGAGTTGTGATGATGGTAACTATCCCTGACTTAGCCTAATATCCCACATGGCACTAGTGCAAAACTAGTTAAGAGTGTTAGCATTTAGTAAAGTTAAAAACCAGCTTATAAATTCAAAGTCTACTATTGTGTTCGAGCCCATCACACGGACACATGCAAAATTTCACTTAAAATTCTTCTGGCAAACCACAATCCTATATAACCCTTCAGTTAGCAGCCTATTTTATATTCATTATTAGTATTGTAATTCTACACTGTTTTGATAGATTCAATTGATCCCTTTCTTCAAAAATGCCTCTCCATTAATTCTAGGGAGGAACAAAGATCTAGTTGCAAATTAAAAAAAATAAAATTTTAACTGATAAGTCTCATAGCTGATATAAGTGGTGAAATATGTATTGCTGCACCAGGCTGCAATGTGAGGCAGTTCAGGAAATGTCTGTTTTATTTTCTTCTAATTGCACAGAAAGCTCCAAACTATTTACACTTCAACAAAACATCATATGTTATGAACTGAATTGTGTGCCCAGAAACATAAGTCTTAATTTCTGTTACCTGTGAACATAACTTTGTTTAGAAAAAGGATCTTTGAAGATGTTATCCATTAACATGAGGTCATACACCAGCAGGGAGGACCCTAATCCAACAGGAAAGATATGCTGATAAAAGATGAGAAGAAAACACAGAGAGACACAGGGAACTGATGACCATGTGAAGATGCCTCTAGCCAACGAATGTCTGGAGCTGCCAGAAACTAGGAGAGACAAGCAAGGTTCTCTTCTAGAGAAGTTAGAAGAAGCAAGGCCTGGCCAATACATTGATTTGGACTTTTGACCTCCAGAACTGTCAGTAAACGTATTTCTGTCCTCACAAGTCACCCAGGTTGTTATGACCTTAGGAAACTAGCATACCATGCATCTTGTATCTCATTTCTAACTTGGAATTAGAATGATGTGGCTCTGATAAATACTTTTAACTATGTCATAACCCAGGGTCCACAAAAGTAGCACCTCTAGGTTTCCAGGGAAGTTTTTTGGTGCTGTCAGCCCGCCCCCCCTCCCCACCACTCCCACCATGTGTATGTATTAAATAGTACATCTAGCATTAAGGCAAGGACTTGCATAACTGCATAAAACAGAAGGAAGTTAGTGACATATTGCTGTGTTGAGAGGCTATTGCATGGGGTGGTGCAACTTAGAGGAGTGATTTGTGAAACTTTTGTCTTTTGGGGTTTCTGAGCAGCAAGGTAAGGCTTGGAAACAATATTCTTTCCTTGTGCTGTTGAAAAAGTGTGATATTCAGGTTTAGGTGATATTCAACTGATAGTTTTTTCATGCCTCATCCCACCTATCCTTCACCAGAGTCCATTGGGACATATGCATCCCATCATACTTAACAAAGTTAAATTACATCTACAAAAACTTACAAGCAAAAAATAATTTAGTAATTAAAGGTTATTAAACTCATAAACTCCCTCATGAGAACAGTGTGGAGCTGAAGGATAAGCACTGGATTGCAAACAGCAAGGCCAGATGTTCAAACCCACCAGCCACTCCTCAAAAACCCTATATAGGGTCAATTTGATTCAGAATCGATGCCAAAGCACTTAACAATGATGACAACAATTATTAGAACTGTGTGAGAATGAAGAAGCACTAATAGATAAAATGGGATTCACAAACCAAAGAGCATCTCAAATATATACAACAAAGTGCATCCAAGAGAGTGGAGTAACAAAAGATTCCTTAATATACAGAGTGCTAAAACAACATGGAAAAAATCTGAAAATGAATGGGATGCATTCCTCAGACCTCACACCAAGACAATTTTCAAATGAGATCCAAATGTAAAAACAGGAAGCTATAAAGTATTTAACCTGAAATTGGGAAACCATTCCTAACTCAAAATCCAGAGTCAGTAAGTGGAAAGAATGACTACATAAAAATAAATTTGATTACATAAAAATTAAACTTAAATTTTTGCACAGAATGAAAACACAACAGTGTAAACACAATAAAGATGTTAGGATCTAAAACTGACAGTGGATCACAAGGGCTAATAGCTCTAATATATAAAAGAATTTTCCAATACTGAGAAGGAAAAATATATCATCAACTCACTATGGACAAAAGATGAACAAACAGTTTAGAGTGGAGGGAAACACACATATGGTCCTCAAGCATATGAATAATGCTCAACCTTGCTGATAAGATAAATACAAACTAAAACAAAAAGATACAATTTTTCACCTTTCAGATTAACCAACACTCCAACTACATAACAACATATTCAGTTGGTTAGAATGCAGAGAAAGAGACTCTTTCATGTACTGCTGAGAACACAAAACATCTCAGTCACATCAGAGGGTGAATTTGACATCTAGAAAAATTAGAGGTGCATTTACTTTTTGGCCCAGCAGTTCTCTTATGAATCTATTCTCAAACTTACTGATAAAAATACAAAACAATCTATGTGCAAGAGGGCTTCAAAAAAGTTCATTGGAAAAAAATCTGTTATCTTTTCACTCCGTCTTTCTATGAACTTTTTGAAGCCCTTTGTATGTACAAATTCATGAATCACAGGACTAGTAGTAATGAAGGATTGGAAACAGCACAAATGGCTGTAAACAACCCACCCACTGCTGTCAGAGTTGATTCTGACTCACAGTGACCCATGACTCTACAGGACAGAATAGAACTCCTTTGAAATTTCAAAGACTATAAATCTTTACAGGAGCAGAATGCCTCATCTTTCTCTCAATGAGTGACTGGTGGGTTTGAACCAACAACCTTGCCCAACATTGTACCCACTGCACCACCAGGATTCCTTTCTATCAACAAAGGACTGGCTAAATAAAGTACACTACAGCCCTGGTAGCACAAGTGTTAAACACATGGTTGCTAAGTGAAAGGTTGCTGGTTAGAACCCACCCAGCCACCCCCCGAAAGACCTGGGGTCTGCTCCTATTAAGATTTGTTGTTGTTTTTGTTAAGGGCCATCGAGTCTGTTTCTATTAATAGTGATCTTGTATAAAGCCATGGTATTTTCAATAACCTCATATGCATACAAAAGCTGGAGAGTGAATAAGGAAGACCATAGAAGAAGTGAAATTGGAGTTCCTCAGTGCCACTAACTGAATGGTTGGAGGTTGGAGTCTGCCCAGAGATGCCTCACATAAAAACTAAAGAACCACTGTTGCTGAGTCAATTCTAAATCATAATAACCCTAAAGGGCAAAACTTCTTAGGGTTTCAGAAACTGAAATCTTGACAGGAGCAACCTCATCTTTTCCAATGGAGAAGCTGGTGGTTTGAACCACTAACCGTTCTGTTAGCAGCCCTGTGCTTAACCCACTGCACCACCAGGGCTCCTTTCATCAAGTTACTTAGGTAGCTAAAGGAAAGGATTTCAGATTCAAAGGTTTAGGATCATTACTTCATGGATTGGTATTTTGACAGTTTCTCTTTTACCTACTAGTTCAGTGAGTAGTACCTGGAGTTTTAAAACTTGAAAGAGGCCACCTGAGAGGCAGTAACGTATCTATTCATCTCTAACAGTTGTTGCTGTTAAGTGCTGTCAAGTTGATTCCGACGTATAGCGCCCTGCATAGGGTTTCCAAGGAGATGCTAGTGAGTCTGAACCATCATCTTTTGAGGTTCAAAAAAGGAGGAAGTCCAAGGTGCATTGATGGAATTGGCAAAGAACAAGGCACTGGGAATTGATGGAATAAAAATTGAAATCGTTCAAGAAAGTGAGGCGGCACAGGAGGCACTCACTCATCTATGCCAAGAAATTTGGAAGACAACAATCTGGCTGACTGATTAGAAGAGATCCGTATTGTGCCCATTTC
Source organism: Chrysochloris asiatica (assembly GCF_000296735.1). Taxonomy (NCBI): domain Eukaryota; kingdom Metazoa; phylum Chordata; class Mammalia; order Afrosoricida; family Chrysochloridae; genus Chrysochloris; species Chrysochloris asiatica. The sequence goes on from NW_006408655.1 coordinate 5,594,227, forward strand.
AAAGAGAAGTGACCCAACAGAATATGGAAATCATTGGACAATGTCTGCGATGTACCATGCGAGTACAGTTTTATTAAAAGGTAATACAGAAACAGCTGCAAAAAAAATTGACAGAAAACTTCCAGAGGTTCAAGCCAGATTCAGAAGAGCCTGTGGAACAAGGGATACCACTGCTGATGTCTGATGGATCTTGGCTGAAAGCAAAGAATCTCAGAAAGATGTCTACCTGTGCTTTATTGACTACGCAAAGGCTTTCGATTGTGTGGATGATGACAAGGTATGGACAACATTGCAAAGTATGAGTATTATGGAACACTTAATTGTGCTCATGAGGAATCTGCACCAGGACTAAGAGGCAGTTGTTCAAACAGAACACGGGAACACTGGATGGTTTAAAATTAAGAAAGGTGTGTGACAGGGTTGTATTCTTTCACCATACTTATTCAACCTGTATGCTGAGCAAATAATCCAAGAAGCTGGGTTATATGAGGAGAAATGTAGCATCAGGATTGGAGGAAGATTTATTTACAATGTCTGATATGCATATGATACAACCTTGCTTGCTGAAAGTGAAGAGGACTTAAAATATTTACTGATGAAGATCAAAGAGCACAGCCTTCAGTATGGATTGCATCTCAATGTAAAGAAAACAAAAATCCTCACCACTAGACCAATAAACAACATTCTAATCAATGGAGAAAAGATTGACGTGGTCAAGGACGTCATTCTTCTTGGATCAACTATCAACTCAAGGAAGCAACAGTCAAGAAATCAAATGATGTATTATTACATTAGGCAAATCTGCTGCAAAAGACCTTTTTAAAGTGTTAAAGAGCAAAGATGTCAGCTTGAGGACTAAGATGCGCCTGACCCAAGCCTCGGTACTTCCAGTAATCTCATATGCACGCAAAAGCTGGACAGTGAATAAGGAAGACCGTAGAAGAATTGATGTATGTGAGTTATGGTGTTGGAGGAGAATATTGAAATTATCATGGGCTTCCAAAAGAACAAACAGGTCTGTGTTGGAAGAAGAGCAGCCAGAGTGCTCCTTGGAGGCCATGATGGCCAAACTTGGTCTCTCATACTTCAGACATATTGTCAGAAGGGACCAGTCACTGGAGAAGGATATCATGTTTGGTACGGTAGAAGGGTCAGAGAAAAAGAGGAAGACTCCCAACAAGATGGATTGGCCAAGTGGCAGCATAGATGGACTCAAGCTGTGAGGTTGGCCCAGGACCAGGCAGTGTTTTGTTCACTATGAGTTGGTACTGACTCAATGGCTCTTAACAACAACAACATGCTAACTGATAACATTAATTCTAAAATATAGACGAGAAATTTAAGGGGCAAAGAAAGTATAAGTTAATGGTGGTAAAACAAAATGGGTATAATGAGAATGATAACACAATGTGAAAAATACAACCAATGGCACTAATCTGTATGCACAGAGATTGTTGAATAGGTGTATCTTCTATTGTGTATATATTCACTGAAAAGAAAACGAAAACCTTAACAGAGCACAATTCTACACTGACACACGTGGGGTTGGAATGAGTCAGAAGCGAGTCACTCACCACTGAGTTTAAGGTGAAATTAGAAAAATAACCAATTTAAATGTGTGCATACACACAGACTTGCTTCTAACCCAGCACCATCCTCCTTGTCTGCCCTGCCCCATGATCTAGGAAGATAATCCCTGAAGACTGTATCTTCCTGGCTTCCTTGCAGGCTGGTTTCTAATTGAATTTGGTCAATAGGAAGCAGACAAGGCGATCAGAAGGCAAATGAGAGAAGTATTTTTTGCTCTTACTTTCCCTCTTTTGGTGCTCTATCTCTGGTAGGAGCTGTGACCCTCACAACTATGACTCCCTTCAAGTAGCTCCTTTCTATGATACTAGTTCGCCCTGGGCCTCAGCACAAAGGGTGGTCATGACTGCATGATTCTCTGGGTGCCTCAAATAATTACCTTTTGCCTACCCACACCTCTGAAAACAGTCAGTTTATTTGCCATCAAGTAGGATTACTGTTTCCTGTTGCACATTGATCAGTATTATGTGAACATACAAACACATTTCTATACAAATACATATATACATACATTCCAGTATTGACATACAGACACATATACATATAAAAACACACATGTGCACACATGAAAATATGTTAACATATGTGTCTGGATATGTGATAAGTATAAGATCGCCAAATAAAACATTATAATTTCATGTGAAAATGTATCTTTTGGGATGAGAAAATAGATTAAGTAATGGTATCCTAAATATGTTCCCAAGTTTGTTTGTTTTTAAGATTGTATGGCTCCAAATCATTTAATTACCTTTTAATTCCATTTTTACATGATCTTTTTGAAGCCCCTTCATCTGTTTGGATACCCATATGATATAGCAAAACCCACAAACATAAAAAAACAGGATCAACAGGAAAACATGCAGGGCAGACCTGCAGGAACAGCATCTCAGTTCTGCATCTGCCTTGCTCTGGCTCTGCACCAATAATGAAACTTTTCTGTTGCTCACTGAAAGAGCCCTGGTAGTGCAGATGTTAAAGTGTTTGGTTGTTAATCAAAAGGGCAGCAGTTCAAATGATGGGGCAGTGAGCTTTTTTGGAAATCCCATGATGCAGTTCTACTCTACCCTATAGGGTAAGTCAGAATTGACTCAGAGACAAAGAGGTGCCTCATTGATGTTCTTGGAACATGGGAACCCCAGGAAGGGTCCCTCCTACCTCACAGTGGTGTTGTGAGGCTCAAAATGCACTACTAAGTGCTTCAAAAACATCAAAAGCATGAGAAAAATACAGTAAAACCTGTGAGTCAGAACCTGTGTACACTGGAAACCCGTAGCAGAAGGAAAACTCCAGTATCTCCCATTAAAACAAGTGTTAAAAAAGAAGTTAGGGCTGCACCCTGTCAAAGGTTTCTGTGCATCTATGTGGAAACACAAGGCAATCCCTCAAGTTTCAGCTCTCCCGGGTTTCACTGTGTCATTTACCCTAACCAGGATGCATAAAGTGCTATGGCAATACATTTACAGAGTGTTACTTTACATGGTTTTTTCCCTACTAAAAAGTAAACAATCTCAGAGCACTCAAAATTGAAACAAATTTTGAAAGAAAAATCTAATCTATCCCTTCTAATCAGCAGGGCTGCATCAGAACCATTATGGACAGATGGGTATTTAGTTCTATTTTTAAAGACCTCCAGGGAAGGAGAATCTACAAACTGCCTTGGCAGCTGATGTGCCAGTGCATTTCAGGGTAACTTCTAAATGTAAGAACCGTTAAGGAGGCCTCCAGAATGCAGCCCAGCATGTGTGTACACTTGTGGGATTCTGACATGCAACTAAGGATTGATCAAAAAATGCTATCCCTTTGATTGCTTTTCCTCCTCCTTTTAGTTATAATTGGTCCTTTGGAAATCAAGAAATTAAGTAAGGACTTTGTGCTATAAGAGAGATTCTTAATAAAGTAAAATGAAGCGATAATTCTAAACACATGGAAACAGATGCTACATACAAAGAAAAGGGTGGGGACAGAGGGAGAGTGTTTTTCCTCCTGGCACATGATAGGTGGTCAATAAATAGCTGTTAAATGAATACATCCTGAGAAGTACAATCTGCCTCTCATCCATATTAATGAAGGGTTTTTTTTTCTTGATACACTATTTGGGAGTGACCCTGTACAGCTAATTTTAAGCTGAAGTCAGTCAAATCTGCCATTTCATTTTTTCTTGTGAGTACTGGCTCCAAGAACCTGTTATCTATCAACATGGGTTGACTTCTAGACTTGGTACCAGGTCCTGGGAGCTCCTCATGCACTGAACAAAGGAACCCTGGAGGAACAAAAGGAGGGTATAAATAGAGGATGAAATACAGTCTGAACTTCCTTATCCTAATTCTGCACTAACATACATAAGCTCTCAGAATTTAAAAAGTCCTCTCTAAATAAAGGCAATTCATGGCCATTGAGGAGCAAGTCTCAAATCACTCCAAATCTGTGTCTGTCAATCATAGTGATTTTGTCCCAAGGGTAGATTTAGTAATGACTGGATGCATTTGTTATTTGCTACAACTGGGGACTCCTACCCAATTGGAATAAAACAATAAATTGTAGTTAGTGGGCAGAACTGTTGTCACTGATTGATCTAACTCATAGTGATCCTATGTTGTTGTTGTTAAGTGCCATCAAGTTGGTTCCGACCGATAGCAACCCTGTAAAGGGTTTCCAAAGAGCGACTAGTGAGCTTGAACTGCTGACCTTGCAGTTCAAACTGACTTGCTTTGCAGTCTGGTGCATTAAGCCACAGCACACTAGGACTCCAGTAATACTCTGTTGTTGTTATGTGCCGTGGAGTCAGTTCCGACTCATAGCAACCCTGTACAGGGTTTCTGAGGCTATAAATCTTTATGGAAGCAGAAAGCCTCATCTTTCTCCCAAGGAATAGCTGGTAGATTCGAACTGCTGACCCTGAGGATAACAGGCCGATCTATAATCACTATGCTACCAAAAATCCTATAGGACAGAGTAAAACTGCCCCATAAGGTTTCCAAGGCTGTAAATCTTTACGGAAGCAGACTATCTTATCTTTCTCCATTGAGTCCATTGGTTGGGTAAAGTCACCAACCTTTTGGTTAGCAGCTTAGTACTTAACCACTGCACCACCAGAGCTCCTTTAGTTAGTGGGTAGAGGCCAGCAATGCTGCTAAACTTCCAATAACACATGGGACAGCTACCCACAACAAAGACTTTATCAAGCCCAAAATGTCAATAGTATCAACTCTGAGAATCACTGTTTGAGATAAAAATCTTCTAAGATTATAAAAGCTTTATCCATGACAGTTTACACTGACCCATCTGCTTAGGCATTCACACCTAACTGTGATAGTTACAGTGTCATCTTGACTGGGCCAGGATTCTCTGCGGCTTGGCAGTTAAGATGTAGTAGTCCCCCATGATGAAATCTAATGGTGATGTAATTGCTTCCATGATAAAATCTGCTATGAGTGGTCAGTCAACTGAAACAAAGTTTCCTTTGGGGGTGTGGTTTGCAACATCTTTCTTCTTTCAAAGATAAAATGAGAGAAAAGTGAGCAGAGAAAGAGGGACCTTCTACTATTACCAAGAAACAAGAGCTGGGAGTGGAATGCAGTCTTTGGATGTGAGGTCCCTGTTCTATGAAGTTTCTAGATCCAGGAAAAGATTGATGCCAAGACACGTGGAGATCTCCAAGGAATGGTGGGCCTGCCAAATTTGAAAGAGACTGTGTTCTCCATTTGGACTGCTAGCACTTGGTGTGGTACTGTAGGAAAACCACTGGATTGCTAACTGCAAGGTTGGTCATTCAAATCCATGAGCCACTCCTTGGAAATCCTACACAATGAATGGGAGGTGTTGGTGGAGGGCAACATTTTTTCGGTTAAAATTTATAAAATCATTCACAAGTCACACAAAATTACCAACTTAAAAATTAGCCTGCTTTATTTGGTCAAACATTTAATTAACTCATCCTTAATGTGATCAATGAGTCCTGGTGTGACACCATGGGTTAATGCGTCAGACTGCAAAGTTGTTTGAACTGCAAGGTCGGTGGTTCAAGCTCATCAGCTGCTCCTTGGAAACCCTATACAGGGTCGCTATGGGTCGGAATCTACTTGACAGCACTTAACAACAACAATGTGATCAATGGGGGTCCTGGTGTGGCGTTGTGGGTTAATGCACTGGACTGTAAGGTCAGTCTGAGCCACAAGGTCGGTTCAAGCTCACCAGCTGCTGCTTGGAAACTCTATACAGGGTCATTATGAGCCGGAACTGACAAGATGGCACTTAACGATAACAACAATGTGATGGCACTTAATGATAACAACAATGCAATTGCCTTGATAGGGCCTCTGCTAAGCTAGTTGGAATTACCTCGACAGCACTAAACAATAAAACAACCAATCTGCGAGACCATACATTTCCGTCTGGTGACATCATCCACTTCTGGTACTTGTGCTGTAGTAGCACTAGAGAACTAAGACACCAATTCAGCAAATTTTCATATAGGTACATTGGTAGATATTATTGAACAACTATAGCTTGCTACTAAAGTGCTCTGGTGGTGCTGTGGGATAAGCATTGAACTTGTAACCACACGTTTACGGCACAAACCCAGCAGCCCCTCCTCTGGAGAAAGATGAAACTATTTCCCATAAACAGAAACCCTAAGTAGAACTTTTACTCTATTCTATATGGAGTCCTGGTGTGGCGCTATGGATTAATGTGCTAGACTGCAAGGTTGGTTGGTTTGAACCACAAGGTTGGTGGTTCAAACTCATCAGCCACCCCTTGGGAACCCTATACAGGGTCACTCTGAGTAAGAACTGACTCAAGAGCACTTAACAACAATAATAATAGTGGGCTACTATAAGTCAATATCAACTAGATAATAGCGGGTTTGGTTTGGGTTTAGATTGTTCTATATATGACAGGAAAACATACGCTAGTTGGAAAAGAAAGTGCAAAATAGAAGGTATGACACAGACGAACCTTAAAACATGTGAATGAAACAAGCCAGGCACAAAAAGACAAGTAGAATATGATCACATTTACATGAAATATCTGGAATAGACAAATGCATCGAGACCAAAGTTTATTACTGGTTACCAAGGATGGGTGGGAGGAGATAGAGAGACTTGCTTAAGGGTTATATTGTTTCTGATAGGGGTAAGGAAAAAAAATTGGAAACAGAGGGTGATAATGATTGCACAACATAATGAACATAATTCATGTCACTGAATTTTACACATAAAAACATGGCTGAAATGGCAAATGTTTATATATATATATAT
>NW_006408655.1:5601339-5607428 GCF_000296735.1 Chrysochloris asiatica
AAAACAAAACAGGGTATCTTGTTAGAAAGAAAAGACAAGGCAAACCAAAATATCAGAAGCTATCTAAATCCATAACTGCATACAATGTTTTTGTAATTTCTAATGAATAACAATACGGATGAATAGAGCTCCCTAGAATAAGTTCTTAAAAGTTCATTTTTTTTATAGGAAAAAAATAGTCATGAAATTGAGAGAGAATGAGTAGAGGCAATTTGGTTTAATATGGTATCTGGGAACACTACGGTTTTCTCCAGAAAAAGATATTATAAATGGTAGTTCAGTTTCGGGTCAGCCCACAAAACCTACATAATCCAGCTGAAGTAATAAAATTAGAGGATCCTGAGGTAAGGAGCCTTCACTTGTTGATTTAGAAGGAAGGAGAAAGAGAATCCTGCTGCCCTTCCCCCTCTCCTCCCCAGCCCCACCTTTCCAAGGGTGAGAGTAATACTAGAAAACTTTTAACTAGTTCTTTCTTTAAATTGAAAAACAATGTACAATATATCCAAACTGCACCCCCCAAAAATGACAAAAAACGTAATTTGTCTCCCACCATAGAACCTAGGTGCCCTTGGCTCCTTCCAGAAGCAGCCAATTTTATAGTTTAACACACTTCTTCTAGAATTACCCTTTTCATACAAGGAGGCTTCAAAAAATTCATGAAAATAATCCACTGTGCTTTTCAGTCCATTTTTCATGAATTTTTAGAAGCCCTCTCACATATACCCATGGCTGGTAGCATAGTGCATTGCGCAATGGGCTACAAACCACAAGGTCAGCAGTTGGAGTCCACCAGCCTCTCTGTAGTAGAAAGATGAGGCTTTCTGCTCCTATAAAAATTTACAGTCTCCTACATAGGGTCTCTACGAGTCAGAATCAACTCAACGGCACACCATCATCACCACAGTTACACATACAAACACACACGCATACACTGTCGTGTCTACTCAAACTCACAGTGGCTGTTTTTGTGTCAGATAGAGCTGTGTTTCAATGGCTGATTATTTTTTGGAATGAGAATTGTAGATCACCAGGCCTTTCTTCAAGGTAACTCTGGGTATACTAGAGCCACCAACCTTTTACTTAATAGTTGAGTGTATTAACTGTTTGCACCACCCAGGGACCCTGTATGAATATTTGTTTTGTTGTTGTGTCTTGTCAAGTCGGTTCCAACTCAGAGAGACCTGATGTAGGGTGGTTTCCAAGAGTGGCTGGTGGATTTGAACTGCCGACTTTGTAGTTACCAGTCCAATGCTTCCTTTAAAGCTTACATACAGAAATTAAAACATACCATACAGTCTGTTTTGAACTTTCTTTACAATTATAAATCTGCATTATTTCTTTAAAGGCTGCAGAATATTCTATCATATGGTTGCACCATTTATAACCATATTAAGAGGGTTAGTAAGAATATGCTGAATAAGCAAAAGTCAATCTTCTTCCTCTTATAACCTAGTGCCTCAATGCCCAGTTTTCCAAGTCCTCAGTATAGAAACAACCACAAAGCCTTCACACCTTACCCTTCATGCTGTGTGCTGTCAAATCAACTGACTTATAGTTACCTTAGGTGATACAGAGACACTGTGCCACAGGGTTTTCTTCACTGTAATCATTATTGAAGCAGACCGTGAGGTATTTCTTCCAAGGAGCCACTGAGGGGTGTCAAACCGTCAACCCTTCATTTAGCAGCCAAAAGCTTAGCCACTGCCATCCACCAGGCCTCCTTGGTTCTACTCTATCTACTCCTTTCCCCTAAGTGTCACACCCTCCAAAAGCATGAGCTTCCTTTTTCCACCAAACTTACCTTCTTTCAGAGTGATTGGCCTTGCTAAGCTTATTCTGAGGAAAGTAATCTGGTTCACACTATTGTGTGAATTGCTAGCAACTCCTTTATCCTCACACCTAGGATAAAAGGTATTTTTTAACTATGTTGAACCCAATTACTGGAATTCTAGGAACAACAACAACAAAGCAGACTGGAAGCTGTAAAGATACATCATTTTGGCTGGTGGGGAGGGAGGGCAGTTCAACCATATTGATTATTAACTCATATCAGAAAACCTATTCACAGAGAAGTTTTTCTAACTGATGATATTTGGGCAGCTTCTTTTCATCTGTTTTGTTGTTGTTGTTGTTGTTGTTATAAGTGCCACTGAGCCAGTTCAGACACACAGAGACCTTGTATAGCGTTTCTGAGGAGTGGCTGGTAAGCTTGAACCAATGACACTGAGGTTCAAACTGATCTGGCGGTCCAGAATCTTACCCTTCAGCACTACACCAGGACTGTAAGTATGGGTCATTCATAAATGGATGTTAGAGACCAACCATTCTAATACTTGCCACCAGAACATTGAGAAAAAGCAGAAAATAACATATGGTTAACTATAGTCCCCATTATACCTCTTTTGAAAACCTATACAGCAAACAAAAATATCGGTATCTCTTCATCAGATGTACAAAAATTTGCCCAAGTAGCTATTGCCATGTCTCGCTACATTATATAGAAAATAAACTACTCTCCCTTTCACTACAGGTAGGATTAAAGCAGATACATTTCTGAAATTTTATCCTGTTTGCAGAGACCTGAAAGACATGCTAAAGTAACATGGAATCCTGGTCGTGGTTATGTACCATGGAGTCAGTTCCGACACATCGCGACCCTGCATAGAGTTAATGAGTCTGTAAATCTTTACAGGAACAGAAAGCCTCATCTTTCTCCTGTGGAACAGTTGGACGTTTCAAATTGCTAATCTTGAGGTTCACAGCCTGACTCGTGACCATTATGCTACCAGAGCTCCTTACATGGAGTCCTAGGAATGTTTCTGTTTCTGTTCTCCCTTTTGAAATTTGACAAATATTTCTAAGAGGGCTGAAACAATTTATGGTTTGATGGTAGGAAATTCTGCTTCTTTTACAGTCTCTCTTTTTCTTTTCCTGGTTTCCTGTTGCAAGCTTTGGCTCCTAAACAGTGAGCCAAATGCTCTACTAATATACCTACATGAAAATTATCCAGTTTATTCCAAAGTTGTAAGATATTAAATATCATATTCTGGGGATTTTTCTCAGTCTACTCCTCAGGGACACATTATTACAGGGCTTAGTTTCCAAGAAAGAAATCTGTCCCTCATTAGCTGCAGTAGACAGGGAGGGATTTTATTAAAGTTGGCTTCATGTGAGCTGAGATTAGTGTACATGGATCTAGGATGTGATCTTACATTCAGCAAGAGCCTACAGTCTTACTACCCATTGTGCATCGGGCTACAGAGTTATGCTGAGTAAGCATGCTAGTCAGGAGTGAGGGAGAAAAGAATGCAAATAAAGAGTAAACACAGATCAGCTTCAATTTCTCAAGAGAAGAGCAACTCAACCTATGAATATTCCAGTCAACAAAGCACAAATCCACAGCTGCACCTGAAACTCAAAGATGAAAGAAACAAAGGACCCCCTCTCTCGTGAAAGAGAACACAGATTAGTGGGGAAGATAAATGAGCAAACAATCACAATGGAAAGGGAGCAAGAAAAATACTTAGAAATGTTGAAGACCTGAACTAAGGCAGTGGCTGTAGTGTATAAAAAGGGACAAGACAGAGTGACGTCTGGAGAGTAGATTCGCCATGACTGATGACTTGGCAATTGGGACGAAGGAAGAGTAAGAGTTGAGGATGACTGAGGTTTCTAACTTTGGCAACTGGATATTTGATGATGACACTAGATGAGCAAGGTAAGGGAAATGACATGGAATGGATATAGATTCAGTTTGAGATGTACTGAGATTGAAGCACCTATAGAACATCACGATACATTTCAAAATTCAGAGTTACCCTTTTATTAAAATGTATATAAACTTTAAATTATTCCTATAAAAATAAATACATCTTTTCCTTCACATGAATTCTGCATGGAAGCTGAACAAACTTCAGGCAAAAGGAGACTATCAACAAATATAGTGCAGACTAGCACATGGTGCTAGACAACCCACTACATGGAACAAACAGTGGTCATCACTGGTTCTGTTAGTTAAATGCCATTAAGTCACTTCCGACTCATAGTGATTTTATGTACTACAGAAAGAAACAATGACCAGTCCTTCACCATCCTCATAATCACTGTTAAACTTGAGCCCATTGCTGCTGCCACTGTGTCAATCCATCTTCCTCATTTTTACTAATCCTCAACTTTATCAAGCATGATGAGTTTCTCCAGGGACATATCCCTCCTGATAGTATGTCCAAAGAATGAAAGAGGAAGTCTTACCATCCTGGCTTTTAAGAAGCACTATGGCTGTACTTGTTCCAACACAGATTTGCTTTTTTCTTCTAGCACTCCATGGTACTTTTAATATCACTGGTAGTAAATATGAAATATAAAGGAGCTGCCTATTCGTCCTCAGAATTAGGCAAGGAGCCTAACTATAAACTGTGCATCCTCAATGAAATCAAAGTAAAATCAGTTAACAGTACATTAAAACCATATTTTGAGAAGCATAATTTCAATTACTTCCTGAGGACTTAAAGAGCAATCCTGTAAATATCCTTTATTCAAGTAAACATGGAAGAACTCCAGTGAAAAAATACACAAGATGACTTTCATGTGATGTATGGCTCAGGGCAAAGCCTGCACACAGCCAGAGGACCAGTGTTGCATCCCTGGACCCGTGTTGCATCCCTGGACCCTTATGCAAGAAGCATGAGGTCTAAGACCACATTTCCTAAATTGTCTTCATTCTCAAAGTGAGATTTGGATTATTTATAGATTGTTGTTATTGTCAAGTGCTGTTGAGTTAGTTCCGACTCCTAGTGACCCTGTATAGGGTTTCCAAGGAGAAGCTGGTGAACTTGAAATGCTGGCCTTGCAGTTCAAATTGACTTTGCAGTCCAGCGCACTAACTCCCAGTGCCACACCAGGACTCCTACTTATAGGTAGGAAAGACCAGTTTTTTATGTGAACTATGAATCTTTCATTCTCAGAGAAAGCGCTGTCTAGTAGAAATATAATGACCATCACACACTAAGTTTAACTTTTCTAGTAGTTAATGGTAGGGTAGTGGTTATAAGTCGGACTGCTAACCTCAAGGTCAGCATTTCAAAATTACCAATTGCTCAGTGGGAAGAAAGATGAAGCTTTCTGCTCCCGTAAAGATTTACAGACTTGGAGACCTTATATAGGGTTGCTATGAGTCAGAACCTACTCGGTGGCACACAACCACCACCACTAGTAGCTATTTGAAGTCCTAGTGTGGTGCTGTGGGCTAATGTGCTGGACTGCAAAGTCAGTAATTCAAGTTTATCAGCTGCTCCTTGGAAACCCTATGCAGGGTCACTATAGGTCAGACAGGACTCAGCGGCACTTAAAGATAACAAGTAGCTACTTACAAGTTTCATCTGTCAGTTTATCTATCAGTTTGCGGTACTGTGGTGGATTACATGTTGCTGTAATGCTGGAAGCTATGCCACCACTATTTTAAATACCAGCTGGGTCACTCATGCTGGACAGGTTTCAGTAGAGCTTCCTGACAAAGACACAGACTAAGAAGAGGTTGACCACTTCTGAGTAGTTACCTACTGAAAACCTTAGGAATAGCAGCAAAGCATTGTCAGATATAGTGCCAGAAGATACGGTTGGTTGTTGTTGTTGTTAGGCACCATTGAGTCAGTACGGACTCATAGCGACCATAAGTACAACTGAATGAAATACTGCCTGATCCTGGTCAACTTCACAATCAATGCTACATTTGATCCCATTGATGCTGCCGCTGTGTCAATCCATCTCACTGGGGGTCTTCCCCTTTTTCTCCAACCCTCCACTTTACCAAATGTGATATCCTTCTCCAGTGACTGGTCCCTCCTGACAATATGTCTGAAGTATGAAAAATGAAGTCTGACCATTCTAACATCCAAGGAGCACTCTGGCTGTGTTTCTTCAAACACAGATCTATTTGTTCTTTTCGCAGTCTGTGGTACTTTCAATATTCTCCTCCAACACCATAATTCAAATGTATCAATTCTTCTACAGTCTCCCTTATTTATTATCCAACTTTTGCATGTATATGAGGTTATTCAAAATACCATGACTTGAGATCCAGAGAGGGAGAG
>NW_006408655.1:5608138-5610705 GCF_000296735.1 Chrysochloris asiatica
CTGAAGACTCATATTTCACAATGTTGTCCAGAGCTTGTCATGAGCCACACAAAAGAAAGCCTTTGTGTAGTCAATAAAGTGCAAGTAAACATCTTTCTGATATTCTCTGCTTTCTGCCAAGATCCATTTGACATCAGCAATGATATCCCTCATTCCTTGTCCTCTTCTAAAAAACTGGCTTGAACCTCTGGAAATTCTTTGCCAATATATGGTTGCAGCCATTTCTTTATTATCTTTGTTGTTGTTAAGAGCCGTCAAATTGATTCCGACCCAGAGCAACCCTATATAGGGTTTCCAAGGAGCAGCTGGTGAGTCTGAACCACTATGATCTAACAATCATATGACCTTGCAGTTCAAATAACCTTGCAGTCTGGTGCATTAGCCCACATCGCCACGCCAGGACTCATTATCTTTAGTAAAACTTTATTCACATGGGATATCAGTGATATCCCATGCAATGAGGTTGGAAAACACTCAAAATATGACTAGGGAAGAACTGCTTCCTCAAAGTAGTTGTTGTTAAGTGCTGTGGAGTAGGTTCTGACTCACAGTGGACCCTGTATAGCATTTCTGAGGATCAGCTAGTGGATTTGAACTGCCAGTTTTATAGTTTGCAGTCCAATGCCGATCATACAGTGTCACACGTTAATGAACATGAAAAGAGCAAAGCTTTCAGGACGTTCGTTCATTTGCTGATGGGACACAACTCAAAATGAGATGAAACACCTTCAAACATCCATTAATAATTGGAGTGTGGAATGTACAAAGTATGAATCTAGGAAAATTGAGAGTTGTCAGAAATGAAATGGAACACACAAAGACTGATATCCTAGGCATTTAGTGAGCTGAAATTGACTGGTACTGACCGTCCTGAATCTGACAATCATATGGTTTACTATGTTGGGAATAACAAACAGTAAAAGCAATGGCATCACATTCACTGTCAAAAACAGCATTTCAAAATCCATCTTAAAATCAATGCTGTTTGTGATAGGATAATATCACTATGCCTACAAGGAAGACCAGTTAGTATCACTATTGTTCAAATTACACACCAACCTCCAAAGCCAATAATGATGAAACTGAAGAAATTCAAGCCTAATTAAGAAGAAAACAAAATCCTCACCACTGGACCAATAAACAACATAATGATAAATGGAGAAAAGACCGAAGTTGTCGAAGACTTCATTTTGCTTGGATCCACAATCAATACTCATGGAAACAGCAGTGAAGAAATCAAAGGATGTTTTGCTGGAAGCAAGTGTGCTTGAGAAGATCTCTCTAAAATGTTCAAGAGCAAAGATAACAGTTTGAGAACTAAGGTGTGTCTGACCCAAGCCATGGTATTTTCAAACACCTCGTATGTCCTGGTGTGGCACTGTAGGATAAGCACTCGACTACTTGAACTCGGAAATCCTCTATGGGGTTTTTAAAATTTGGACAATGAATAAGGAAAATTGTAAAAGAAATGATGCATTTGAATTATGATGTTATGAAAGAATATTGAAAGTACCATGGACTGCCAGAAGAACAAAAAATCTTCTTTGGAATTACAGCCTGAATGCTTCTTAGAAATGAGGATGGTAAGATTTCATTTCTCATGGTTTGAACAGGTCCTCAAGGAAGGATCAGTTCCTGGAGAAGGACATCATACTTGCTAAAGTGGAGAGTCAACAAAAATGAGGAAGATGCCGATACAGTAGAAGTAACAATGGATTCACACATAACAATTGTACGGATGGTACAGGACCATGCAGTTTTTTGTCTATTGTGTAGAGTCAATATGAGTTGAAACTGACTCAACAGCACCTAAAAACAACAGAAGCTACTTTTAAAATAAGTGTAATGAATTCAATATTTTAATTCAATATACCCAAATTATTATCATTTCAATACATATTGAATACATATACATTTATTAATGATATAGCTTACATGTGTTTTTAATTAAGTCTTCAAAATCAGTGTGGGACTGACGAGGCACAATCTCAATTCATACATCAAGTTATATCAGAAATACTGGGTATAACTAAAAAATACGATTCATTTTGTATGTTGTTCCCAATATAGTAACAAGTTTTCTACTACAGAATCTGGTATCAGTTTTAAAATGTAAATTAATTACAATTAAATATAATTTATGACCCAATTTCTCCATTGCATTAATCTTACCTCAAGTACTCAATAGTTTCAAGTGGCCAGTGGCTACCAAAATGGACAATTCAGATCTGAGGTAAAAGAAGAACCCCGAGAATCACTTATAGACACTCACAAGAGCGCTTGCATGGAGAAGGATATGATTGAATTGAGATTGGAATAGCAGAGCACCAATTCTGAAACACTGAGAAGAAAAAGATTAGAGAGAGGAAGTGGAAAGACACAGCAGTCAGAGAGTGAGGCAAGGAAAATATAAATGAAAAGTAGATGTTCATTGCAGCCTTCCAACCTGTCATGGTTGTGACCCTTCACAGGGTTTCTGAGGCTGTAAATCTTTATGGGAGCAGAATGCCTCATCTTTCTCCTGTAGAACCGCTGGCAGTTTCAAACTGCTGACCTTGAGGTTGGCA
>NW_006408655.1:5611910-5613805 GCF_000296735.1 Chrysochloris asiatica
TTATACCAGTACTAGATAACTAAGACACCACCTCAGAACCATAAATCTACCTGGATCTATAGACCTATGTTATACTACAACAGGAAGCATAACTCTGGATCCTAGCAAAGGCCAGTCCTACCCCGGTTTTCTTCCGTTTCCTCGGGCCCTTCTCTAGAACTTTGCTCCTGCTGTTATCCCTCTAGCCTGCATCACCAGTTTCTTCTCTACTGGGGCGCTTCTATCTTTGTTGTTAAATATGCTTTAGTAGCACTCATATTTTAAAAAGAAACAAACAAAAATTATGAACTTCAACAACAAAAATCTTTCTAACTTAAACTTACCTCCACCTTTAGCCCCAGTTTTTGGCTGTCCTTCACATCAAAACTTCTTGAACAAGTCATTGCTAGTCATTATTTCCATTCCGTAACCTCCCGCTATAACCTGACCTCTTTTCCCCAGTACTCCACTGAACCTACTCTTGCCAAGGTCAACAACTCACTTGGGGGTGCCAATTTTAATGAACATTTCAACATCCTCCCTTTACTTAATCTTTCAGTTGTATTTGCCAGTTGACTGTATTCTTTTTAAAAACGTTTTTTTCTCATGGTTTCTGTTTCTAAATTCACCTTCATTCTCTGTCATCTCACCTTTGTTTTTCCTTCTTCTTCCACAATAATGCTACATGTTGGAGAGCTCCAAGGATTGGTGCGAAGAGCTTTTGTCTTCTCTGTCTACAATTTCTCTTTAAGCAAATAAAACAAAAATTAAAATACCTAGTGCCCTCACATCAACCCCAACTCATACAGACCCTTGGAGACAGAGTGGAACTGCCCTGTAGGGTTTCCCAGGCTGAAATCTTTATGGAAACAAACTGCCACTTCTTTCTCCCATTAAGTAGCTGGTTCAAACAGTCAACCTTTCAATTAACAGCTAGGTGCTTAATCACTGCCAGCAGGCCTCTCTAATCCCAGGGTTTTGACTACCATCTGTGGTCATGTACAAGTTGCTCTGATGCTAGAAGTTGTGCCACCAGTGTTTTAAATACCTACAGGGTCACTCATGGTGGATAGATTTCAGCTGAGCTTCCAGACTAAAACAGATTATGACGAAGGAGAGGCAGACTACTTCTGAATGGTTACCCACTGAAAACCTTACGAATAGCAACAGAACACTGTTAGATAACAGGATCAAAAGATGAAAACATTATGAAAAGCACCAGAATATTGTAAGATATATTGGAAAATGAGCACCTTAGGTTGAAAGACAGCCAAAACACAAGTGGGGAAGAGCTGCCTCCTCCTCAAAGTAGAGTTGACCTTAATGACACAAATGGAGTTAAGCTTTCAGGACCTTCATCTGCTAATATGGGACACAACTCAAAATGAGGAGAAACAGCTGTGCACATGGAGTATACAAAAAAAACGGAACATACAAAGTATGAATCTAGGAAAATTGGAAGTTGTCAAAAATGAAATGGAACACATAAAAAATGATATCCTAGACACTGGTGAGCTGAAATGGACTGGCACTGGCCATTTTGAATGTTACCATCATATATTTTACAATGCCTAAAACTATAAATTGAAGAAAAATGACATGAGAAAGACCATTTTAAGATCAATCTTTAAGTAAAATACTGTTTCTAAGAGGATACTATCCAGAGGGCGACAAGGAAGACCAGTTATTCCACTCTTATTTAAATTTACAAACAAGCCTCTAAAGCCAGTGATGATGAAATTGATCAAACATGCATTAAAGACGTATTGGTAATTACTGGTGATAGAAATGAGAAGGTGGGAAACAAAGAGGATGGGTCAGGAGTGGGAAAATATGACCATGGTGATAGAAATGATGCTAGATATTGGATGATATAATTTTGCAAGACCAATGACTTACGCCTTGAAAATATCTTA
>NW_006408655.1:5620280-5632477 GCF_000296735.1 Chrysochloris asiatica
CCCTGTACAGGGTAACTATGGGTCGTAACTGACTTGATGGTACTTCACAACAACAACACCCAGAGAGGCAGTGATGCCAGAGATGGAGGCAGAGACGATGACGTGGACAGATGGAGCAGCTGGGGACTTTAGACCCACGGCAGCCGAATGGCTGTGTGCTGATGACCGGGGGAAGGCTTGTAGGATATACTCTTTGGTTGATTGATGATGCATGGAGGGGATTGTAACCATGGCAATGGAATGATATACGATAGGATGAAGGTAAAACTAATGTTCTCCCATGTGAACTATCACATAATTCACAATTAAACATTTTTTTTTAATTATATATTCTTTCATGCCCTCTCCTCTGATTTTCATACCTATAACGAGAACAGCTTAGTTGCTGGTTCCACTTAGATGTCCATACCCAGAGCCATCCCTCCTACATGACTTGTCACTTTCCCCTTGGCTCATTCTAGCCTTCTTGCCATGCCTACAATGATATGCCAAACTCCTCCCTACCTCAGACCTTCTGTCTTTAGTTAAATGGGTGGCTTCTGCTTAGAGGTAAATCAAGTAAATAGCAAAATAAACATAAAATCCTCATTGCAAATGGTACAGAGCCTCCTCCACCATACAAGTGTATATGTGTCCCAGGACCCAAACTCTCTATCATAGAGCCTGCCTAGGATGATTTTTAACTGGAAAACATTCAAAGTTTTCCATACCATATGGCTACCAGTGAGCTAGAATATTTTAACTGCATGAGGAGTTCCCTTGCTTTCCACATAGGGAACACAGAAACAAAAAACCTGTACTTTGACCCCAAATAATACTGGAAAATGATATTATTTGGGTTCTTGAGAAAGAACAACATAAATCTGTGAATAAGCAATTCCTTTCAAACTGAACCGAAGTCACTCAGAATTATCTCTGCCCTTTTTTCATGTAAGAAAAAAAATTAATAATTCCCAGCATTTCACCTCAAAATCAACTCACCAAAATTTCACTGGGAAGATGTTTAAGCGTGACAAAGGCACATCACATTTCTCAGTCCTTTCCAAACAGCTGGTAGATTTTAAATGGCTCAGCAATGTGTTAACAACAACAACAAAATTCAAACTATTAGTGTTAAAATTTTCAAATAAATTTTTAACACATCTTTAAATTTCTAAACTACTTCAGAATCAACTCTTTATTCTTGACCTGCCATGAACCCTTAGCAAGGAGAACTAGAAATGTGTCAACAAATGAACCTAATAAATAGACAATCCCAGTATTGGAAGTATAGAGATCAAAGAGAGATTTCTCCTCAGACTAACAAAGATATAGGGTGGGGATCAGTAGTAGGTCAGCAAACAATGGGGACTGTCAACAGCTGTGTTCCTTTGGCAGTGTCCTGGGAAGTATCCAGGCCTCCTAGACAAGGCTCCTTAGGTGTCTGGGAAAGTTAGATCTGAGATACCTGGGAAAGATTCTTGGTGTATGTAGGACATAGAAACACAGAGCTACTTGACGTGACATAGATAATGACATCAACAGTTAGAACACTCCCATTCCACCCCACCCCATATTCTGTCACCTTTTTACATTTTATTTGCATCATAGAAGAAGCAAACCCAAAAGCCCACAGTCCTTCAGTCAATTCCATTGTATGGTGACTGTAGGACAGAGTAAAGCTGCCCCACAAGCTTTTCCAGGCTGTTAATCTTTAGAGGAGCACACAGCCTAATCTTTCTCCAGGGGACTGGTTAGTGGGTTCAAACTTCTGACCCTGTAGTTAGCAGCCTAACACATAACCCACTTCACTGCACCACCACGCTCCTTAAAGGAGGTAAACTAAACCCTGTATTGGCTGAGTCTATTTATTTCTAGGGGTCAAATTCAAGCTTATAAAAACAAATGAAGAAACGAAACATTCTTAGAAAAATAAATCATTTCATGACTAATAGCATCTTGTTTGCGTTGGCAATATATTTGAATAAATACAAACTGCTCTGTGTTCTAAAATACTCTATTTTTTTTTTAAATCCTTTTGCTGATTAAAGAAGCTTCAACAGATTTGTCATTCACACCTATCAAAAATTCAGTTAAATAAAATCATCTTATTTGTAAATGTTAGAGACTGTGCTATTTTTCTGCCTGCCTTTCCTAGTCAAGGAAATTTTGTCAAAAGGACAAAAGTTGAAAACTGTAACCTCAGCAATCACTAACTTTGGGGACTTATCCCCTGGTACAAATGTTCATGCATATGCAAATTTTTATCACATAGTCAGACAGATGCCCTTGCATTTATTTGAATACTTGCATAAATATTAATGTGTACAAATGCTTGCATGCAGAAAACCCATTTATGAAATATCCAATTGCATAAATTAGGAACATTAGATAGTAACTGTATTAACACTTCATAAAATCTATGCACAAGTTTGCATGACAAGAAAAAAAAAAAACCACAACAAAACAGCTACAATACATTGGAAGAAGCCAGATTCTCTCAATGTGTTTGCTATTCTGTAGGTATAAATTGGACATTTCCATATCTGCAAACTCTTTGAAGCCTTTGGATTATTCATAATTCACTAACTATTTACAAGTTTCCCTCACTATTCAAAAGTAGAGTGTTCCCATGAAAACTTTTATAAGTGAAAAGTGTGTAAAGGAAAGAAAACAATTACCATTAATTTATATATATTGCTACCAAATAATATAAAACCACATGTAAAACCTAAAATCACTCCAACACACAGAGTTCACAGGCACAGTTTGAAACTATGGCAGCTCGATGCTGAGATAGATGCTGAGTGCAATTCCTGGGGAAGGAGCTCAGTGACATCACTGTCCCTGCTCAGGCTATGCAGTGTCTCTTTCACAGTTCACTGCAGAACAAATGCTGACTGCTGCTTTCTTAAAAATCTTCTACAGGTACTAATGTAAGTCTTTCATAAACACAAAGTAGCATGAAGTGAACTTTTGAAAAGCAGGGATGCCTATGCATGCATGTCTCTGTTTGAAAATGAATTTAACTGTTTTTTAGGTGTAACTGTATAAACTGGTACCAGTGACCCCAGAAAGAAAATGCTAATTTTTAAAGTCAGCAAATGACTTCATAGACTAGCTTTGGAACAAAGAATGTAACTCAATGGTAATTTCCACAAAGTATTATCCTCAACTATTTACTTGTGCATGATTACATCTGATGCTTGATCATTCTCAGGAGTGGTAGGCAATGTTGCATGAAAAAGATACACATAGAAGATACAGTAGAGGTCCCATGGTTTAGAACAATACAATTGGCACCTATTCCTGCCCTTCACCCAACTGCGATTTCCAAATGCTAACACACTACAGTTCTTCTCTGGGGGAGACTGGTGTTTGGGAAACAATTTCCTGGCTGTTATTTGAGGTTTCTTATTCCCAGGGATGGCCACAGGGTATAAAGTTAAATTTCACTATCTTTTACTTTTGTTATTTTTTGTGGTAGTAGAATTTGGTTAAGAATATTTTTCCATTAACTTTGGGAGAAAAAAATAAGTCTACAACTTACACTTGAACTTTTTTTTTTAACCTTACTTACTACTTTATTGCAAGGTCCCACTAGCCACCTTAGATTGGGCATTAGTCTCATCTGTGACTGAGCTAGACCTCAAAGATAGATCTATAGACAAAAGAAAAGGGAGAGAAAAAAACTTCCCAACCCCAAGTATGACTTCTACTATCGAGACTGTCTAATTCCTGAAACTTAACTTCAAAGCTTTTTGAAGAACAGGGCAGACACGGATAAGCACTATTTCGCTAACCACAGGGTTGGCAGCTCAAACCTACCAGCTGCTCCTCAGAAACCCTATACAGGGTTGCTATTAGATGGAACCAACTCGATGGTATTTAGCAACAACACAAATAGATGCAGGAAGCACCCATAAAAGCATATGTCACTATTTCTGCCTAAGTCAGAAATATACACAATTTAACAAAAGAGTGTAGAGCGGGAACTGACTTTGTCTTCCTCCTTGGCACACTACCACACCTCATTTCCAGCCACCTGCAGTCAAGCAAGAGCATGGGCCTGAATTGTGACCCATGGAATGTTTGTTGTTGTTGTTAAGTGTCATTGAGTTGGTACCAACTCATACTGACCTTATGTACAATAGAATAAAACACTGCCCAATCCTGGGCCAACCTCACTACTGTTCCCACACTTGAGCACATTGACGCTGCCACTCTGCCAATCCATTTCGCTGGGGGTCTTCCTCTTTCTGACTTTCCACCTTATCAAACATGATATCCTTCTCCAGCAACTGATCCCTCCTGATAATTATGTCCGAAGTATGAGAGACAAAGTTTGGCCATCCTAGCCTCCAAGGACCACTCTGGCTGCACTTCTTCCAACACAGATCTGTTGGTTCTTTTGACAGCCCATGACACTTTGAATATCCTCCTCCAACACCATAACTCAAAAGCATCAATTCTTCTACGGTCTTCCTTATTCACTGTGGGAATGTTGTTGTTGTTATGTGACGTGGAGTAGGTTCTGACTCATAGCAACCCTGTACAGGGTTTCTGAGGCTGTAAATCTTTAAGGGAGCATAAAGCCTCATCTTTCTCTTGCAGAACAACTGGTAGTTTTGAACTTCCTATCTTGCAGTTCACAGTCCAATTCGTAACCACTACACTACCAGAGCTCCTTACTGTGGGAATGTAGAAGGACATAAAGTATAAAACTCCTAGACGTAGCCCCTCAAACCTCTCACAGTCTACCATGGTACCTATCTTTGCTTAACTGCATGGATATGCAGTTCACCCAGTGCAGGATTCCATTGGCAGAGCCTCTAGGTAGAAGGAGCTTGGATCGCTGAATGACTGCATGGATGAGAGACACTACACCCCTGTGTCTGCTACCTACCTGCATTCAGCTGCAATGTAAATGGAAAACAAACTTGTATTGTACTTAACTTCATTATACTGAGATGTGAGGATTGTTATTTAAGCAGTAAGCATCAGACAGGATACAATAATAGCACATAACGACTAACCATAGCATATACAATCTAGCTAATATTTCATGAAGAATGAAGATACTGTAACTTCTCTTGGTTAAGAGAAAAATGGGACAAATGGAGATCTAGCAGTTTGGCAAGATAGAGTTTTGAATGGAAATTAATCTGGAAGTAATCACTGTGGAACAGTCAAGTGAAGTGTCAAACAGTTATTGACTCATCCAATCATTTATGGAGCTTCAGGATGATGCACTGGACTACAAGTTCAATTTGAACTGAAAGGTTGGCAGTTCAAACTCACCAGCCACTCCCTGGATCCCTATACAGGGTTGCTATAAGTCAGAACTGACTCAGCAGCACTTAACAACAACAATACGTGCTAAACCAAAATGCATAAGAGTCCTGTTGTGGCACTGTAGGATAATCACTTGGTTGCTAACCTCAAGGTTGGCCGTTCATTGGAAACCCTACACAGGGTAGCGGTGAGTCAGAATCAAGTCAAGAGTACTTAACAACAGCAACAATACATGCTAGGCACTGAGTCTGGGACTGGAGTTAAAAATGTGACTGGCCACAGTCCTTGACTCAAGGATCTAGCTGGGGAGGAAGAAAATTGGATCAACCCTTCAATGTTGTTGTTGTTGATAGGTGCCACTGAGTCAGTACCGATTCATAGCATCCTTACGCACAGCAGAATGGAACACTGGACCAACCTCACTACTGTTGCCACACTTGAGTCCATCAATGCTGTCACTTGGCCAGTGCATCTCGTTGGGGGTCTTCCTCTTTTTCTCTGACCCTCCACCTTACCAAACATGATGTCCTTCTCCAGCGACTGGTCCCTCCTGACAATATGTCCGAAGTAACCCTTCAATACAGTGTTATAAAAACCTCTCTGAGGAAGCAGCTACCATCCATTCTCAAATGTAGCTTTTGTATAATATACTGCATGGCTATCCATAACACAGATCACAAAACAAATTCATTTATAGACAAAAAAAAGCCCCACAAAAACAGTTTGAATCCTCCAAGACTGTACTAAACATAGCAAATGACAACTGTGAACACTCAAGTAATGCTAGTATCAGCGACCCCATAGATTATCAGCATCTCTTTATCAAAGTTGCCAAGCACTGCATGGAAGAACACAGATAAGAGCTCTGAGGGCACCCCCAAAGAGTGAGCCCCCCTTGATGATGTGCCTTAAAATACCTTAGTCACCTAGAAATTTCCACCAACACTGACAGATCTCCTCCTTCACACAACAGTGTGTTGGTCAAGGACTGATTCTGGAAACTGTGCCTTGCAATGAAGCAGAAGCAGAATAAAAACGCTATCTTATTACGTTAAAATACAGGATTTCCATTTTAAATACCTTTTAAGATTTAAGTACAGATGCTTTTTCATTTCACTTTAAATCGCCCTGATGTTTACCAAGATGCTTGTTGAGAGAGCAAGACATCATTAGGGAATGTCCAAAACTTACAGTGTCCTAAGCTTAATTTGGGGAATAATTCATTTGTGAACTTATAATAATATGTGTTTTACCAAGCTGGAGTCATGAGAATATTTTAACTCTTTGCTTTAAATAGTAATTTCTTATTTAAGCAATATATCCAAAATATTATTATTTCAACGTGCAATCAATATATTTTTTAACTTTTATTGTGAATTAAGTGAAGGTTTACAGAGTAAATCAGCTGATTTACATTCAACAAATCATACACTTCTTTTTTTCTCAATGATTGCAATCCTGTTAATATAGCATCATTTACCCCACTTCCTGCCTGTATTTCTTGATAGGTCAATGGACTAACAGACCACATTATCATCAGTTTCCATGACCCTGAGACCAGAAGGACTAGATGGTACCTAACTAAGACTCCCAACTGTTCTGAAAGGGATCACATTAGAAGGTCCTGGATAGACTGAGAGAAAATGTGGAACAAACCCCAAAATTACACAAAAAGACCATGATTACTGGTCAGATAGTGGTAGAACCCCAAGAAAGACTACTGACCCTTGGTCACATTTCATGTCTGAAACAGTTCATCTCCATGGCTCAATTTTCAGCCAAGCATGTAGGGGAGACAACAACACGGCAAGGTATGCATACTATAAAATGATGAACTATTCCAGATCAAAAGAACAGCATTTAC
Source organism: Chrysochloris asiatica (assembly GCF_000296735.1). NCBI lineage: Eukaryota > Metazoa > Chordata > Mammalia > Afrosoricida > Chrysochloridae > Chrysochloris > Chrysochloris asiatica. Next base: position 5,627,419 of record NW_006408655.1, read on the forward strand.
CAAAGGACAAAGTTCAAAGGACAAAGGAAAGGTTGGGAGAGAAAAATGTTTTTTTCATACTAAATACTTGGGAATTAGATAAGTATGCTTATGCTTATTCAGAGGACCAATTTTTACTACCCTCTGTAAGAATGCTATAATGGATAGTAGAGTCCAGACTTGCTATTTCTACACATATTCTCTCAAATATTTTCAGGGCATAATCTTAACTCATTTTACAGTTTATTACATAATAATAACAAAATTCAGTTACTGAGTTTTATGCTACGTTTTTTGCTAATATTATGAGAACTAATATTTAATTCTCACCACAGTCCTGCAGGTTAAATATTTTTATTTCCATTCTACAAGATATGGAAACGTGAAAACAATGAAGTACAGCAGAAACCCTTTTTTGAGAAATTTCCTAGAGCAACAGAGGTAATAAAAGGAGATGCTGGCATCTGAACTCAGGTTTTGTCTGCCTCTAAAATCAGCACTTCTAAAGCAAAAAGAATGGAATTCCCTAAGAACCATCAATTATTTGGTACTCACTGAAAAGTCTGTGATTTAAATCCACCAGTCTGTGATCTACTTTTGGACATTGAAAACCTTCTGGAGCACAACTTTACTGATGATACCCACTGGATCACCGTGGTCAGAATCAACTCAATAGCAATTGGTTTGGTTTTCTTCATTAATGCTCAAAGTCTGCTAAGAAAAGATTCTAGAAGATGGAAGATAAAGATGATGACATTAATGTAGGCAGAATCAAAACTCAGGTATTGTGGTCACTATGGTTGTCTTTTCTGTCCACAATCATGTAGTTAATTGCATGCGTTCTTCACTTCATTTTAGTTAGATCTGGCCTAAAAGCATGAATTAAGGGGGTGCTTAAGACTGATGGACAGCTTCTTCTCAAGTCTACAAACATTCCAAAACACAGAAAGCCAGCTGTCTTTCCCTTGGCAAGTTCCCATTGAATCCCAATAAATAATGCAGTGTTTTCTGTGTTTTAATTTTCTTTAAGATTACTGCTCATTATGTTTTAATTTCTGCTTGGTCTAATTATTCACTCTTCTGTCCTTCAAAATGCCCTTGTAATCCAACAAATTTCAAAAGATTTGAACATTCTCCCATTTTATGAATAAAGTTGTGTGGACTTTTTTTGTGTGCCATATTCATTTTAGATATTCTTTGAAAAGATAAAACTGTAAGTAAACAAAGTTGAATCTTTCAGAAAATATGCCACTTCTTGCCCTATATTAATCCTGTTTCAAGAAATAGCATTTTGGGATCCTCAGGAATAATTGCCACCATTTTGCTTTCGATGTGCGATCTGGAGGGATTTGAGAGCATCTGCCAAGTGCAGAGCAGCCCAATGACAGACGCTCAGCTTTCCTCTGCTGCATATCAGGGCACACTCACCTCCCTGACTCATCCAGAAAGCCAGACTAGACTGCTCTCCACGTGTTCCTCAATTACACATTAATAAAATTGCAAAAGGCCAATCAAGGAAATTCAAACATCCCTCTATGGGCCTAGCTCCATAGAGAGCCGGATTCCACCTTTTTATTTAACTATACCTTTCTTTGGAACCATGCAAAGGACTGTTCCACCATGCTTTCATGAATCCTCTCCACTCAAAATCAGCATCAAATATTAACACTTCCATTTGAAATGCAGGAGAAAAGAGGCACACTGATTTAGATATAAAGCACTGCTGAAATTGGTCACTTTTAAAGTTGAAAGAGTCGTGAAAATGTCTTTTATAAACCACATACAGCAGGAAGTTACCTCTTGTTTCTTACCCAGCTAGCTTGCTAATTCAATACTAACTTCCTTTGTTTTTCACTACTGTCAAGTCTTTTTAATTCCTAACACAATTAAAACTAAGTCATTTTAAACTGTTCAGTTACTAGAAGGTATTACTCTGTATTCTAACTTCAGGACTCAAAGGGAAGTAAATAATCGCAAGCAAGAATTCTCAAAATACAAACACATATTATATGTGTATGTATACACACACACACACATAGAGAGAGAGAGAGAAGCACTGGTGTTTTAGTGGATTACATGTTGGAGTGCTAACCACAAGGTCAGTATTTCGAGCCTACTAGCTGCTCCCGTAAAGACTTACAGCCTTGGAAACCTTAGATGGAGTTGCTATGAGACAGAACCGACTTGACAGCACACAGCCACTACCACTACATAAATCCATGTAATGTTGTTGTTGCTGTTGTTAAGTGCCTGTGAGTTGGTTCCAACTCTTAACAACTCCGTACAGGATTTCCAAGGGGTGGATGGTGAGTCTGAACTGTAGACCTTGCAGTACAAGCCAACCTTGCAGACCAGAGCTTATCCTACAGTGCTATACCAGGACTCTGGATGTATGTATAATTCCAGACTATGTCATAGGGACCACTGGGACCCAGGATCATCTCTTGTTCTTTTTGTTGGTAAGACTTGTTGAGTAGGTTCCAATTCATAGCAACCCTGTATAGGGTTTCTGAGAAGTAGATGATGGGTTCGAACAGCCAACCAGGAGGTTAGCAGTCTATTGCTTATGCTACAGCACCACAACAAGACACCATCTTTTCAATCTTCTATATTGACTATAAAATGATCTGTGAAAATCTATCTCTATGATCTCTGTTGGTCTTTTTAATAAGCAAGAGGTGGTTATAGTTTTGAGTCAAAGTTAACTTAAAGAGGATCTGAAATCTAACTTTAAGAAACAAGTTCAGCAAAAGCAACAAAAGCTTTATTTAAATGTAATAGTAAGCTTACCAAAACACCCACATTACAGACATTTCAGTTAACTGAGACTTTCTCTCCATATTTGTAAAAAAGCTAAAGTGGCATTTGCATGCAATGCTAAAGACATACATATTTATATGGGTTTGCACTCTCTAGACCTGCCAACCTGATATTGTGTCTGGGACTAGCTATCCTAGGCTTGTCTCACAGTTGGAGCGTGAGCACACCACTGCCCTATTTACATACCATACAGACACCTTTGTTCAACGTTTGTCATTCATTTCTAAATTGATGCAATAAAACTGCTTAAGCTATTTTTCCAAATTGGCATAGCTTAAAAATACAGAGATGCATGAAATCATGATTTTTCCTTTGATTCTACAAAATCAAAACCACAAATACTAGTGCTATAATCATCCCAGACTTGACTGCCAGACACAATGGGGTCTCAAGATCTCATGATGACAATTACAGTGAAACCCAGTCCTATAAAACACAAGTTAATGAGAGCAGATAATCCACTCCCAACATTTAGACAAACAATGACCCTCAAATCTAATGACATTTCCTTATTACAAAATAATATGTAGTTGTTGTTGTTGAGTGCTGTCAAGTTGATTCTGACTCATAGTGACTCTGTATAGTGTTCTGAGGAGTGACTGGTAAGTTTTGAACCAACAGTAGTTCAAAACTCCAAGTAACTTGTAGTTACTGTTCCCAAATCTTTCGGATAAAATTAATTTTTGCAGTTCATCAAATACACCATGCAGTCCCATTCTTGATTCCTTGTATATGTGGTTTCCTAGTGGGGAGTTTTTCACCACCCACCACTCAGCATTATCCCTTCCTCATCTATATACATACATCCTTATTCATTCTTGAATGCTTATCTCATGCCATTTCTCCTGCAGACTATCTGTGATTCTTGCCAGACCCGAGCCAGGGTGGGTGCCGTGCTCTGTACTTCTGAGACTCCTGGGTTCATGTCTCCTAATACACCCACCAGGCTGTGCTATATGTTCTTGACTGTGTGAGAACTGTGCTTAGACCTTGTATCCTCAACTCTTAACACAGTGTTAGAGTTTACATTTGACTACTAATCTAAAGGTTGACAGTTCAAACCTGCCCAGTGGATCCACACAAGAAAGACTGGGATTTGCTTTCGTAAAGACTGGTGTTGTTAAGTGCCATCAAGTCAGTTCTGAATCATAGCAACCCTGTATAGGGTTTCTTAGAAGCAGCTGGTTGGTTTGAACCGCCTATCTTGTGGTTAGCAATTCAGTGCTTATCCTACAGTGCTACACCAGGACCCCATAAAGAAAACCCCATGGGGTTAGTTCTATCCTGTAGCATATGGCATCAACATGAGTTGAAATTGACTAGATAACAGCATCTGTTTTTAATTTTTTAATACCTTGCCAAGCACAGAGTAGGTACCTTGAGAGGAAAGTGGAATAGAAAATCTAAATACGTCCTGAAAGAGGGATAAGCATGAAACATTAGCAGCAAGTATCACGTGGCCCCTACTTACACTCTTGAGAGAAGTGTAAACCTTCTTGTATTCCCGCATGTAATGGCACTTGAGTGAACGATTCTGCTTTATGTCTGAGAAAGCTCTGTCCCCAGTGCTAAGAAATCTGAAACTTCTAAATATGGTCCTAAATTTAAGCATAAATTAAGTTCTCCACAAACAAAAAAAGGAGCCCTGGTAGCATAGTGGATAATGAATGAGTGAGGCTGTTAATATAAGGTCAACAGTTCAAATCTACCAGCTGCTCTGCAGGAGAAAGATGAGGCTTTCTGCTCTCAAAGATTTACAGCCTCACTATGGGTTGGAACTGACTCCATGGAACATAACCATCACCACCATCACCACCACAAACAAAAAGAAACTTGAATCTTTGACATTTGCTCAGTGGTACAAAGGCTCTAGATACAATATATAGGCAGAGATCCCAAAAGCCTGAGGTAGCAGGAAAATTGTGTACTTTTAAGTTAAACAAACAAACAAATTGGATTCAAATTGTAGTTCTTTAATTTATTTCGTTAGGTGCCATCAAGTTGGCTTCAAGTCATCATGGCCTAATCTGTAAAAAAACAAAATGTTGCCCAGTGCTGTGCCATTCTCACAGTATTAGCTCTGTCTGAGTCCATCATTGCAGCTACTGTGTGACTCCATCTACTGTTCGATCTTTCTCTTTTTCAACCCTCTATACTTTACCAAAGGAGCTCTGGTAGCATAGTGGTTACAAATCGGGCTGCGAACCACAAGGTCAGCAGTTCGAAACTACTAGCTGTTTCGAAGGGGGAAAGATGAGGC
>NW_006408655.1:5633038-5634284 GCF_000296735.1 Chrysochloris asiatica
AGACACTTGAGTGGGAGAGAAAGGAATGTTGGGAAACATGATTAGAGAAAACTTGTAACCCCGCCTTCAGCTTATAACTGATAGGAATACCTAAAAGGGGTTCTACAACTTGGCCAGTGAAATAGGCCTCATGTAAAGCCTTTACAGAGTATAGGACCTTAGGTGGAATCCTGAGTCCCATCCACAACCTTGTGAGGTGAGACATGGAGGCAGATTTGGGTTATTAGTGGGTTTTGAATGATATCTTTGCACAATGTCTCCAATGATTCCCGAACTTATAGTAAGTCAAAGTGATATTTAACTATTATTATTATCTAAAAATTAAAAAACAGGTTTTATAAACCAACCTCTAAAAATCCATTAAAATTATACTTATATGACAAAATTATTAATAACAGACACATCTAGAACTACACAAATATATGTGTATATAAGATTTCTAGCTTTTATTTAACAGTAAGCATAATACACTCATTATGAGTATGTCCAAAGAGATACAACAAAATCTAGAAGAAAATTCTGATACTTTTTTAAAGTTTTAAAACTGTGTAATGGACAGGAAATTGACACAAGTAAAAAAGAAAAAAGCCTTTCCCCATGGAACAGTACTTTTCTTTTCTCTTGTCACACTTTTACTGTTTTAATTCATCACTTATTCTCAGGCCAAACTGCTAGCACAGGATGTTGACATTTATATTTTCAGCTACATAATTTAACTGAGACCCGGAAAACTAAAAAACATAATTACTACTGTGCATTACCTTTGTTTCTATAAATGACTGTGGCTCAAAATATAATTAAAAGGGTCAAGTAAGAATCAAATATAGAACATGAGGGGGACAAATGAATGACTGCTCACTGTGAAAATCGGAAAAACATTTTCCAGGAATGACAACAGGGAGAGTCCCTGAACTTCACAGAATAAACTGGCTTATGATAGTAACTAACATGCAATTACATCACACTTTGGAGTTTTCAAAGCATTTTCACTGTATGTATGTTACTTAATTCTCCCCTAATTACCCTGCAATATATTTAGATCTTTTCTCATTTAGCCCTATTTTTTTAATGTACTTAAGTTAGACACCAAAAAAGAATGCTCTGGTTTTAGCATATTTAATAACATATCTCAAATGCATCAATTCCTCTATGGCCTTCCATATTCACGGTCCAACTTTCACATGCATATGAGGCTACTGAAAACACCATGGTTTGGGTTAGGCACACTTTAGTCCTCAAACTGACA
>NW_006408655.1:5635649-5636195 GCF_000296735.1 Chrysochloris asiatica
CAATTTATTTTTGACAAGGGTACTAAGTCCATTTGATAGGTGAAGAAGAATATCTTCAATAAATGGTCCTGGGAAAATTGGACTTCCACATGCAGAAAAATGAAACAGGACCCATGTTCCACACCATAAACAAAAACAAATTTAAAATGGATTAAAGACCTAATTGTGCAGAGTAAAATTATAAAATTCTTAGAAGAAAATGCAGGGGTAGCACAGTCAGACCTAGCTTTTAGCAATGGAGTATCTAATATAATAACAAAAGCACAAAAAGTAAAATATAAAATAAAAAGGACTTCATGGAATAATGTAATTATGGTGGTGGTTATATGCCGTGTAATCGGATCCAAGTCATATGGACCCTACATAGGGTTTCCAAGGCTGTAAATCTTTACTGGAGCAGAGAAAGCTTCATCGTTCTCCTGTAGAACGGCTGGTAGTTTCAAACTGTTGACCTGAGGTTAGCAGCCCAATTTGTAACCACTACACTACCAGAGTTCCTTAAATTATAGAACTTCCAAATGAAGGGAAAATCAAGTAAATTTCAAA
>NW_006408655.1:5636295-5645122 GCF_000296735.1 Chrysochloris asiatica
ACAGGGTCACTATGAGTCAGAACCGACTCCACGGCACATAACAACAACAACAACATAACTTTATCAGGAGTCCTATGGGTTAATGTGCTAGACTGCAAAGTCAGTTCGAACTGCAAAGTTGGTGGTTAAGCCCACCAGTCGCTCCTTGGAAACCCTCTAGAGGGTTGCAATGGGTTGGAACTAACTCGACGGCACTTAACAATAACAACAACAAAATACTTTACCAAGCATGGTGTCTTTCTCCAGGAAATGCTCCCTCCTAATAACTTGTCCAAGGTATGTGAGTTAAAGTCTCACTATCCTAGCTTCTGAAGAGCATTCTGGATGTACTTCCTCCAAGACATATTTACTTACTAGTTTTGCATGCATTTTGGCCATTTATCCTCTCTGACTTCCAGTTTCCTCATAAGTGACATGAAGCTAATAACACCTATCTGTAAGGCATGTAAAGAAAATAAATGAAGTAACAGATGTAAAAAACCAGGCCTGTCACAGCGAGCCTTTCTTGAATGTTCACTGCCACCCCTTTCTTGGCTCCAGGGAGTAGGAGACATCTAAATACCAATGGGATAGCACTATGATATGACACAAGAATTGGCATATTCAAGATTGGGCCCTAAATGATGACAATGGAGGTGGTGGGCAGCAACTTCAGGCTGTATGTGGTTTAATGAGGCAAGAGACCAGCCAAGTCTTTGTCAACATTTCCAAATTGGATTTTCCTACCATCTTTTCATCTTGTCCTCATTTCACTAGGAAAGTCTGCCTGTTCAAAGTGCTGTAGTTCTTCTATGGCTGGTGGCTAGACAGGGGACTAGGCCATAACCCTAAAAGAAACACAAGAACCTTCAAAGGATTTCCAAATGTTCTATTTCTTAGCCTGAGTGGCAGGTAATGGATGGCCACTTCGTGATCATTCTTTCTAAACGTCATATGAAATTGCATAGTATATTCTGTATGTGTACGCATTTAGTCTTTAAAACAAGTCTATAAGAGTCAAAATATTACTTTGAACATATTCCACCTGAATTTACACATCATCTCAAGAACAGCTTTGATGTATCAGACACTGATGACCAAAGACAGAGTTCTGTGGGATGACATCAGTAAGAAGGCAAAAGAACATTAAGAAGACAAGAAAGAAGGAAAAGACAAAAATGGATGTCAGAAGAGACTCTGAAACTTGCTAAACCAAATGGAAGAAATGAGGCGGTCAAAGAGCTAATCAGAAAATGTCAAAGGTCAGCTTGAGAAAACAAAGTCAAGTATTATAATGAAATGTACAAACCTGGAGATAGAAAACTAAACCAGGAGAACATGCTTAGCCTATCTCAAGCTTCAACTTGCAATATTAAAGGAGTCCTGGCATGGTGCTGAGGGTTAATGCACTGGATGGCAATGTCAGTTTGAACTACAAGGTCAGAAATTCAAGCTCAGCACTCACTCCTCAGGAACTCTACACAGGGTTGTGTGAGTCAGAACTGACTCGACAGCACTTAACAAGAACAACAACGTGAGCAAAATATTAAATGATGAATGAAGCATCAATAAAAGATGGAAGAAATATACAGTTACTATACCAAAAAGAATTGGTTGACGTTCAATCATTTCAAGAGGTAGTATATGATCAAAAGCCAATGGTACTGAAGAAAGAGGTCCAAGGAACACTGAAAGCAATGGCAAACAACAAAGTTCCAGGAATTGATGGGATATAAACTGAAATCTTTCAACAAACTGATGAAGCACTGAAGACATTCACTCATCTATACCAAGAAATCTGGAAGACAGCTAACTGGCCAACTGATTGGAAAAGATCCATATTTGTATCCATTCCAAAGAGAGGCGACTCAATGGGATGCAGAAAGCATCAGACAGTATCATTAATCTTGCATGCAAATAAAATTTTGCTAAAGTAATTTAAAAGTTCTGCAACAGTACATTGATAGAGAACTTCCAGAGTTGTAGGCCAGATTCAGACAAGGACATAGAACAAGCAATATGATGGCTGATGTCAGATGAGTCTTGACTGAAAGCAGAGCATACCACAAAGATGTCTACCTGAGCTTTATTAACCATGCAAAGGCTTTAGACGGTATGAATCATGACAAGCTATGGATAACACTGTGAAGAATGGATAACCAAGAACACTTAACTGTACTCATGAGGAACCTGTATATAGACCAGGAGTCAGTTGTTCGAACAGAACAAGGGAACACTGAATGGCTTAAAATCAGGAAAAGTGTTCACCAGGGTTGTATCCCTTTACCATATTTATTCAATCTGTTTGCTGAACAAATAATCTTAGATGCTGGATTATATGAAGAAAAACATGGCATCAAGATGATTTGAAGAAAAACTCATTAGAAAATGATATAACCTTGCTTGCTGAAAATGAAGAGGATTTAAAATATTTGCTGAAGAAGATCAAAGACCACAGCCTTTAGGAGGAGTTGCACTCAATTTAAAAACAAAAACAAAAATTCTCACCACTGGACCAATAAATAAGGTCATGATAAATAGAGAAAAGATTGAAGCTGACAAAGACTTAATTTTGCTCATGGAAGCAACTATCAAGAAATCAAATTATGTATTTCATTGGGCAAATCTGCTGCACAAGACCTCTTTAACATGCTCAAAAGCAAAGATGTCAGTTTGGGGACTCATACCTGATCCAAGCCATGGTATTTTCAATAGCCTTATATGCATGTGAAAGTTAGACAGTGAATAAGGAAGATCATAGAAGAATTGATGCATTTGAGCTATGATGGTGGTGAAGAATATTCAAAGTAACATAGACAGCTAGAAGAATGAACATATGTGTTGGAAGAAGTATAGTCAGATGTTCCTTAGAAGCCAGGGTGGCAAGATTTTGTCTCCCATACTTGGGGCATGTTATGAGGAGGGACCAGTCCCCGGAGATGGGCTTCATGTTAGGTAATGTGGAAGGGCAGAGAAAAAGAGGAAGATCCCCAACAAGACGGACTGGCACAATGGCAGCAACAATGGGTTCAAGCATAACAAAAACTGTGAATATGGTGCAGGACTGGGCAGTGTTTCACTCTATTGTGCATAATAAGGTCACTCTGAGTCAGAACAGATTGGGCGGCACCCAACAACAACAACAATTGTATATGCACGGCATTTCACTATTTAAAATGGAAAGGAATGGTCTTTCTATTGGGTGTCTGGTATTAAGGGTACTGGGCATGGAGATTCTGGTAGCATTTCTTAAAAGATAACACTTAAACTGAGAAATTGGTTTTTTGATCCACTGATAGATAGTATTTTAGTTTAATCCTTAGAAGTATATTATTTTAATGCACCTTGAAAGTCTATTACTGTACTGAATGACTGGAAAGTTTGAGAATGACCACCAATGAGACTAAAATAACCATACATTCAAATGAAAGAAAAATTAGACTAGAGGCCAGATGCCCTCTGTTCTAGTCCCAATTCTTTTCTGACCTCTGTTGGCTGATAGAATTACAAGCTAACTTTCAAAGCATTCAGAAAACACAGATTTCAGTCTGGATGTTACTTTGACACCCTCACATCCTCATTTGTTAGGGTAACTCCAAAGTATAAGCTATTGCATGACAATAGGCTGGAAATTGCCAAGCTAACAGTGCTCCCCTTTTCTCAAGCTGTCTTTCAGCACAGCTGTAGCTGTTGTTTGTTTTATTTTGTGTTTTGTGGCAATTTTTGGTGTTCTTGTGGCAACAACTAAAAACGAAATTATTTATATTTTGCAGATATCATAGTAATCATTGCAAAAATATTCAATAACTAATCTGTTATTATTAAATGCTATTGAGTATGTTTCGACTCATAGTGACTCATAAGGTTTCTGAGGAGCTGTGGAAGTAAAAATGTCACTGACCAGTTTCAAAGTATGACAATTGTGTTTTGTCATTTATGAATCACAGTCACGGGCAATTTTACAGAGAAATCGCACACGAGCACATGCACACGAGGTGCCAGAAGACAAAACGGGTGATAACTGATAACCTAGGCAGCAGATGGGAAGGACTACCTAATAAACTGAGAGAGAACATGCTTATTAGTACATAGACGAGGAGGTAAGGGGCTCACAAAATAGAAAAAGGGGCAAAGAACTTATCCTCAAGTCTGCCATCAGAAAACCTTAATTACCAATAATTCTTAGGCTGTGTGTTTGAGAATATAGTGAGTTTTCTAATTGATTTCATTTGGGGGAAGCCCTTTGATTTTAGTAAAATTTAGAAGTTTTAATTGTTTTACTCTAGTGCTAAAATCAGAAACAGTAGTGAAATAGTTGTCGGAAGCAATGTAAATCATTTTAAGTTATCTGCTCTGCCTCTTGCTAAATATTTCACCATTCTCAAATATTAATGGCAAGCTTGGAGTCCTTGTGTGGTGCTGTAAAATGAGCACTGAATCACAAGGTCAGTTTGGACTATAACGTTGGTGGTTCAAATCCATCAACCACTCCTCAGAAACCTTATACAGGGTCACTATGAGTTGGAACCAACTTAACAGCAACAACAATGGTAAGCTTATAATCAGAATGCAATATGCTAATCAGGATACTCTAAACAAGGAGCTCTGAGGGCAGAAAGGTTTAGTGCTCAGTTACTAACCTAAATCTCAGTGCTTCAAGCCCACCCAATGACTCCACAAGAGAAAGACCTGGAAATCTATACCCATAAAGATTACAATCTTGGAAAATCTATAAGACAGTTCTACTCCATCACACAGATAGCTATCCGTTGGATATAACTCAATGACACATAACAAGAACAACAATGGTTTATCCCCATATGATGAACAAGTTCTGTTCCTAAATCTATCTTTAAGTCAAATTTGTACATAAGGAAGTCAGAAGTAGCCCTTTAGGATAAGCTCCGGACTGCTGATAAGCTTTGAGGTTGGCAGTTTCAAACCCACCAGCCAATCCTCTGAAATTCTATGCAGGGTCACACTATGAATCAAAACTGACTCAATGGCACTTAACAACAACAACAAAGTTGTAACAGCTTGGTGCGGCTGGTATCTAATATCAGTTCGTCAGATGTCTGTCTTAATATACACTGTACCTTTCTATACATAAAAAATCAAAAGAAACACTCCAGATACACTAAATGTATTATGTGTAACATAATACAGTAATAGGAGCTCTGGTAGCATAGTGGTTACGAATCGGGCTGCGAACCTTAAGGTCAGCGGTTCGAAACTACCAGTCGCTCCATGGGAGAAAGATGAGGCTTTCTACTCCCATAAAGATTTACACCCTCAGAAACCCTGTACAGGGTCACTATGGGTCAGAACCGACTCGATGGCACTTAACAACAACAACAACAATACAGTAATAATACTGTTATGACATGTGTGTTGCAAAGTAGCGTCCTTTTGTTATTATGAACAATTGTGTATGGAGGATGATGTTGGCTGTAGCCCTGGTGAGCTGGACAAAATCCACACGACACCGGTGCTGGCAGAAAAGCGTGGCTAGGCGTGGGTAGACCTACTGCTGTGCTGTAGTGACCTCCGGGTGGTATGCAAGGAGGCCGACCTGTACTGTCCAAGTGCCTTCACAGGCAGATCTTCCCTAAGGGAGGGGAAAAGCCAGGACCTCAGACACTGCACAGCCAGATGTGACTATCCAGCAGTAGGGAGAACCTGAGTTGGGTTCAAATTCCCTTCTGCCCCTGACTGACTGCCTTCCCTGAGCTCTTGTCTTTGTGCTGTGTCTGTAAGATCTGTTGCTGTTGTTTGTTGTGAAGTGCTGTCAAGTTGGTTCTGACTCATTGTGACCCTGTGTAGGGTTTCCTAAGCTATACATCTTTGCAGGAGCAGAAAGGCTCATCTTTCTCTTGAAAGGTGGCTGGTGGACTCGAACCACCAACCTCGTGGTTCATAGTCCAGTGTTTATCCTGTACAGCCACAGCGCTCTCCTACAACGTCTGGCACCCAAAAAATGTCACTGTGCTTCTTTCCTTTCTTCTGCATTAGCAGTTTCACAAGGGATTGCTGCCTGAGGAGAGGGAATTCAATCTCAAGGTAGAAAATGACAGATTTAGATATTCACCTTGTTCCTAACAGAACTCCAGTACTAGTTCATTTAATGATCCAGAAATCGTTATTGAACAACTTTACAGGGGCTGGTTCATAAATACAGGTTGTATGTAAGTCAGATGTTCACACACCTGGGAATGCCTTATATTAATAAACATTCAAAGAACAAAAACCAAACCTTCTGCCATCAAGTTAATTCCAACACACAATGACCATGCTTAAGGTTTCTGAGACTATAAATCCTATGGGACAAACAACTTCATCTTTCTCTTGGAGCAGCTGGTGTGTTTGAATGTAGACCTTGCAGTTAGCAGTCCAGTGCCTAACCCACAGAATCACTTGGGTTCCTTAAAAACAACACTGTTGTTGTTAAGTACCATCGAGTCAGTTCTGACTCACAGTTTCCAAGGAGTGCAGCTGGTGGGGTTGAACCACCAACCTAAGGTTAGTAGTTCAGTGCTTATCCTACAAAGCCAACCAGGACATTGTTGCTGCTGTTCAGTGCTGTTGAGTCAGTTCCAACTCATAACAACCCTGTATAGGGTTTCCAAGGAGCAGCTGGTCAGCTTGAACCACCAACCTTTCAGTTCAAACTGATCTTGCAATCCAGTGTGTTAACCCACTGCACCACATCAGGACATTGGAGTTCTTTAAATTAATACCTTAGGCACACAGACAAAAAAAAAAAAAAAAAGTTTTTCCTCCTTAAATAAATCAAGTAAATAATGACTCACCCTTCTCAACACTTAGTAATGTGTCAAGTGCATTATCTGGCCAAAAAATTATGAGAGAACCAAAGTTGTGAAAATATTTGTAATCAATGCACAGAGGTGGGTTGGAGCAACTTTTGGAGAAAAGGAAGAGAATAAATGGTTAACTTCCAGCATGCACACTCATGCTGGAGGACACAAAAAGGTTCACAGCAGTTGTTAAATTCATTTAGAAAAACTTACTTTATTTCTCCAACAGAGATCTCACCAGCTAATCTGTATTACAACCTGCAGGAGTCTTAATATTCTCAGCAAGATCAAGATTCAGGCCACACTGATTCAGCTATTTAATCTTACAAGAGAACAATATTTGGCAGGAAAAGACCCCACGGCACTAAGGGAGCATCTCAGTGGTTTGTTGTCAGCACAGACTGGGCCAAAAACACTGAAGGTTGAAACCAAACAGCACTCAGTAATGCTTACATTTCCTTTCACTATGTATGCGTGCAAAACTCACATCCCATGTGCATGCATATCTACTTCAGATACATGCACATTTTTCAACGTTTAATATTTTGGATCCTATCTTGAAAAAATTTTAAATATCTATCACAATAGAGGTTGAGGGTAGCAAAGGGATGAATGACAAATTGCCATAGTTTTACACTGAATTCTTTCATTTTCTTAATCACTGAAAATCAAAGACACCATATATATGAATATTTTAATGTATGCGAATATTAAGAGGTGATTTATTTTTTTTTTTAACTATGCTGAAATCAGTCATCAGGTCAACACTCTTTTAGAAATGAAAAACATTGACATTTCTTATGTAATATAGTTTGATTCAATTTGAATGATATTTTCTAGGGAGCCATACAGACTTACACAAAGCAAAAAAATTTATAGCAGAAAGTAGTACCATTTATATATATTATGAATCACGATTCAAGAACAGAATTCCATAAAATTCTTTGAAAATATTTTTAAATAGTGATGGCACAAGTCCAATATCTTCACATCTTTACTTCCCAAACCTGTGTTCATTTCCCTGTGATGTACCAGAGTGCTTTTCTCTACCAAGCGTTTATCACAATATGGAACAATTATCTGCTCGTCTTTAAGAGGCTAACAGCAAGCTTCCTGAGGTAAGGGATCCTATCTACTGTCCTCCTTTTTATAACCCATACCTTCTAACAAAGTACGTCTCACATAGTAAACACTCAAAAATGTTCAACTCAGTAATTGTCAAAAGTGGCATCATCTAAAGAAAGTTTATTTTGGATTTATGGGTGCCAAAACTGTGCATATATGAAAAAGATACTATTGTTCCTTCCACAGTCTTGCCTCAACCTATATCTGTAATGCTAAAAATCATAACAAGCAAAGCTTGGGTGTTTCTAGCCTTAATATATTCATTCCTTCCTGCTTGCCTTTGCTCATGCTGTGATGTCATCACCCATTTACATCCCACCAAAGACCCTCCTATAGGAGTCTCAGTGGCATCATAATAAGCACTTGGCTGCTAACTAAAAGGTTGGTGGTTTGAGCTCACCTGGTGGCTTTGCAGGAGAAGGACCTGTCAATCTGCTCCTGAAAAGATTATAACCTGAAAAACCCTACAGAGCATTTCTACTCCATTACATGGGGTCAACATGAGTCAGAATCAACTCAATGGCACCTAATAACAAGCATTCTCCTACTCCATTAAAGCGTTTCTTAGCCATTCCATGTGTCAGTGGTTTCTGGCTTGTTTTTTTAGAAATCTTCAGTGTCAGATACTATGGTATATTCATAACAGATACTTAATGGACAAATACAGATGTACATTTAAGGAAACTATGAATGCAACATTTTTTTCTACCTTATTACTTATTTTCAAAACATAGTGTCCTGGAAAATTAAACATCAACAATAAATGCCCCTTGCCCTGGAAGACCTCACAACAAAATAAATATCCAAATGACTATGATTTAAGGAAATCAATTCTATCAAAAAATAGCAAGCGTTAAAAAGAATACACTCTTACAACAGCAAAAAGATGGAGACAGTTTAAACGCCCA
>NW_006408655.1:5653517-5669766 GCF_000296735.1 Chrysochloris asiatica
AAGGAAAGTCAGGATTAGAAGCGGGATATGGACTGTGAGGTTAATGGCCTCCATAAACACATTCTCCCCCAAGAACTTCTGTGACATAATATCAGAAGAACTGGATGGTGCCTGGTTACTGATATTGAACATTTTGAACAAAGATTCCATAGAAGAATATTTAACAAAAGGTGGTAAATGCAGAACAGAATTCCAAATCTTCATGGACTCCAAAACTTCCGGCGCCATGGAAAACGAACACCTGGAACTACTACCCTGAGATCATCTTTAAACCTTAAATCAAAATTATCCCAAACAACTGTTTACCTAACTAGTAAAAAGGTCAAAGTCTTGGTGTGATGGTGTAGGAGAAGCACTGGACTGCTAACTGAAATGTCAGCAGTTCAAACCACCAGCTGCTCCTTAGAAACCCTACGCAGAATTGCTATGAGTTAGAAACAACTCAACAGCATTTAACAACAACTGTACAAAAGTAACAAAAGGTCTGCCTTGAGCATTACACTCATTTAAGAACTATCTACATGGGATAAATTAGACAACAACAATATGAAACGTTAGAAAGGAACCTTAGGGGACAGTGAGTCTATGTTTATGAGGGAAGAACAGTTTAAAAAATAAGGGTAAGATGTCCAATTAAAAAAATGGAATCAATGTATTGACTTATACATGTAGACTCTGTTGGTTTGGTGTCATATGTATTCTCAACAAGAACAACAAAATAAATAGCATTTAAAAATTAAAAATTAAGGAGCTCTGGTAGTGTAGTGGTTACAAGTCGGGCAGCTAATCTCAAGGTCAGCAATTCAGAACTACCAGCCATTCCATAGGAGACAGATGAGGCTTTCTATTCCAGCAAAGATTTACAACCTTGGAAACCCTACACAGGGTTGCTATGAGTCAGAACGGACTCCATGGCACATAACCACCACCACCACCCCATATGTTGCCCTAACATAATCTTTAAACCATAAATACTCCCTTAAGTCTTAAAACCAAACAAAAGTGCAATTTACCTAGCAAAAGATATCTGCCTTGAGCTTTGGGTTCTTTTAAGATCAATCTATATGGCATCATATGAACAAAAAGAAATTAAAAAATTAGAACCCATGGAAGTGGTGAGTTAACAAAGGAGAAACAGGTCACAAAATCAAGGTGCGAATGGTTGCATAATTCAAGGAATGCAATCAACATCATTGGAGTCCTGGTGTGGCGCTGTGGGTTAATGTGCCAGACTGCAAAGCCGTTTGAACTGCCAGGTCGGTGGTTCAAACTCACCAGCTGTTCCTTGGAAGCCCTATACAGGGTCACTGTGGGTCAGAATTGACTCAACGGCACTTAACAACAACAATCAACATCATTAAACAATACATGCAGAAACTGTTGAATTTGTTTATGTTTGGCCATGTGTATTCTCAACAATAAAAATTTTTTTTTTTTAAGGAAAAAATGTGTGGAAAGAAAGATCCTTCTGAAAAAGAAAAGGGGGGATAAAAAGTTAGGAAATGTAGTAAATACATAAATAATACCCTAACATAATCTAGTCATTTACTGAGCAAGTATCTTATTAAGTAGCTAACTTGTGCTAGAGGAAAACGGATCGTAAGAAAGATCCAGGGGTTTTAAAGAAGAAAATTGATGGGATATATGCGTAGAACTGGAAAGGATGTCTGAGTAAAACAAATATAGATTAGAACTCCACATAATAATCTCCATTGTAAAAGGAAATTCCCACACTGCTGGGGAATTCATTTATCAAATTATCAAAAAAAGGCATGTTGATAAGGTACTGTCCTGATAAACGATCTCAGAGTCTGTACCATGTGGCCCAGTGAGCTATTGTTGGGTGTTGCTGAGCCAATTCTGACTCATAGCAACCCCTTATGACAGAGTAGGACTAGCTCATCGATCTCTACAGAAGCAGACAGCCAGATCTTTCTTCCCAAGACAGCCTATAGTGGGTTTGAACTACCAAACTTTCAGTTAGCAGCAGCTAATCACTTAACTACTATCCTACCAGAATGAAATGTCAGGATAAAAAGACGTGTTGACACATGAAGGCAATTTCATTTGTTTATCAAATTTGGACACAGGCAAGGCCCAGAGAGCTATAAGGAAAAAGGCAGTCCATATCTTCATAGAGTTCAGTCTGTTGTGTGCCTGCCTGTTGATTCTGATTCACAGATAAACCTGTGGTATCTATGAGTCAATAATAGGGTTGAATTGCCAACCTCATGGTTAGCACAATTAGTAGTCCAGTGCTTATCCTACAGCTAGATGGAAGAAAATATCCAGTACAGTTCTCAAAGCCACTGTTCATCAAAACCCTACTTCCAGAATGACAAAAGAAAGAACAAGGTCAGAGAAAAGGTATCCTCTGAACTTAGTACAGATGGGAAGAAAGTGCAAATGTCCTTCCAGGTAGAAGTTTGAAATGGATGGAGGGGCACTGAGGTGAAGGTCTTAGCTGTCACTAAATCAAGGGCAGTCTCACACTCTATGACAATGGCTTTGCATTTCATTCTTAACAGGAAAGGCAATACCTCAGCAAAGGAGACTACTCAAGAGACTATTCCCATAACCCAAACAAGTAACCAATTGCCCTCAAGTCAACTTTGACACATGGCAACTCCTTGTATGTTAGAGTTGAACTATGAACCACAGGATTTCCAATGACTAATTTTTCAGAGGTACTTCTGGTGTAGGGCTGTCAGATCAGCACAGGACTGTGAACCATAGGTTGGCAGTTCAAACCCATCAGCTGCTCCTCGGAAACCCTATACTATGAGTCAGAACCAACTCAACAGCACTTCACAGTGACAATAACAACAACACTGATTGCCAGGTCTTTCTTCTGCATATGTTAGAAGGACTAACCCTCCATCCTTTCAGTTGTCACCTAAGTACATTAACCATTTGCTCCATCCAGTTAGTCCAAGCAAGGTATAGCACCTGAGTGCGAATTAGTGTTCCTCAAGCAAGATTAAGAAGGGTCTAAATCAAGGGAGTGACAAGAAAGATAAAGTACAATGTACCAAGTTAAACATGCTCAAATGCAAAACCCTACACTGAAAAAGACCTGAAGTTAAAGAAGACACATAAAATATGAATTAAGATCAAAATATGGGTTGTAATGTGTGAAACAAGTGGTACAGACTAAGTGCTGTCAAGTTGGTTCTGACTCACATCGACCCTGTTTGGGGTTTCTGAGGAGCAGCTGGTCGGCTTGAACCACCGATCTTTTGGCTCACAGCCTAGTGCTTATCCTACTGTGCCACACCAGGACTTCACAGACCATAGTACTATCACAAAAAATACATATATAATAATTTATAGATGAGGAAGATTTTTCTATAGCTGGCATTTGAGTGTGTGTCTAGGGAAAACAGTGTCATTTATGGACAGTGTTAAATTATTCCAAATAAGGGAAATGACTCATGCAAAAGCCTAGAGTAAAGTAAGTAGACAAGCCCAAACAAAATGGGAGAATGGTATTGAAAAGTAGTGAAAGATAAGGTGAAAAATCATTTAAGAGCAGATCGTGGAGGGTCCTTAGAGTCAGGATTAAAGGATTTAAGAGATTAGGCTTTATCCTACTCAAAGTGGAGGCTCAAGGATAGTTTTTCTTTTCTCCTTTTTTTTTTTTTTTTTTTTAGTAGGTCATAATTAGGGCCTTGATGAAAGAGATATTTTAGAAAGGCTCTCATCTGGTGACAGTGTTTAAGATACAATAGAAGGAACCGGGAGAGTCTGGAAGGAGATAAGGCCAATTAGGAAGCACTGCAATAACTCAGGAAGGACAAGCACCTGCATACAGCAGACTCAGGAAAAAAAGGAAGGGGCAAATGGGTTTCACAAAAGAAACTCTAGAAAAGGTTTGCTAGATCCCTGGCCTCTGTTTCCAAAAAGAAATCATGTATGTTAATCCTTTTATTATGGGGCCCTTCTCAAACCTCTCCTTTAAACAATGCCATTTTTTACGACCACAGCTCTTAATACTTGCTCAAGGAATAAGTGATCTGGGATGAATTTACTATTTAAGTGACTGTGGCTAAAAATTGAGGATAAAAGGAAGAGATCAACCTCTGAAGTTCTGTCCTACATGAAAAAATAAAGCAAAACCAGGTGTAAGGGAAACCATAGATTTGGAAACAAGAAAGGACCAAAAGCTAATTTTCCATACATTTTTCTCATGAAAGTATAAGTAGTTCTCATAGAAATACTTTCCCTAAGGAGAGGTATTCAGCGGATCTAATTAGACGGGGTATGTCAAAGTGTTTCTAAATGAATGAACCATTCATACATGTGTTAGGTATTATAAGAAAAATATGTGTTATTGCCCTATCATTTTTCTTTGACATAATTGATCTTTGCCTTTAAAGGTAATGCTACTGACCCAACATTACTCAGGAATACATTGAAGTGACTGACTGGGATGAGTTGGAGATGAGGTACAATCCATTAAAACAAACTAGACTTCACTCTGTGAAAACACTAACCTTAAATCAATGGGCTGAAATCCAAACCACTGGCTCCACACCCTGTATTAATGAACTCAATTAAGAGTTACACCAAAAACAACACCTCATTCTTCCTTCAAGCTACTTAGTGTACTAAACTTTGTAACTCAAAATTAGAAGCTTTCATATCAAATTTTCACTAGTTATAAAACATGTATGCTTCCTGTATAAGAAATAGAATTAAATCATTGGCTTCAACAATGAATAAC
Source organism: Chrysochloris asiatica (assembly GCF_000296735.1). Classification (NCBI taxonomy): domain Eukaryota; kingdom Metazoa; phylum Chordata; class Mammalia; order Afrosoricida; family Chrysochloridae; genus Chrysochloris; species Chrysochloris asiatica. Next base: position 5,658,244 of record NW_006408655.1, read on the forward strand.
TTTCTAAATTTTACCTTTTTACAAAAAAAATAAAACGTTTTCATATTTTCTGAATATAAAAAAAAGGAAAATCCGTCTGTATCAGTTGTGCGGGTTAATATAAGACCTAATTGCCTCATACTCCATAATTTTGCCACCAGTTTACAATTAGCATGCATTTCTCATGCATGAGTTGACCCAATTACATAACAAATTTCGCCTTTGGGGATTTCTCTTGACTGCTTGTCTTCTGTCCACCATACAACTCAATTTCACACTGTCAGCAGCCTGAACATGGTTACAGTCAGTCTCTGTCAAAATGATTTATTTAAATTACAAACCGAGACCAAATCCCTAGATAATCATCCCTACCCCTCATGCTCACCCTTAACACTCAACCTAACTTTGAATCAAATCTTTTAATAGCCCACCGACACTGCTATTTAATTATTATGCAATGTTTTGTTCTGATAATCTAATATTTTTGAAGCTAACTCACAAAATCTCAGAAAACTAAATCAGCAGTATCCATGTGAGCTTATTAATATACGTATAATTTGTTTTGCATTCTAAGAATTCAATTAAAAATTATGTATCTGTATAAAAATGCTAAAAATAATTACATTTCAATCTCAAACTATAAAGACACTTTTTTTTTCCCCCTACAATATTTAGAAGGCTCTAATCTTAGCTTTCCTTGTAAAGCAAGTTAGCATTTCTTATGAATGGGGATGCTGAATTGAGAACAGAAAGAAAAAGGCTAATTGGGAAACAGGATAGATAACCAAAATTATAGATAATGACAGGGTAAAGAGAAGAATACAGGACAGGTGAAAATACTATTGTCTGTATTGTCTGTGGACCAGTAATCTAAGGAAAGGGAGTTGAAAGACTCCCAACTAAAGTCATACTTGATGAAAACATGCAGACAGACAGACACACGCACACACACACAAACACACACAATTGCTTCCTTTATGAGTTGGGGAGAGGCACATATCCTGACAAATCAAATAATGGTATACTTACTATTTCTTTCTGTTTGTAAAATACATGTTTTGTCATCAATTTTTTTTCCCTTCTCTTCCATATGATAGTTCTCCTCCTCCTAAAATAAATTAGAAAACAAGTATCTAGTTTTTATCTGCAGCATAGAGGTTGTAAATTCTCTCTGCTGTTTGTACTGTTGTATTTTACAATTTATCCACAGACTGTCTGAGTTAATTGGGAGTGTAGTTTACAATCGTGTGTAAACAGGCAAAATGAAACGCGATAATAATCTTCTCACGACTAGACTGAGTCCTTAGAGTAAATGTGTGACAGTCATTGTGCTTGGCAATACTGCTGCAGGTAGCCTCCAGGCACTACTTATCCACTTAAAGGTGGTAACCACCTGAAATTAGAAACAGCATAGACAAATACCCACCAGAGTTAGAACTATCATTGTAACAGATGAATGGGTTTTCAAATGCTGAACGACAGAGTATTCCTCAGTTTGTGTTTGAGCAATATCCATTAAGAGATTTTTCATAAAATAGACCTAAATAAAGAAAGTATGGAGATTTACTAGGATACATCTGCCATTTGTGAATTCATGCCTTAGAATTGGGGACCTTAGGTGACCTAGTTATGAAAACTGGTAGTGTCAAGCTCACCTCTACAAAGCCCCTAGTCAGCATTGCCCATGATGACTGCCATGTTTCATTCTGCTTTAAGCAAAGCCTGGACTTCTCAATGTTACCTTCAGCCAAGTGGTTTGGCTGGGTTTCCTGGCTTCCCCTAGGAATAGTTCCCAAGTCCAATACTTGACCTCATAAGCAACCAATCAAATTCTGTCTGAATATTAATATGTTAAATAAAATAAAGCTATCTCCTGGAATTTGGGGGAGGGAAACAAAACAAAACCCTTTCTTCAAAAATTTAGAAACCAAGTTCTGTTTCTTTCCAACCATTCAGTAAATTCTGAAACCCAGCCTCTTTTGTTGTTCTTCCTGCAACTATACTAAGTGGGTAACATAGCAGAAGAATTTTAAATTGCAGTATTTAATAAATCTTCCATGTTCAATACGTTGTCATAGATACCAGAAAAAAGCAGCCAGGGCAAACCCACTCTAACCCCCTTCATTACACACACAATTTGAAATTTACAGATGTATTTTATCCCATACCTCAGTAACATATGCAGACTGAGTGAGCATTTCCAAATGATGTGAAATCCTGGATAAAAGAAGAGAAGAGTAGCTGAAAAAATTTCATAACACTGACAGATACGAGCAATCAAAAATGCCCGTTCATCCATAACATATTACCCAAAATACTGAAGAGTTGTCATTAAATCCACTGTTTTATGTCTTTATACTTGCTTTCGGCCAAGGGGATTAAAGGCAGCTTAGAAAGATCCAAACAATATTAAAAGATTAAAAAAAAAAAAAAAAAAAACTAAACTAAAAACAAATAAGAAAATAAAGCAAACAAAAAAATTAAAGATTGCAAACAAAGATCCCTGATTTAGCTGGGCCACCTGCATCAGCCTATACTAAATTTGAAGCTCAAATGTAAGGCTCCCAAGTCTACTATCTCTTATTACTTCAGGGGGACTCAGCTCCATTCCAGTCGCCCCAGCAGAAAGATTCTGGTATCTCTCCCATCTGGACACATTCGTACCTTCCTCTGAAAGCAGACACAATCCAGGCCACTGTCAAAAATACCTGTCTGGATTTGGCCAATATATTTCAGTGTCCAGGTTAATTTCAAGGAAATATGGAAACCTGGGCTAGTCAAAGCACCACCTTTGTGTGATCAATTGAGTTTCTTAAAGGAAAATATGCCTGAATAATATGGAAAACACTGAGAGTATTCAAGAAGTTGCAGCCTTAGCAACGACTAGCAAATTCATTGTTGTTGTTAAGTGCTGTTAAGTTCAAACCAACCTTACCGTTCAATGCTTATCCTACAGCGCTAAGTGCTGTCAAGTGGGTTCTGACTTATAGCAATCCTATATAGGGTTTCCAAGCAGAGGCTGGTGGGTTTGAATTGCTGATATTGTGGTTAGCAGTCCAGGGCTTATATATACTACAATAAATTCATTCTCAATAAATTCATTCATCCTCAAAATAATTAACAGCTTCCACTACTCACCTAAGGATCTCCGGTACTATAATGAATTATGAGTTGGACTGCTAACCATAAGGTCACCAGTTCAAACAAACCAGCTGCTCTGAGGGAGAAAGATGAGGCGCTTTTTCTTCCCCCTTAAAGATTTACATCCTCAGAAACCCTATACAGAGTTGCTATGAGTTGTACCAACTAGACAACATTTAACAACAACAATTCACCTGGTATGGTACTGTGGAATAAAGCACTGGATGGATCACAAGGTCAGTTTGAACCACAAAGTCAGCAGTTCAACCTTACCAATTGGTCCTCGGAAACCCTGTATAGAGCCACTATGAGTGGGAACTGACTCGACGGCACTTAACAACACAGCAATTACTCACCTGGATATGCGGCTTTTTAAGCATTGGGCTGCTACCAAAAAAGTTGGTTGTTTGAACCCAGCAGTCACTCCACGGGAGAAAGATGAGGCCGTCTGCTTATGTAAAGATGGACAGCCTCAGCAGTCCTATGCATCAGTTCTGCTCTGTCCTATGAGTCACTACTGGAATCAACTAGATGGCAGTGGGTTTGATGTTTTTGTTTTTTCAGCAGATACCGAACAGTAATATTGTGAAATCTGTATCTTTTTGCCATCCAAACATTAATATGGTTAAGAGAACTACTTTTAAGATTGCTGTGGTTACTCCCGTTGACCTGGAGATGAGAGTGAGAAGAGAAAGGGCCAGTTGGTCCAAAGGATGGTGAGACCTGGGGATTCCTGAACCCATGGACAAGGACCAAGCCTTGGAGGGCTTTAGCTGAGAATGAAGCATCCAGCTGATATGAAGTCGAGGGGGAGATGCACAAGAATGCCCAAACTTGCAGATAGTACCCATTTGACCTAGCTTCAATGGCTTGATGATCAGAACTCAACTAGAGGAAGATTAAAAAAAAAAAAAAAGATAAATGTAAATTTCTACAATTCTATGAACTTGACCTATACTTATGTAGTAGCTCAAAATACCAACTGAGAGGAAAGGAATTTTCACATCAAGTATCAGCTTTATCCCCTCTGCACACAGAGTTGATAGGGATGGGCAGCTTAGACATTGGCTACCTAAAATGGGGAGAGGGGGGCTATAAAAGCACAAAGTGACTGGCTTACAAGTTTTCTAGAAGGAGTTTAGTTTCAGTGTGTGTGTGTGGGGGGGGGGGACAAGGTAGAATCCTCACTGAATAGTTTTCATCTTATGTAGACAGGTCTGGTTCTTATGATTCAATAGTGAGTAATTGTTATCATGACTAATTTTGATTGTCGCAACTGTAAAGGTAGAAGTTTTGCAACATAAAGGAGGGAGTAGATGATCTTACATTCCAGGAACAGAGGACCTTAGAACCATCAAAGGAGAAAAGCACAAGTGGAATGTGAGACCCTATCCAGAGAAGCCACAACACCAGAGATGGAGGCAGAGATGTCACATGGAGAGATAGAGCAGCTGAAGATTCTAGACTCATGGAAAGAGAAATACTATTTGGTGGTGACCAGGAAGCAGGCTTGTAGATAATCTGCCCATTGGTTGCTTAAATAAGCATATATTCCTGAGTGTTTTGTATACATTAAAAAAAAAAAAAAAAGAGGGAAAAGAAGCAAATACCTTTGAATGATAGTGCACAGAGGGAATTGTAATCATTGCAATGAAACGAAATACCATAGGATGAGTGTAAAACCAATGTTCTCCCATGTAAACTATCACTCAATTCACAACAAAAACTTTTTTTATAAACCAACATTAGAAATTAAATAAAAGATTGCTATGGTTACTAATATCAAGACCATGCAAAAAAATTTCTGTCTAAATTATATGCTCAATCTTAATATTTTTTGTATATACAGCTATGTATATAATAGAGATATATACGTACCTGTGTTATAGGGGTGTTTGCATAATTAAGAAGGAATCTGCAAATGATCTCTGGTATTGAATAAAATGTATATTCCTGCTAATGATAAAGGTTGATGAAATGGTCAGTTTTCTTATTAAATACGAATATTGAATTAATTTGAATATAAATTAAAATGCTTACCTTGAAACCAGCTGCAGTCCTTATGTTAGGTGTCATGTGGGTTTCTTAAGCAGAAATACATATTTATTTCTTTTTTAAATAAACCTCTAAGATAGTTGAAGATTTATGGTCTAATTTGGCTTTCTGCAGCATTTTTCTAATTAAAAAAATAAAGTTCTCCAAAGATAAAGAAAAGAAAAACACTACTGAATTTAATGGCTGATGGAATATAGCTCTAATTGCATGTCATTTTAAAGTGAAATTCACTGTTGATTAAAAAAAGAATGAAAAAGAAGAAAGGTGAAGGTAGTAATCTTTAGTATTTATGATTGGTGGTCTGTTGGGATGGGATATTATAATGACCGAAGACAAAGACATAAATCCACAAAATTCAGTCCTTCCTTTCTAAGGAAAAAGTCCTTATTAAGAGAAAATATTCACTTAAAGAGAAAATAATGGTTAAGTATGGCCAAATTGTTTACTCTGTTTATCCACACTCCCTTATTTTTTTAGACATCAAGGAATTGGTTTTGAACTTTTCACAAATATTTTTTTCTCAAATTATATGCTAACCTAGCTGTAAATTGTCACTATCTATCTATCTATCTATCTATCTATCTATCTATACATACATACATTCATACATACATACATACATACATACATACATAGAGTCCTGGCATGGTGCTATAGGATAAGCTAAGCACTGGACCACAAGGTCCTTTGAACAGAAATGTCAGTGGTTCAAACTCACCAGCCACCTCTCAGACACCCTATACAGGGTTGCTATGAGTCAAAAATAACTCAATGGCACTTAACAACAATAACAAATATATATGTTGTTGTTAAATGTCTAGTTGTTTCCCACACACAGCAACACTGTATTGGGTTTCTGAAGAGCAGCTGGTAGGTTTGAACTGCCGACCTTGTAGTGAGCAATACAGTGCTTATCCTACAGTGCCACACCAGAATTTCATATATATTATCAGTGAGTTAAAAAAAACATCTGCCAATAAAACATCTCCTGGAAATTAGAACTACATTTATAACATCTAGATAAACAAATTTTAATGACTACAAAATTCACTTCTCATGAAAAACGGTATGATTTTTACACATTTGCTCATAACTTTTAAATCACATACACAATTGTTGATATTAATTCATATTTCCTATTTGATACTTAACACACATAATTTTTATCTGGAACAAAAATACCTTTGACACACTTATAATTTTGAATACAATTAGTTAATGGTATAAATTATAAAAATTAAGAAGAGCAGTTGCTCTACCTGAATTAACACTTCTGAATCTCTGGCATGTTTTAAACTGTTAGTCTTAATTTTCTTGTTCAACAAAAATACATTACTAAATAAGATCCCACTTCCAAGCACAAAGCAATGCACATATAAATGTTTTTTAAAAGCAGATGTAACACCTCATTTGAACAAATACCTAACTTAAAGTATAAAATCTAATACATGCATAATTAGTACATAAAAGATTTTTTCAAGCTTTCTCATCTTATCCGTATATTTTGTACGCTTATTTATAGCAAAAGTTAACTATCTGGGTTTTGTATTCAAAATCGGAGAAGCAGATATTATATTACAATAACTATTTTTAATAGCAGTGACTATTTTTCTGAATGCGCATTTGTGTATCATTCTGATAACTAAAGTGGTAGGTTATAGATAACTGTGATAAAATCAAATGGAAGACACATACAAGGTGAAGCTGACATGTTTATGAGTGCCGAGTACAACATGCATACCATACCATAGCAAGTCACCCAGGCCCAAGTCACCCAGCCTCACTTTCTCATTCAGAATCACAAGCTTGGGTTCTGATGTCACTGAGTAAATGGGCACCTACATTGCTGATTTGTTCCTGAGTCCTCTTCAGCCTCTGTAGTTCAGGAGTGTCTGTAACAATGCTGAAGCCTCTCCCTTTACTTTCTTCAAAATCTCTTTTGTACTTGACCTAAGAGAAGAGGAAAGTAAAAGGATTAAAAAACCAGTCAAGATGGACTGTGAGTCAAAGAAGCTGCTAAAACTGCTCAGTCAGTACAAAGGCCTTCCAACACAGTTCTATGCAGAATGGGACAAAAACCTAGACTCAGGAGCCAGACTTCCTACCTGGTTTGTATCCCAGCTCCTCCACTTACTATATATGTTTCAACTCAGGCAAGTTATTCTGGGAGTGCAGTGGCTCTGTAGGAAAAACATAGGACTGCCAACCATAAGGTCAGTGGTTTGAACTCACCAGCTGTTCCTAGGGAAAAAGATAAGGCTTTCTGCTCCCACAAAGATTTGTTGTTGTTAAGTGCTGAAAAGTCAGTTCCAACTCTTAATGATGCTGTATAGGGTTTCCAAGAAGCAGCGGGTGACTTGGAACCACTGACCTTCCGGTACAGTGCTTATCCGACAGCACCATACTAGGACACCACAACGATTTACAGCCTCTGAAACCCTATACAGGAATGTGATGAGTCAGGACTGACATGATGGCACTTAACAACAACAGGCAAGTTATTCAACCACACTGTGTTTTGGTGGTCTCATTTGTAAAAACTGTTACGGTTATGATAATGAGGATGGTAATGTTAGTGATGTGAGGTTGTGAGGATAGGATTTGTGGCATTGGTGGTTCCATGGTATAATTCTCACCTTCTCTGAGGGAGACCCAGGTTCCATTTCTGGCTAATGCACCTCAGGTGTAATCACCACCCATCTGTCCACAGACGTTGGTGGGCTGCTATGGTGGCTGTGTGTGGTGCAGGAGGAGAATGCACTGACTCCAAGGTCAGTTTCAGCCACAAGGTGGGTGGTTCAAACTCATCATTTGCTCTTTGGAAAGCCTATACAGTGCTGCTATGAGTTGGAACAGACTCGACAGCACTTTCCAACTACAACAACAACAACAAAGATGCAAACAGGGTTCAGCAGAGCATCCAGACTAACACAGACTTGGAGGAAGAGTCTGGCAATCTACTTTTAAAAATCAGCCAATCAAAGCCCCGTAGATCGCCAGGGTTTGACCTGCAATCAATCCTGGGGATGGAACACGACCTGGCAGCATTTTGTTCTGTTGGGCATGAGATGTCTCAACAGTAGCTAACAACCACACCAAGGACAGGACCAAATGACCAGATCAACTATGTACCTTGCAGAGAGCAGGCAAGAAGTGTGGTCCATAATAGTTACTATTATTATCATAATTAATGTTACTACTGCTACTAAAGAAAATGCTGTGGGAAAAGAAGTGAAATCTACTGCTCTTAGTATAGTCTTGTCAGTCACAAAGCATCTCTTTGAGCTTGGACCACCTTATGGAGGAGGTAAACATACAACATCATTAACACTAAGCTCTGTCCTTAAGTTTTCATTCTATTTCCTAAAACAAAAAATAAGTCTATGATTGTTGTTGTTGTTGTTGTTGTTGTTGTTAGGTGCCATCGAGTCAGTACCTATAGTAACCGTATGCACAACAGAACAAAACACTGCCCAGTCCTGGGCCAATCCCACAATTGTTAGCGACACTTAAGCCCACTGCTGCTGCCACTGTGCCAATCCATCTCATTGGGATTCTTCCTCTTATTCTCTAACCCTCCACTTTACCAAACATAATATCCTTCTCCAGGGATTGGTCCCCAAAATAGTATGTCCTAAGTATGAGAGACAAAATGTGGCCATCTTGGCTTCCAATGAACACTCTGGTTGTACTTCTTCCAACACAGATTTGTTTGTTCTTTGGGCAGTCCATGGTACTTTTAAATATTCTCCTCCAACACCATAACTCAAATGCATCAATTCTTCTAAAGTCTTCCTAAGAATTTTTTGTTTGTTTGGTATTTAAATATATTTCTTTTCTAATTACAATCGAGTGAAATTAAATTTCACATTTTCCAGAGGGGCTGGAACAGATTATGTTGATTCATAGAACCCATCTCCTGTTATTAGAATTATAATAATTGTCACCACAGTTAACAGTCTACTTAGTAATGGCTGAATGGTTACCCCATTTGAGCTGTTCTTATTTTTTTTAAACCTAGATAGAGATCAAGAAATATGGAAGCATATTCTAAGCTGTATAAATTTCCATTTTACAGTCACAATGACTACTGTGTGCCATCAAGTTGATTTCAACTCATAGCACCCCTCCCTCCAGGACAGGGTAGAACTGCCCTGTGGAGTCTCCTAGGCTGTCATTTTTATGGAATGGATCCCCAGGTCTTTTTGCCTTCAGAGGTGCTGGGTAGATGCAAACCACCCACATTTGACTTAGCATCCAAGCATTTAAACACTGAGCTCCTTTGTAGTCACAATTGTTGCTGTTGTTAGGTGACATCAAGTCAATACCCACTCATAGTGACCTTATCCACAGCAGAATGAAACAATGCCCAATCCTGGGCCAACCTCACTATTGTTGCCACGCTTGAGTCCACTGATGCTGCCACTTGGCCAATCCATCTGGTTAGGGATCTTACTCTTTTTCTCTGACCCTTCTCCTTACCAAACATGATATCATTTTCCAGTGACTGGTCCCTCCTGACAATATGTCCCAAGTATGAGAGACAAAGGTTGACCATCCTGGCCTCCAAGTAGCACTCTGGCTGCACACTTCTTCCAACACAGATCTGTTGGTTCTTTTGGCAGCCCATGGCACTTTCAATATTTTCCTCCAACACCACAATTACCAGCTGTCAATTAACATTTAAATTAATAATTACTATTTAAGGCAGAAGTACTGGTGTGGTACTGGTAAGGTAAGCACTAGACTGCTAATCACAAGGTTGGCATTTCAAACCCAGAATCCACTCCTTGGAAACCCTATATAGGGTTGCTGTGAGTCAGAGCTGACTAGACTGTACGTAATAACAACAAGGAAACTAACAAAAACTTTTTTTGATTCTATAAGCATACATTTCTGTAAACATTTGAAAAGTTCTCTTGACTGAGTATCAAGTGAATATTTTTGTTTAGTCACATCCATATTTAAATAGTCCTCTCAAACATTACTGTCCTTGAGGCTAGTGAAATAAAGATTCTCTGGAATCAGAACTTGGAAGAAAAATAAATAAATCCCAGATTATTATACAAAGATTATACCAAATATACTTATCACTTCTAGTTTCAGAATATCTCATTTCTCTTCATATTGTCATTTAAATTTATTAAAGTGCTAAAACCTTACTTTAACTACGTCCATGAAAAAGAAATCAAATGAACTGAATTATTTTTCTTCAACAGAAAGTATTAAAGGTGATTAGCTTCCTAGCCCTCCCACCTTCCAGCATGTGTGAAGATATTCAAACCAGTACATTCCCAGTGTGATATGCCTAGATTAGTTTGGAGTTAGCATCAGGACACAGAATACCAAAATAATAAAATGATGGTAGGGCTGTAAAGGCAATCAGCATGAAGAAATAAAGAAAAATCCTCTAAGCCAGTTCTGGCATCCCTAACACTATGTTCAGAGAAGGTGCAATTACATATTCTTTTAGTTATTGCTTTTTTGTTGTTGTTGCTGTTGATGTTTTCATCACATTTGCTTCAAAATGAAGTAGTAAGAAGAAAAACTATTAAATTCCATAACCATAAGGTTTGAGATGATTGGATGATTACCATTCCTTGGTGCTCTCCATATTCATAAGACACAAGCAAACCATTTGAAGGAATGGTTTTGCATTGAAGGTGCATTGAAGGAATTGGCAAAGAACAAGGCACCCGGGATTGATGGAATAAAAATTGAAATCTTTCAAGAAAGTGAGGAGGCACAGGAGGCACTCACTCATCTATGCCATTGTTGTAGATGAGCGAAATTTGGAATACAACTATCTGGCTGACTGTTTGGGAGAGATCCATATTTGTGCCCATTACAAAGAGAGGTGACCCCACGGAATGCGAAAATCATCGGACAATCTCTTTGATATCCCATGCAAGCAAAGATTTGCTAAAGGTAATACAGAAACAGCTATAATAATCATACATTGACAGAGAACTTCCAGAGGTTCAAGCTGGATTCAGAAGAGGCTGTGAAACAGGGGATATCACTGCTGATGTCTGATGGATCTTGGCTAAAAGCAGAAAATATCAGAAAAATGTTTACCCGTGCTTTATTGACTAAACAAAGGCATTTGATTGTGTGGATCATGACAAGTGATGGACAACATTAAGAAGTATAAATATTCTGGAACAGTTAATTGTGCTCATGAGGAATCTGTACCTGGTCCAAGAAGCAATTGTTCAAACAGAATATGGGAACACTGAATGGTTTAAAGTTAAGACAGGTGTGTGACAAGGTTGTATTCCTTTACCATACTTATTCAACCTGTATGGTGAGCAAATAATCTGAGAAGCTGGGTTATATGAAGAAAAA
>NW_006408655.1:5680215-5685680 GCF_000296735.1 Chrysochloris asiatica
GGTCTGGAACTGAACTCAGCCCTGTGGCTCGATTTTCAGCCCAAAAGTTGACAGGCCTATTGTTTTTGATAGTGTCATTGAGCCAGTTTCCACTCACAGTGACCTTGTATAGAATTTCCAAGCCTGTAAATTTTTGCAGGAGCAGGAATTCTTTCTCCTAGTGGGCTTGAACCACTGACCTTGTGATTCACAGCCCAATGCTTATCCTACAGAGCCACCAAGCTTCTCGTAGGTCTATAAGGGGAACAATAATACTACTGAAGTATGCCTTCGAATAATCAGCCATGGAGATCAAAAGAGCAGCCTTACCTAACAACCATAGTCTGAAGGGTTAGAAAAGGAGGAGGAGTGGAAACAGGAAGCACAGAGAAGTGGGATATGTGATGCTGCATTGTGGGGATTGTAGTCAGTAAGATGAAACAAAATGTGAATGACTAGTTGAATGCAAAACTGATGATCTGCTCTTCACACACCAAACCTTCCCTCGTGTCACCAAAAAAGTGTTTTTGAAAAGCATATGAAAAAATTCAACACCCTTCCTTTCAGTTCTGACAACAGCATTTGAGTACCTTAAACATTAAATTCCCTAAAGCCAAAACACCATATTTGGCAGTTAAATGAACTAATAAAGCTCTCACTTTTTCAACCAAAATAATTTTAATCAGCATACCTTCCCATCATTCCCAAAATGTATACATGTACAGTATTCCAGTAATATTAACAAGTAGACGTTTCCTCTTTTTCTTCCATTCTCTGGTTTTTCCTAGTTGTGAAATAAGATTTAACAATTTGCAAAAACAGCAGACTGTACCATGAAAATATCACTGCTTTAGTGGACAAGAGTCTGGAATTCTCATCACTTGCCAGCTACATCACAACTCTTGTGGCTTTTCTGCAGAATTTCCAATATGCTCATTCTAGTTTGAGCCCCCGCTGAGCATGTGCCTTGCCACTCCTGATATACTAACTCATAATTTGCATTTTACCAAGATCCTCCAATAATTCTTATAAAACCCAACAGTTTTATAGAGCTTATGTACAGATTAGAATGGCCTGGGATCTTGTTAAAATATAGATTCTTGTTTTGTATACTTGCAGCAGAAATGCTCATTCTCAGAAATTCTGATTTCCAAACCAATGTTTTCTCATCTCTAACGAGGAAGTCTAGCACCTGCAAAACCAGCATGGTTGTGGGGCAGACTGAATGAGGTAAAGCACAGGAAGGAACTTCAGGCAATTCATAACATGTTGTACAAACGCTCAGCATGACTATTATCATGCTCTTTTCACTTTATTTGAAAGGATTATCTAATATGTGTCAAGAAATGTGGAAAAGACAGTTGTGTAGCAATCAGAAATATTATGGTTCACCAAGCAAAACAGTAGCACAATCATTGAAGACAGCTATTAGTTTATCATTAGATATTTATCTGTGTTTTATTGACTATGCAAAGGCATTCAAATGTATGGATCATAACAAGTTATGGATAGATAACATTATAAAGAATGAGAAATTCAGAGCATTTAACTGTGCTCCTGCAGAACCTATACATAGACCAAGAGGCAGTCATTCAAACAGAACAAGAAAACAGAACTGTATGGTTCACAATCTGAAAAGATGTGCATCAGAGTTGTATCACCCTACTTATTCATTCTGGATGCTCAGCAAATAATCCAAGAAACTGGATTATATCAAGAAGAATCCAGCATCATTTGGAGGAAGATTCAAAAACAACTTTAGATATGCAGATAACACTACCTTGCTTGCTTGAAGTAAACAGGACTGAAGCATTTAGTGATGAAGATTATATACTACAGCTTTCAGTGTGTATTGTTGTTGGTGTTGTTTTTAAGTGTCATCAAATCAGTTCCAACTCCTAGCAACCCTGCATAGGGTTTCTGAAGAGCAGCTGGTGGGTTTGAACCACCGACCTTGCAGTGCAGTGCTTATCCTACAGTGCCATGCCAGGACTACACCTCAAGATATCCACTACCATCAAGTCAATTCTGACTCATAGCACCACCTCAACATACAATAGACAAAAATCCTCACAACTGAATCAATAAGCAACCTCATGATAAAGGAATGAAATATTAAACTGCTGCAAAAAAACAACAAAAAAAAAATCTCTTTACAAGGTTAAAAAGCAAAAAATGTCACTTTAAGGACTAAAGGACATCTGACCAAAGCCACAGTATTTTCAATCATCTCATATACATGTGAAAGCTGAACAATGAATAAGGAAAACTAAGGAAGAATTGACACACTTGAATTATGATGTTGGAGAAGAACAGTTAACATGCCATAAACTTCCAGAAAAAGAAACCAATCTGTCTTAGAAGAAATATACTTAGAATGGTTCTTGGAAGTGAAGTTGGTGAGGCTAACCTCATCTTCTTTAGACATGTTATCAGTAGGGACCAGTCCCTAGGGAAGACTATCAATCTTACTAATGTAAATGGTCAATGAAAAGGGGGAAGATGCTCAACAAGATGGATTGGCAAAGTGGCTGCAACAAGTATAGCAACAATTGTGAGGATGGCATAGGACCAGGCAGAGTTTCATTCTGTTGTACATAGGGTCACTAAAATTCAGCAAAATATCCAAGCGTAGAAAGGAAACAAGAGGAAAACATTTTTTTTAGCCTAAAGCAGCTTTAACGGAGAAAAGCTTGAAGTTGTCAAGGACTTCATCTTCTTGGATCAACTATCAACACTCATGGAAGCAGCAGTCAAGAAATCAAATGACGTATTGCATTAGGCAAATCTACTGCACAAGACTTTTACAAAGTGTTGAAGAGCAAAGATGTCAGCTTGAGGACTAAGGTACGTCTGACCCAAGCCATGGTGTTTTCAATAACCTCATATGCATATGCAAAAGCTGGACAGTGAATAAGGAAGACCGTAGAAGAATTGATGCTTTTGAGTTATGGTGTTGGAGGAGAATATTTAAAGTGCCATGGGCTGCCAAAAGAACCAACAGATCTGTGTTGGAAGAAGTGCAGCCAGAGTGCTCCTTGGAGGCCAGGATGGCCAAACTTCGTCTCTGATACTTCGGACATATTGTTAGAAGGGACCAGTCACTGGAGAAGGATACCATGTTTGGTAAGGTGGAGGGTCAGAGAAAAAGAAGATGATCCCCAACGAGATGGATTGGGCAAGTGGCAGCATCGATGGACTCAGGCGTGGCAACAGGAGTGAGGTTGGCCCAGGATTGGACAGTGTTTCATTCTGCTGTGCATAAGGTCGCTATGAGTCGGTGCCAACTCAATGGCACCTAACAACAACAACAAAAAGAAGCTTAATTTGTCGGAAAGTGGTTAACAGAAGCCTTAAATCTAAAGGCACATTTACTACTAACTCATGTTATTCTGGGAGTGTGGTGGCTCCGTACAATAAGCTGTTGTTGTTGTGAAGTGCTGTCGAGTCGGTTCCGACCCATAGTGACCCTGTATAAGGTTTCCAAGGAACAGCTGGTGAACTTAAACTGCTGACCTTGCAGTTCAAATGACTTTGCAGTCTGGCTCATTAACCCACAGCACCACACCAGGACTCTTGACTGCAAAACAAAATTCAGTGATTCAAGCCCACCAGCCAGGGGAAAAAAATGAGGCTTTCTGCTCCTGCTTTTCCCTACTCATTATTTTTAGTGCTTTTGAACCTAAGAGGCTCATCTTCCAGCACTATATCTGACAATGTTCTAACACTATTCATAATATTTTCATCTCTTGGTACTATATATGACAATGTTCTGATGCTATTCATAAGGTTTTCAGTGGTTAGCCATTCAGAAGTAGTTCACCTCTTTCTCTTCCCAGTCTGTCTTAGTCTGGAAGTTCTGCTGAAACCTGCCCATCATGGGTGACCCTGCTGATATTTAAAATACCAGCAGCATAGCTTCTAGCATCACAACACAAAAGCCACCACAGTATAACAAACTGACACACAAGTAAGTGGTAGCTTCAAATTTCTGGACTTATTTATATTCTCTTGTACTGTTAGTAGCTTTTAAGATACTGGAAAATGCAGGCCATAGCTTCATTCTAATTCACTGCATATTGCTTTATGCTAGGCATATATTATAAATATTTTGTGATTGATTGCGGTCTGCTTTTGTGTTTTTAAACTCTAAACACAGAAAATTGGTTATCCTCACAATGCTAGATGACAATTAAACAATTACAAGGAAAACGTGATTAGGAGTTTTTTTTTTCTTTTTTTTTAAGATGAAGTTAATTTTAACAATGGTAAATCAAAGAAAATAATTTGTTGCTTTTATAGATTAATTTCATAATTTGCTAATTTATGATTAAATAAAATTAAAATTTTAATTACCTTTTTAAATATAATTAAATGACATCTAAAAATAATTTTCATAGATTGCTAAGCTTTAAATGAGCCTTCCCTTGCACATCTAAAGCTATTTCCTGATATTTATAGATGCATGTGTTTTCTATGCATAGTTTCAATCCAACTTTATCAGATCTTGGGTATTTTTACTGAAGAAACATTGAAATTAATATGTTATCCTATGCAAATACTCTATATATAATAAAGAATATTTTAATTAATTTCAATAAGCTAATTAAGAATCACCTCAAAGCAATGAAGGAGAGCTTAGCAGCTAATAGTTCAGGCTCAAGAGTTAGACAATTTCATCTTTAATCCAACCTTAAGTAGCTGTATGACCTTAGGCAAGTTATTTAATCTCCTTGAGGTTCCATTTTCTTCACAAATAAATACAATTGCACTACAATGTTGATAGCACTTTTATGAGAACTGAGATGAAAATAATCATACCCGGCCACTCTACAATGTCCACCATGACCCAAGAACTACACTGAGCACTTTATACATTATGTGTATAGAGCCAAGGAATTCAAACAGGTGGTTGTACAAAGTGATCAGCACTCCATTCACCTAAGCATGAGCTTACTCAGAAACTCATAGTAACATCTAGAGAACATATCCTACCACTTGAGGTCAGAAGTTCTGCCACCTGCAATGTATTAGGGAACTTCTTCAGTCTTTTCTGGATCAAAATAGCATATAAATACACAAATGCAAAAGTGCTGCTTTACATATTTTAACATAAGTCCTCATATAAATCCTAGAAGGTGTACATTTAAAAACCCATTTTAGAGATGGAAGAAGAGAATTTGAGAAGGTCACAGAGCTAATAAGTCTCTCTGAACTTCTCCCCAGAAATTATCTTTCAATTTGTCTTATAGTGAAAAACATTCAAACTGAAAAATATCAACCTGCACACAAATAAGATATAAACAATTTCCAATAAAGAAACAGATTTGAACGTGGAACCGATTGAGTGTTTCTCAGTAGAGAATGCTGAAGATTTGCATAACTTAAATTTTTAGCTATTTCCTTATCTGTAATGAAGCCTGTAAGGAGCTCTGGTAGAGTAATGGTTACGAATCGGGCTGCGAACCTTAAGATCATCAGTTCGA
>NW_006408655.1:5685930-5714310 GCF_000296735.1 Chrysochloris asiatica
AAAAAAAAAAAAAAAGCCATTGCCAAAATTGTTATGTTGGTGGAAATCTGATTCAAAGCAAAAAATCTATATTAATGAAGAGAAATAGGGTCAAAAATATGTATGCACAAATTCATATTTTCACCAAGATTTTCAAAAATAGAAAATGAAACTAATCTATCAAACTCTGCATATAAACTATATAACTACTACACTTTATAAAATAGTTATAAACTGGTGGTGGTTATGTGCTGTGGAGTCGGTTCCGACTCGTAGCAACCCTGTCCAAGGTTTCTGAGGTTGTAAATCTTTACGGGAGCCGAAAGCCTCATATTTCTCCCGTGGAACAGATGATAGTTTCGAACTGCTGACCTTGAGGTCTGCAGTCCAATTCATAACCACTAAGCTACAAGAGCTCCTAGTTATAAACTAACCACTCTAAAATGCAAATCCATAGTCACTGAGTTGATGCCGACTCAAAGGGACCCTATAGGATAGAACGTAACTGCCCCATACAGTTTCCAAGGCTGTAATCATTACAGAAGGCTCTGCCACATCTATCTACAATATAAACTGCTCAGGGAAGTAAAAAACTATTTGGTGATAATGAACATAAACTTTTCCAGAAAACTAAAGCATCACCCAATTAATTATTCAAGTACTAAAGTGGCAAAAACAATTAATATTCTAATACCTTATGTCATCCTAAAGAGTAATTGATTCACAGAGTCTGACTACTGCTGATTTATTTTTTAATAACATCTAGTAATTCAGACAATTTATGAATTTTAATTTCCGGGTATATTTTCTCTTAGCTGTTAACCCTTCTAGGGTTAACAGTTGATTACAACTTTTTAGATATAAGTAGCTGAATTCACACACAAAGTAGAATACTATTGAAAATATTTTGAACCAGAAGATAGCATAGAAGATTAAACTGAAGACAAAAATAAATTACAACAGGAAGTATTCCTGTCTGAATATCCTAAATTATAAAGGAATAGGAAATGAGTGAACTCAGAAAGAAAAACTACTACCTTATTAAAGGAAGGCAACAAGAATGAAGCAAACATAAACAAATAGTGCTGAAATAAAACAAAACAGTCATGGAAGCGAAAATAATCTATCCTTAATCTCACAGTGTCAGAGCTGACGAATGTGACATATGATTCCTTGCTTGTCTTGCAGATGCCTGCCAGCAGATTGATAATGTCATTAAAATTGTTCCTAATAACCCTCCTACACCTGTAAAACATTATTCATCAGGCAAAAACCAACTGTTTTTCTATAAGAGAATAGACTTCTATTTCTAAAATACTGAAAGAAACAGAAAACTGCCAGCAAGAGTAACAAAAAGGAATGCAAAAGAAATCCAAATGTCCTAGACGTAATGTATAGACAAATGACACCAAAATATGAAAGTAAAAAAGTATCACTACAGAATCTCAGAAACATTTAGTAAACAAATACATGAAAGCATGAAGCTATTGTTTCTGAGCATGTCGTCCATCTAAGTCTATACACTTCAGAAGGCAGTGTTTCCATCTATCTATGTGGCACCATAGATAAGCACTGGACTGCTAAGCTAAAGGTCAGTGGTTCAAACCCACCAACTGCTCCTGACAGGGTTGCTATTAGTCAGAACTGACTCAACGGCACTTAACAATAACAACAACAGCCATTCCCCAAATAATTCTATGCTCTTCAATTTACCTCATGTCAAAATGTCAATGTTGGCATCCTTGAGGGTCTCAAATTATGTTCCTTTTAAATGTTCTTTGTGTTTGGGGATCAAAAAGTAGTCTGAGCGGCAAGATCAGTGCTGTAGGATAGATGGAGTAAGGCTTACTAAAGACATTTTCATAAGACAGTCCTATACTCTAAAAATGAGGTGTATAGTCATGCAGAAAAAAAAAAATTCTGGACACAATTTCCCTTGGATTTCCCTCAATGATGCAGTTCATGATGCAAAAAAAAAAAAAAAAAAAATGTTTTTCTGGACACAATTTTCCTTGGATTTCCCTCAACAATGCAGTTTTCCATTTTTTTAAACTTCTTCCTAATAAGTCCCCATCATCACCCTGTGTATTTCAAGAATATCTATCACGATTACTCCTTTGAAATCTCCAAAAAACAGTTACCAAAACTTTCTGAGCTGACCTCTCTGCCTTGAATTAAACTGGCCCATTAAATCCCCTCAGAAGTCACTGCTTTGACTGGATCTTTTATTGAAGGCACCCTAGAGACACAAAGACAAGTGTTTTACTTAGAGAGCTTATCTATAGTCATCCACTGATCCCAGAGACATGATTAAACACATTTTGTTTGGAATAAACCGGTGCATGTATGAGCTGAAACTCTAGTAGCAATACTTTTTGACTTATTCTCATAGTTTCCATGATTGTTTCTCCACACAAAAAAATCATAACTTTCAGTTCAGTCTTCTTAGTAAAAAATTTAAGAGATTATTTCCTGAATACAGAATTTTATTTAAAATATGAATCTCCTGGAATTTTTTACAGGTTATTAGCATATCAATATAACTAGAAACTTAATTCTAACTCAGGTCTTCAACAGATTAAAAATAAAAACTATTAGGAAAAAATTTATGAGAAGTAGTGATTATCCTCCTGTAAAGAATTAAAGTTTCTTAGATAACAGTAAAGCTTAACACTGAAAAACGCTGCATGCTGACTCCCAGTTACGTAATAACAGCAGCCGCTAATTGAAGACCTACAAGGTACCAAGTGTCATACTAAGCACTTCATAGACTATCTTGCATAATCGTCAAAACAACTCTGTTAAAAAGGTATCTACTTGACTGCTTTTTAAAATGGACTTTATTTTTAGAGCATGTTTTATCACTTTTTACATTATGATAAATGTAGTGGAAACCTATTATAAGGTTCACTGAAAACCTCCCTCCTTCTAGTAATGGTTCCATTACTCCCCATCCATGTCGGCTTTTTCAAGAAGTGCCATTTTCTTCCATGATCCACTTCCTTAAACACTGAGGATTAACCCTAAGGTAGCTAGCCATTTGGCCTAAACTAGTCCAAGTCAAGAAGTTTGAGAGACATGGGAATTGGGGTGCAAAGTATAGAGTTAGTCTCTCTCATTAGCAAATAAATTTCAGATATAAAGCTTTGAAACCATTATAGCATTTTTGCTACCACACAAACCCAAGGAGCTGACTCATAGTGACCCTACGCACAACAGAACGAACACTGCCTAATCTAGTGTCTTCCTCATAATTGTCTTGTCTGAGTCCATGTTGCAGCCACTGCATCAATCCGTCTCCTAGGGGGCTTCCTCTTTTTTGCTGAGCCTTTATTTTGCCAAGCATAATGTCCTTTTCCAAGGACATGATAACATGTGCAAAGTATATGAGACAGTCTCTCACCATCCTCGCTTTCCAAGAACATTCTGCAAATCAGAAATGCAGGTGTTGTTACTGTTGTTGGGTAGCATCGAGTCTGTTTGGACCCTATGCACACAGAATAAAACATTGCCCTGGTCACACGCCTCTCACAATTGATATGTTTGAGCTTACTGTGGATGCTGCTGTATCTATCCATCTCATTGTGGGTCTTCCTCTTTTTCGACGACCCTTCAATTTATCAAGCATGATGTCCTTCTCCAGGGACTGATTCCTCCTGACAACATGTCCAAAAGTGTGAGAGATGAAGTCTCATCACCTTGCTTCTAAGGAGAATTCTAGCTGTAGTTTTCCCAAGACAGATTTGTTTGTTCTGCTGGCAGTCCATGGTACTTTCTAGTCTGCCAAAAAACAAGAGCACTGGACTGGTGGCATTTGAGTCTTGATTCCCGCTGTTCAAAAAAGTTAAGGCCACTACATTCCTATCCTTTAGGTTTTCTACTCCAATAACTTCGAAACAAATAATTATGGTCAAGGTAAAGAAGGTTGGAGGAGCCCTGGTGGTACAGTGGTTACAAGTTGGGCTTTTATTTGCAGGGCCAGAAGTTTCAATCCACCAGCTGCTCAACAGGACAAAGATGAGTCTTTCTGCTTCAGAGACGATTTAGATACTAGGGAACCCTACACAGTGTCACTATGAATCAGAATCTACTCAAGGACACACAGCAACAAGTAAGAAGGTTTGGCTTCTATCAACCAAGAATCCTAATACAGGAAACTGAAGCCTGTAATTAAGACAAGCCTAGCATCACTACCTAACAAACAAATGGACTAAGGATACAAACTCTAAAGTCTTTGTTCTTCCCTCCCTAACACTGTTGTTGTAAGTGCCTTCAAGTCAGTTCCAATTCATATCGACCCTGTATAGGGTTTCCAAAGAGCAACTGGTGAGTTTGAACAACTGACCTTGTGGTTAGCAGTCCAGTGCTAAACCTACAGTACCACACCAAGACTCACTATCATACAAGACTATAATTCAAACACTTCATAAACTTCAAAGAATGTATTTTAAATATAAGTATGCCATTATTTCTTTTTAAATGCTAGATTTAAAATAATAATGTAAGCAAGACCTTAATTAATGTGTTAATTGTTTTTATATGATCCTTGTATTAATCAGGGTTTGATCTTTAATGGTCACAAACATAAGTACCATTGAATGTTCCGTAGGTTTTCCTCAACTGAGTTAATAAGTCAGGTAAGAATCCATAAAACCAAATCCATTGTTGTTGAGTAGATCCCGAGCCCTATAGGGTTTCCCAGGCTGTAACCTTTACAAGGTTATAATTTCAAGGGACTCCTGTGTGGCAGTGTAGGATAAGCACTGGACTGCAAATCACAAGGCTGGCCGTTCAAAACCACCAGCTGCTCCTCAGAAACCCTATACAGGTTGTTATGAGTTGGAACTAACCTGACGGCACTTAACAACCATAACAAGCACCTTTACAAAAGAACATTGTCAGGTCTTTTCTCCTAGGAAGTCACTGGTGAATTCAAACCCAGCTGTGGGTTAATGTGCCAGACTGCAAAGCCGTTTGAACTGCAAGGTCGGCAGTTCAAGCTCACCAGTCACTCCTCGGAAACCCTGTATAGGGTCGCTATGGGTCGGATCCAACTCGACGGCACTTAACAACAACAACTTTTCTATAGTTAAGGAGCTCTGGTAGTGTAGTGGTTATGAATCAGTCTGCGAGCTACAAGGTCAGCAGTTTGACACTACCAGCTGTTCCGCGGGAGAAAGATTTCTGCTCCCGTAAAGATTTACAGCCTCAGAAACCTTGTACAGGGTTGCTATGAGTTGGAACTGACTCCATGACACATAGCACAGTACACCTTTCTATAGTAGCAGCTAAGTGCTTAACCTCTGTGCTGCTAGGGCTCCTTAAATAACAAAGGTGGTGGTGGTGGGGGTGGAGTACCGTGGAGTCTTTACAGGAGCAGAAAGTCTCTTCTTTCTCCCGAGGATCGACTGGTAGATTCAAAATTACAGTTAGCAGCCCAGTTCGTAATCCACTGTGCTATCAAGGCTTCTTAATAACTAAGGTTGCTATTGTTATTTAGTGCCAATGAGTAGATTCTGACTCATAGCGACCCTGAATAGGTTTCCAAGAAGCGGCTGGTGGATTTGAACCACCTACCTTGCAGTTAGCAGTCCAGTACCTATCCTACAACACCATACCAGAACTCTTAGGGTTGTTGTTAAGGGTCATTGAGTCAGTTTCGAACCATAGTGACCCTCTATAGGGTTTCCAAGGAGCAGCTGGTGAGCTTGAACTGCCGACCTAGTATATAAAACTGACTTTGCAGTCCAGCGCATTAGGTTGCAGTGCCACACACCAGGAGTCCTAGGCTTCCTAGGGTGGTGGTGGTAGCTGTGTGCCATGGAGTCGGTTCCGACTCATTGCGACCCTGTACACGGTTTCCGAGGCTATAAATCTTTACAGGAGCAGAAAGCCTCATCCTTCTCCTGCGGAACAGCTGGTAGTTTCGAACTGCTGACCTTGTAATTTGCAGTCCAATTCGTAACCACTACACTACCAGAGCTCCTTCAGCCTCCTAGAGTAGCCACTTCTAAATGAAACATTTACATGAGTACAACCTTAAAACACCAACATAAAAAAGTCATAGTTTATTCAGTATTTTTACTTTAAAATTAATTTTTCTGATTCTTTTTTCCTTTCTTTATTATTGTAGTTCAGGTGAAAGTATACAAAGTAAATTGGTTTTCCTGTCAACAAGTTATACACATTTTGTTTTATAACAATAGTTGCAATTCTTAACTTTTCTAATTTTCAATAGGAAAAATTTGATCTTATTCAAGAAAATCCCATGGTTACCTTTAACATTGCAATTAGAAAACCACTGCACGTATCTATACATTGATTAGTGTATTCTCTCTATTGTGATCCTGTGAAGTTTCATGCATTGATACAAAAACTATAGTTTTAGGTGCAATTACGTTTTTCCTTTGCTGACCTAAAGGGGCCCAGCCAGTTCTGAAGACACTAACAAGGTCCGGATGTGGCCAGGCAGCTACAGAAAAACTAAGCCCACCACCACCCCTCTCCCAGAAAAAGCATTTCAAGAGACAAAGCTATTTTTCCTTTGCAATGTGGAAATAAAGAACCAGATTTTAAGGTTTCAAAAAGAAATAAGAAAAAGGGACCTTAAAAGTAATGGAAGTGGAAGACAGGAGTCTCAGATCAACATGGATAAGTGCTCTAACTTCTCTTCTTGTTGTTGTTAAATGTCATCGAGTCAGTTCTGACCCACCATGATCATGTGTAGAGTTTCTAAGGAGCAGATGATAAGCTTGAACCACCGACCTAGCAGTTCAATCTACTTTGCAGTCCGGTGCATTAATCTACAGCACCACACAGTTCTGCTTGAACCCATAAATGTCTCCTTCATATGATGATACTTCAAAAAGTTAGTGGAAAAATGGAATTAAGAGATAATGGAATTTTTCAGGAACTCTTTGAAGCCCCTCATGCATTTAACAGTCTATGAGAATAAAGCTATTTGAGACACAGAAACAGGTTGGCATTGCCAAAGAGCCAGGTGGTTCCACTGTTTAGAAACCATCTGGTCTGTGTTTTCTCTTTGTCAGCATCATCAGTACATCAGTAGCAAGAGCTATTAGAGAGATTGTGTATGTGCTGCTTCTTTAAATAAACTAAAACTTCCCTAGATATAAATTCATTATTTTTTTATTTGTGCTTGCAGAGTATAATGAAACTCATGTCAAAATGACTTACACTTGAATACCTACATCCATTACATAATGTCACAAATCCAGAGGCAAAACTAGAAGCAAAAAAAAAAAAAAGCATGCCTACAACTCAAGCATTCTCTCTTGGTCTAGTTAACCTTCAATGGGTTACCTATACCCCATATAACTGGCAAAATGAAGAATGTCAAAACAAAGCTATATATTCAAGGTGAGTTGTAAAGAGATGTAGATATTGGAAACCCACAGATTGTGTTATTAAATCAATCATTGTTGGGTTGGGGAGGCATCATTTCATGGTGTTGCAGGCACAACTGTATTCTTCCTTTGCTGACATGAAATGTCCCTGTCAGCTCCGAAGACACCAGCAATGTTCAAGTGTGAGAGGGCTCTAAGAAGCTTAAAACTAATTAATCAAAGGCTCAAACTATTTCAGCACCCAATCGACAAGGCAATGAGAAATACTCATCAATTCATTACCCGGATGACAAAACATGTACTGGAACGCATCTATCTCTTCCTACAAGTATAAGAAAGGGGCACAGTTTACTAATATTTTGCTCTCTATAATACACATGCATAAGCAGACATTGGCATTCAAAAACTTTGTCTTCTAAAACCTTAAGCTCCTCTTTAGTCAAAGATAAAGTTTCCAGACGCAGATATTTTCTATCAGAACACCCAAAGTTAAATCTCCTTAAATGCCAGCTTTTCCCCTCCAAAGGGAGGCTTCCATTTCACTGCCCTTTAGATAGAAAGCACAAGTCACCATGTCACATTCACTTAAAAAGGGGGCAAATTAAAGAGGTTAAAGCACTGACCTGCAGTTAAAAAAGAAAGAAAGACTGTGAGAGATTTTACTTTCTTTTATCAGCAGTACATCCTATTCCCCACCCCACAGCACTCCCCTTTACACCCATGTTTGACTTGTCAAAATTGCTTTACTTCATCTGCACCTGACATCTAAATCATTTGACAGGCACATAACCTTATCAAATTTCTAGTTATAGTACAAATAGAGGTAACAAACCATATCCGCTGAAATTGTTAACAGCTCACACAAAGAGCAGCACGGCTGCGAGAGCAAGAGAGGAAAGAGCCACTACCTGCAGCCCAGTCAGTGGGCCAGAGGACAAGCAGAAGAACCCACGATAACAGGCTAATTCCACCAAATCCAATTGGTACACCAGTTCTCTGCCTGAGAGAGAAGCAATCAAAAGGTCCCATACCAGGGGTGAGAAAAATTGAGAAATAAGTGGTGTCGGTTTACTTCAACTAGCTCTAAAACCTAAAAAGTAAACAGAACAAAAGCATGGACTACTACCTTTGGAAGTTGTCTGCCATTGCAGTTTGCCCTAATACATTATGCTGGGTTAGTGACAAAACACTATTCCCTAAGCCCATAATGCAATGCAAGGAGTAATACATACATCAAAGCTTTATCTGTCACTGGAGAAATCTATCTGGCTCATCTCTATAATTTGATCAGAAATAAATAAGGAAAATAGTATTTGCCAAGTAAGAATAACATATTTGGGTATAGTGTGTGAAATAAAAATATTAATATCAAAATATGATAGACAATCTTAATCAATTTAAACCTGTTTTCATCCATTTTATATTCTAGGCTTCCAAAACATCCAGAACAAATTAAGTTAAAAAAATAAGAAAAATGTATGTGAACATCTAGACGATTCCCCAGTTGAAAGATAGACCCAAAATTGGATTTAAGTTCATCCAACCATACTCTAGCTTCCCTAACACACTCCTGGTTTGAGACTTTTTAATCTCTGTTCCAGATACAGTTCACAGAGGATTAAACACTCTAATCAGAACACCAAGTATCACGGTTAACTGAATCACAGTCAGTGAAGCCAGGCCAGGGAGCAACTATACCAAGTACTGCCATTCTTTAACAAAGACCAATTCTCAGAAGTTAAAGGCAGTTAACCAATGACCTAGCCAGGAAACTTTTAGGGGCATTTCCCTTTTCTCAACAGCAAGTAATTTTAAATAATTTCTTAAATTAAACCAATAGAAAGTTGGGAGTAACAAGGGATATATGTATAAAATTTTAAGTAAGCCGCTTAAGGCAGATTTTCTAGGTATGGATGCAGCATGGTAAGTACATGTAGGAACTACAGGGATGTTCATCTCAACTTCAACACATGCTAGTGTCATATGACACTTCAGTTTCCACAGCTGAAGACTCTTAAGACTATTGTGAAATTTCAATGAGCTAACTCAGGTAATAAGTTGAGCTGAGGTTTGGTTATACAGTAAGGGTTCAATAAATATTACTACTATTGCTATACCACTCATCTGTTAAGTTTGTCATTCTGTGGTAGCTTATATGTTGCTACGATGCTGAAAAGCCATGTCACTGGTATTTCAAATACCAACCGTGTCACGCAAACAGGTTTCAGCAGAGCTTGCAGATTAAGACAGACCAAGAAGGAGAGGCCTTTCTGGGGCAAAAACAAGTCAACAAAAATATGACCCTGAGTTTATCCTACCTGAATTCAGAGACCATTTCAAGAAAATATTTAATGCATTAGATACTAATAATAGAAGACCCTAAGAGTTGTGAGATGACATCAAGAACATCATACAAAGAGAAAGCAAAAGGTCACTGAAAGGACAGGAAAGAAAGAAAAGACCAAAATGGATTTCAGAAGAGATTCTGAACCTTGCTTTTGAATGTAGACAATCTAAAACAAATGTGAGAAATGAGGACGTAAGAGAGCTGAACAGAAAATTTCAAAGGGCAGCTCATGAAGACAAAATACATATTATTATGAAACATGCAAAGACTTAGAGCCAGAAAGCTAAAAGGGAAGCACACACTCAGCATTTCTCAAGTTGAAAGAACTGAAGGAAAAACGCAAGCCTCGATTTGCAATTGTAAGCAGAATATTAAATTATGCATGAAGCATCAAAAGATAAAAAATAAACTGAGTCATTGTATCAACAAGAATTGGTTGGTGTTCAGTTATTTCAAGGAGTAACATATGATCTACAAAGTACTGAAGGAAGAAGTTCAAGCTACACTGAAGGCAATGGCAAAAAACAAGGCTCCAGGAACTGTGGGAATACAAATTAAAATGATTCAGCAAACTAGGTTCTCACTTATCTATGCTAAGAAATTTGAAGGGCATTTACTTGGCCCACCAATCTGAAGAGATTTGTGGCCATTCCAAAGAAAGGTAACATAAGGGAATGTGGAAATCTTCAAACAATATCATTAATATTGTTGTTAAGTGCTATCGAGTTGGTTCTGACTCATAGCTACCCTGTATAGGTTTCCAAGGAGTGACTGGTGGGTTTGAACCACGGACCTTGCGGTTTCAGCCCAGTGCTTATCCTACAGTGCCACACCAGGACATGCAAGTAAAATTTTGCTGAAGGTAATTCAAAAACAGCTTCAGCAGTAGATTGACAGGTAGCTTGCTTGATATTCAAGTCAGATTCAGAAGAGGGCGTAAAACAAGAAATATCATTGCTATTGTCAGATGTTTAGTGGATGAAAGCAGAGAGTATGAGAAATATGTGTATTTGTGTCTTGTTGACTTTGCAAAAGCATTAGACTATTTGAATCATAACAAACTATGGATAGCACTGAGAAGAATGGGGATTTGTAATCAATTGTGCTCATGAGGAACCTGTACATAGATCAACAGGCAGTCATTTGCACCGAACAAAGGATTTCAGAATGGTTTAAAAATCAGGAAAGGCTTGTAGCAAGGTTTTATGTTTTCACTACACTTAATCTGTAGGTTGAGCAAATAATCTGAGAAGCTGGATTATATGCAGAAAAACGGATGACAGGAAGGCTCATTAACAACCTTCAATATGCAGATGACATAACCCTGACTGCTAGGAGTGAAGAGGGCTTGAAATACTGACTGATGACGATCAAAGAATATGCACTTCACTGTGGGTTGAACCTCAGTGTTAAGATAATAACAATTCTCACAACTAGACCAATAAATGACATCATAATGAACAGAGAAAAGATTGAAGTTGTCAAAGATTTCATTTTACCTAAATCCACAATCAACATCCATGAAAACAGCAGTCAAGAAACCAAATGACATATTGCATTTGATCAAGTCTGCTGCAAAAAATATCTCTTTAAAGTGTTAAAGAGCAGAGATGTCTGTTTGAGGCCCAAATCATGGAATTTTCAATTACCTCATGTGCACATGAAAGCTGGACAATGAATAAGGGAGAGCAAAGCAGAACTGATGCATTTGAATTATGGTGTTGGCAAAGATTAGGTAATATACCATGGACGTCCAGAAGAAGGTACAAATCTGTTATGGAAGAAGTATTACCTGATTGCTCCTTGGAAGTCATGTGGGGAAACTTCGTCTTACATACTTTGGACATGTTGCTAGGAAAAGGACATCATGTTTGGTAAAGTGCAGGGTCAGTGAAAAAGAAGACCTTCAATGAGATGGAGAGACACAGTGGCTACAACATTGGTCTCAAACTGGAAGAATGGTGCAGGACCGGGCAATGTTTGGTTCTGTTGTGCATAGGGTAGCTATGAACCTACTCAATGGCACCTAACAACAACAACTACTACTACTTATTATTAATATTCAGGCACTTGACGAGAATAAATTTATCATCACCATCACCCCCATATTAGTTTTCTATAGTTGCTGAAACATATTACCACAAACTTAGTAGCTTCAAACAACATAAATTTGTTTGTATTTTAGAGGGTAGAAATTCAACAGGAGTCTTAGTGGACTAAAATCTAGGTGCTGGCTGTGATGTGTTGTTTCCTTGCCATTTTCAGCATCTAGAGGCTGCCTGTCTGCGTTCCTTGGCTACTGACACCTTTCCTCCATCTTCAAAGCAAGTAATGGCAGGTCAGGTTCTTCACACATCTTATTACTCTGGCCTTCTTTCTGCCTCTCTCCTTTCCTTTTCTGGATAATCCAGGATAATTTCCCTATTTTAAGGTTAGTTGATTAGTAAATTTAACTCCCTTTTGCAGCAAACAAACTCTAATATGACCTAAATGTCCATAGCTTCTGGAGATTAAAGTGTGCACATCATTAGGAGGACACTGTTCTGCCACAACACACACAGAGATATACTGCTTAGGATACTTAGCATAATTTTTAAAAACTCTGCACATCATGTTCACCATTTGTCTGTTATCTTCAGTACACTTTAACTATCCTAAGACTGTGCCTGTGATGTTGTAAAGGCTCAATTTATAAGTATTTTTTAAAGTTCTTTTTTTTAAAAAGTCTGCAAAAAAAAAGAACAATGTGTAGTACTTTACTCATAAACTTATTATGTGAGTATTTTACATGCATATACATTCAACAAAAGGTAGTGCTGTCATTTTATTTTACTGTGAATAGTGATTCTATCATGTTCTTCCATAAGAGTTCATTTTTTTTAACAAGCAAGGACTATAATATTTAGTCTCATTTTATTCTCAGAAACAATTTCTAAAAATGGAGGGCAAGAGGGTAGAGAAAATAAATTGGATGCATAGGTGAATGTGAAGATAGCTGACATAGTTTTATAGAAATACCTGATTAATATCCATTACTAAATAATGGATTAAAGATGCATTATGGATGACTGGTATGGGAAGGGTTGAGTGGCCCGAAGTGTGGTAAAACCTGGGGACTCCTGAGATCATGGACAAGGACATAGCCACAGAGGGCTAGAGCTGAGAGTGAAGCATCCAGCTGATATTAAGTGAGGGGAGACATACAAACTTGTAGATAGTACCCATTTGACCTAGCCTAGATAATCAGAACTCAACTAGAGGAAGATAAAAAAAAAAAATTTCTGATAAAGGAAATGAGTGTAAATTGCTACAACTTGATGAACTTGACCTATACTTACAGATATAGTAACTCTGTAACTGGGAAGGAGTCTTCCCAGCAAGTCTCAGTCTTATCCCTTCTGTACACAGGATTGATAGGGATGGGCAACTTAGACACTGGCTACCTAAAATAGGATGGCTATAAATGTACAAAGTGGCTGACTTTCAAGTTTTCAAGTGGGAGTTTAGTTTCAGAGTGTGGGGGAAGGTAGAGTCCCCACTGAATAGTTTTCATCTGGTCTAGATGGGTCTTGTGAAAGGAGATGGGGATCGGATTCTTATGACTCAATAATGAGTAATTGTTATCATGACTAATTGCAATTGTCACAACTGTAAAGGTAGAAGTTTTTTAACAAAAAGTGGGGAATACTTAAATCTTACATTCCAGGAACTGAGGACCCTGGGATCATCAAGGGAGAAGAGCATGAGCAGAATGTGGGACCCTATCTAGAGAAGCAGCGATACCAGAGATGGAGGCAGAGATGAGGACATGGAGAGAGAGCAGCTGAGGACTCTAGACTCATAGAAAGAGAAAGGCTGTCTGCTGGCGGCCAGGAGCTAGGCTTGCAGAATGTGCCCTTTGGTTTTTTAAATGATTATACACTCCTGAGTGTTTTTGTATACATTCCCGCATGCCCCCACCACCACCAAAAAAAAGAGTAAAAGAGGAAAAAGAAGCAAATACTGTTGAACGACAATACACAGAGGAGAGTATAATCATTGCAATGAAATAATATTCTCCCATGTAAACCATCACTCAATTCACAATAAAAACCTTTAAAAAAAATTCCATCTGAAAGATATATATAAAAAAAAGATGATTGGTATAGTATGAATTTGCTAAAATGCATAATGTGTAGCCTAGTCCATACAACTTTACTTCACTCAATAATACAGACACAATTTTGGTTTTCCTGTTAATTCACCCAACTTTTGAATTTTCATGAAAGAGACAGGAAAGCCCCATAACAAATTTCACATGAATGATATACAGACTAAAGCGAAATGTTTGGGAAAAAAAAAAATCTTAGGAATTTGAGTTTGGGAAAGCAAAGATACAAAAAATAATCCATTTTTTTTTTGTAAAAAGATTTAGAAATTTGACTACACCTGAATTTTAATTTTGATTAGTAAACACATCACAAGTAAAGCTATAAGATGAATGACAAATTGGGAGAAAATATTTGAAACATATATAAAGAGTTGTTATACACAATACATAAAAAGACAATGCAATGAAAAATGGGAAAAAAGCTATTAGCAGGTAATATACAGAAAAAAAATTCAATGACCTATAAATATACAAGATGATTCTCAACTTCACTAGTAAATTGGAAAAGGTAACCCCAAACAATGAGATGCTGGATGATATCAAAAATTTGGAAAGATCTGGGATGCATTCTATAACATACTGCTGCAAACAGTACAAATTGCTACAGCAACTCTGTAGAGCATATAGGTACCATTTTTCCCATACTTGTCTCAGAAACTCCCCCTACATAGGCACAATGGAGCATGCATGGAACAGTGCTTGCAACATAGTGAAAATTTGCAAGCAACCTACATGTCTCAATACAATACACATATGGTGAAATGAACCAGAGTGTAGTTATATTAGGTTTAAGTTCAAAACAAATCATTCTATGTATCTACCTAAAGGAGTCCTGGTGGTACAATGATGAATGCTCAGCTGCTAACTTAAAGGTCAGTGGTTGCAAACACCAGCCACTCCGTGAGAGAAAAATATGGGAATCGTTTCAGTAGAGAGTTTTCAGTCTTAGAAACCCTCTGGGGCAGTTCTACCTGGTCCTAAACCCTCGTTATGATTCAGAGTGAACTCTAAGGTAATGGGTTTGGTTTATTGGGGTTTGATTTTATTGTTGTTGCTTTAGCTATTTGTCCATCTATCTGTCTGTCTGATACATCTCTGTCATCTATCTATCTTAATCTGTATAACCCTCCAAGACTCAATGTTGTTATTTTTAAGTTCTGTGGAGTTGATTCTGACTCATAGTGACCCTGTACAGGGTTTCCGAGGCAGAGGTGGTAGGTTTGAACTGCCAACTTTTCAGTCAGTCGTCTAGAAGTGCTTATCCTACAGCACCACACCAGGATTCCTTAAGACTTATTTCTGTTACTGTTTATCGTTGGTAAGTGCCGTTGAGTCAGTTCTGACATCTGGTGATCCTGAATAGGGTTTCCAAGGAGCAGCTGGTAAGCATGAACTGCCAAGCTTGTGGTTCAAACTGACAGTGTTTATCCTACAGTACCACACCAGAACCCCCAAGACTTGTTGTTTTTGTTGTTATATGCGGTCAAGTCAGTTCTGACTCACAGCAACCCTGTTTGGGATTTCCAAGGAGTGGTTGGTGGGTTTGAACTGCCAACCTTGTGTTTAGCAGTCCAGTGCTGATTCTACAGTGCCACACCAAGACTTATTAGTAGGTTAAAAAAAAGCAAGCTGTAAAATGATATCTAAAATATGAAACCTATGTAAAATTATTCATATGTACAAAAAGATTACATGTTTGCTATAAGTATATATACAAGGGGCTTCAAAAGTTAATTGAAAATATTCATTATCCTTTCATTTCATTTTTCTCATGAATCTTTTTGAAGCTGCCTCATATATGCACACATATGCAAAGAAAATAAAGTTCTGGAAGTACATACACAAAAATAATACAACCAGTTCTCTTACAGTAGGAAAGATAAGAAGCAGAGGATATTCAATTGGAACTTTGTCCTTCCTAAAGTCCGGATGTGGTATTGCAGACTGGACTGCTAACTACAAGACTGGCAGTTCAAACCTACCAGCTTATCTAAAAAACTCTATACAGGGTTTAAGAGGAAATGTGCCACTTTGAGGCCATGGCACTTAAAAACGACAATGGTACTTAACAAACAGTATTCTATTTTTTATAAGTAATGCATTTTTTTTATTTGTGTATTTTTTTCAAAAGAATAGAATGTAACAGTATTATTTCAGCAGAATATGTAACATTATTTGAGTGTTTTGAATATATGAGGGGCTTCCAAAAGTTCATGAAAAAAATGGAATTGAATAATAATGGAATTTTCCCCAAAACTTTTTGAAGCTCCCTCATAGTAAAATCCCATCATGAAATACTTACCCCACAGATTTAGCTTTATTTTGCCTAACTAAATAAAAACAAATGTAAATAGTGATGTAAAAGTATATTGTATTTTAGCCACAATTTAAATTTTGAAAAGCAAGTATACTCTTAAGTTTAAAAACACTTAAAATTAAATTCCTTTTTAAAAAAGTATTCACCAAGAAATAAGTTTCCATAGAAATTCCATAGGGCATTTAGTCAAAGAATCCCATTTAATTTTGCTTATTAACAAACACGTAAACTGTAGAATGTACACTTTTGTACACTGTTGAGGTTGGTGATGTCTATGAGACCCAAATGTCATCAGTGAACAGCTTAAGCAATACCTTTGTCCAGCTCTACTGATCACAAAGCTCAGAAAAGATTCAGGAAAAGAAGGGAGAAAGCCGAATACTTAAAGGAGTGGAAGATAAATGAAAAGTAGTTAGGGAAGAAATAAGAGAAGACAGGCAGACATGCAAACACCGCTAGTGTACATAGAGTGTGCCTGTTGAGGGCATGCAGACGTAGCACACGTGGTATTGGCAGTGCGAGCAGCAGTGGAGGGGACCATCATCACCCAATGCCCTTTTATTTGGGAAACTGTCCATCAGGGCCACTGTAGTAGAGGGAGCCTCTGATAACTCAACACCAGTATGATGACAAGGATCTATACAGGGCCACCACTGCCTGAAATTCTAGAAAGAACAACAGGTAGAGGATAGGCAAAGCAGACAATGTCCCAGCATCTGGCTCATTTGTTGCTGCTTTTGTTAGCAAAACTTAGAGTTATTTTCTATGTAAGTATCAATACTTTTTGAATCGCCATATAAATGAAGTGTATTTTAAATTATTTCTTCTCAATTGCCACTGAGTCCAGTAGAACTGTCCCATAGGGACAGTAAATCTCTATGGCGGCAGACTGTCACATCATTCTCCTGTGGAGCAACTGGTGAGATCAAACTGCCCACCTTTTGGTTAGCAGCCAAGCACTTAACAACTATGCCACCAAACAAAAAATAAATAAAACCCACTGCCAACTCCCAGTGACACTGTCAAGTAGAACTGCTCCATAGGGTTTCCAAGGCTGTAACGTTACAGAAGCCGACTGTTACCTCTTTCTCCCAGGGAGGGACTAG
Source organism: Chrysochloris asiatica (assembly GCF_000296735.1). NCBI lineage: Eukaryota > Metazoa > Chordata > Mammalia > Afrosoricida > Chrysochloridae > Chrysochloris > Chrysochloris asiatica. The sequence goes on from NW_006408655.1 coordinate 5,703,197, forward strand.
TGGGTTTAAATCTTTCAGTTAGCAGCCAAGGCTTTAACCACTGCACCACCAGAGCTCTTTAAACTCTTACTTTTCCAACTCTGCAAAGAATTATGCTCAAAACATTCCATAGAACCCTTCCAGTTCCCTTCCAATCAATGTACTTATACAAAGCTACCTCACTGTGGGTTAATGCACCAGACTGCAAAGCCTTTTGAATTGCAAGGTCGGTGGTTCAAGCTCACTAGCGGCTCCTTGGAAACACTATACAGGGATGCTATGGGTCAGAACCAACTCGACAACACTTAACAACAACAAGAAAACCTCACTACAATTGTGTAGGATTCACTCCACTTTTACTACACACCAGTAATTTAACTAGCTGTCTTACAATATAGGTACAAGCTCAAACCTTGATGTGTCCCAGAGAGTACAGCCTTCAAAGAGAACACATAAAGTGAACACAAACACATCTGTTGAAAGATAAGTTCTGCTGGAGAGACAGCCCAAAGCAGCTTCAAATACTAATACAGGCAAAAAAACATTTTTTTTTAACAAAAGCGGCGGGGGGTGGGGTGGGGGGTGGGGGTGGGCAATGTCTAATGTTGGCTTCACAAACACAGGAATATAATTAGTTTTCACTTCCTTCCTAGAATTATGAGATGAAGAATTCTGTTGCATTTCACTGGAAACCCAGTATTACAAAATCATTACATTAGAAGGTAGAAAACAACAAATATGTGTATGAATGTGTTTAGACAGAAAAAGAATTATTATTCTTTCACCCCTTCTTTTGGTAACAGCCTTACTTTCTTTTGGAAACTCAACTCTCCTTTAATACTCTTCTGGGTTAAATAATGTGCTTTTGTTTGGAATTGGCCAATCAGAGTACTACATTGCCCTATCTTAGTGATTGGTTCACCCACGGACATATTATCCAATTGGGCAAAAAACATGATGAAACTGTAGGCAGGGCCATCTTTTACACTGAACTGGCAGAGGAAGTAGGCTTAAGTATTTGCAGCGATCTTGCCACCACACCAGGTAAGTAAGCCTGTCTGCAAATTAACTTAATGCATAAGATGCAGAATTGGTTGGCAGAAATTAACAGCCCTGGTAACATCCTCTGAATCTGTAAATACAACCCTGCCCTAAACCCGCTCCTAGAATTCTTGGGTATACCAGTTGTTATTAAGTCTATTTGAACTGATAGGAATCCTATGTGTGTCAGAGTAAAATTGTGTTCCATGAAATTTCTGAGCCAGAGAACCCCCTTGTTAATGCCAATTAGAGTTGAGTTTTTTGGTATTTGAAAAAAAAAAAAAAGAGTCTTGATACACTCATATTTTTTTTTTTTTAAGAATACAATGAATTGCTTTATTTTCGGTATGCATCCACATGTCAGCATTTAGTGGTCCTGAACAGAAATGTGGAACAACGCAGCAATTTGCCAGGAGGTCAAGCCCGCCAATTCTGGGAATCTGCTGTGCACACCAAGTTCTTTCTGACTCCCTGCTGAGGATCGTGGGAAGCAGCAGCACCAAAACCAAAGTACGTACCGAATTCAAGGTTCTTTTTGTTCCAGTTGTCAGATTCCAAATGGGTTGTAAGGATGACCAAATGAGAGCCCTGCTTGTTTAAAACATCTTCCATATTTAAAAGCAAAGCAACGAAAGGAAAAGAAAACATTCAGAGGGATCATGTGTGCTTACAAGGGTCTTCATGTGGCCTTTCTCCAAGTTTAACCACCAAGGACTTTGAGAGCTGGCAGGTCTGAGTGGCCCTGGTGACTGTTCTGGCCGCCACATCAAAACCTGAGCTAAAACAGCGAATCAGCCCATTACGACTGCAGAGGGAGGTGGCAGGGCTGAGGACGCCATGTTCATGTCCCAGGCTGGTGGAGAGTAAATCAATGTAGTTACAGAACAAAACAAGGGAGGTCAGAAACTCGTTCCAACCTTACCTGATGGCTTCTGGCCACAGCAAGGAAGTGTCATGGGGAGTGTGGGGTTGTGAGGTACAGGGAGGGGATTTGGGAGGAGGAAGGAAGAAGCAGCACCCCTTGATCTGGTGGGGAGAGAGAAGATATGGGAGAAAGCCCTGAATTCCTCATCAAAGGCCAACTTCAGAGGGCAAGAGAGGGGGTAAAAATCTATGCCTCAGCCAAGGTGGTAGTGGAGGAGAGCGGGGAAGGATGGTTTGGAATGGGAGGCATCATTTAAGACTTAAGCACCCACACACCCAGTAGTAGTTCCATAGGCTGCAACCCCAAACCTTTACATCTATTCTAAGAAGCCACCCCATGCTGGAGGGCTGTTGCAGGGAGAAAGGCTGAGGGCAGGGGGTGGGGCAAGGGGAGAAGGCAGAGACCCCAGGCTGTGTCATCAGCAGCAAGGTGATCGTACGGTGTGTCTTTTCACAGTGGAGTTAGTTAGATGTGCCCCACCAGTTACAATGGGAATCAATTTAAATATACTTTCTTGATCCCAGGAGGTCAACTACGTGGACAGTGGTTACACTAGACAGGATGATTTGTTATAGCACAACTTATGTATTTTAAATGGACACAAATTTAGTATCATTTACAGTATCTTAAGGTAACTTGTTCTTGAATAGGAGCTTCCTTTCCAGTACTTTGAGGTCTACAAGACGTATCTGGAAATTTTACTTCTGTGGAAAATGAAGACTGCTTAAATTGAATGAGGGTGGGGACAGGGGAGGGCCTGTGGTTTTTCTTTTTGATTAATTGCTGTAACACTGTCCTTTAGGCGGTTGAGGGAGTTTCATATTTTCTTTAGACATCATTAGGCATCAAAGCTCTTGCAGGACAACTTTGATGCTATATGAATTCTGCCATTTTGCTAGCACTGATATGGCGCTTGGGTTCACCACTCCATTAGAACTATTCACTCCATTCATATTAATTTTTGTTACAAATCTTACAAAGGGGGTTCTTCTGGGTATTTAGGCCCACATTCTATTTTAAGGCTGTATATCCAGTTTCCATAAATTGTTCTTGGAGGCCCAATTTATCATCCCTGTCCATTTTGTAAGTGTCATGTCTTTGTCATCTTCTGAACCCCGGCTAACTGTGCCATCTCCTACTCCTTCCTGGCCTTCTTTGGGTTCTTCCAACAGTCAAAAATTGCGAGGGACTTTTACTCCCGAGTCTATGGGGGCTGCCATCTTGCGTCGCTGTCACTCGAAGATCGGCCTACATTTTTAAAGTATATAAAATATCTAAGAGCGCTAGAGTCTTCCATATTACATTCCTCCCACAATCATATCTTTCATAGTTGGGTTAAGCCTTAACATAACTATTTGTGATCAAAGTGCAATTACTTACACAAGCAAAGAAATCAAATAAACAAATACAACTTGTTGCTGGTCCAGTCAATTTTGATTCATAGCAAGCACCCTGTGAAACAGAGTAGAACTATCATACAGGGTTTCCAAGGCGGTAATCTTTACAGAAGCAGGCTGTCACATCTTTCTCTTGCAGAGTGACTGGTGGGTTTGATCAGCTGAACTTTTCATTTCACAGCTGGATCACTGTGCCACCTGGGTCCCTAAACAATGAGAAGTGGCTCAAATAATCCTAAATAGTGGATACTCTAAAAACCTATACACTGGTTGGGAACTACATTGTTAAAGAAACTTATGAAATAGAAAATGTTCATGAAGCATTTTTAGCAACTCCTTCAGTGGAAGTCCTCTCCTCAATTTACAGTGTATACATGTAACTACTACTATCGGTTCTCATACTAACACAGAATATCAATTTCAGCTAGGGTGTCCTGTCTTTTCTTTGTAATAGAAGAACAGGTAAAAATTTGAACAATAATTCTATTTCCAGATTTGCTTCAATGTAATTATCTGAGCTACTGGTGATAATCACATTTACTTAAACAAGTAAAAGATAATACGAATTTTCAAAAGGAGATCTTCCACAAAATGACTGAAAGTGAGACTGAGCTGTATATATCCATTATTTCTACATTTTTATTACAGTTGATTTCTCCAGAATCCTAAGTAAGAGTAAGAATTGTCAAGGTTTCCTTGTACATGTAATTGTTTAGTACACAGCAACTATTCAAACAGTTCGTATTATCCTCCTTAAGAAAAAAATCTTTCCTATTTTTCCTTTTCTTAGCCATTTCAAAATTTTATTTTCCAATCATAGTTTTTCGTAGAAATGTCCATTTAAAGGAATGATAGATAAATATCAAGTGAATCATCTCTTAAGCAAGAATGCCAAGTTTTATATGGATTTAGCAGGCTAACAGTAAACTTAATTAAAAATGGATCAGAGCAAAACCTTAGAAACATTCACAAGAATATCTTTACCTATAATCTAATTTCAATAAAATAAATTATAAGAATTCTAAGGCTGTAAAAATCATATCCTGGGGTGGACACAGACCTGTACCCTGGTTAACAGGCTGGGAGTGAGACAACAGAGGGAAGGGGCCAGGATTAGGAACTCTCTGAGAATCCAGTTTCTTTATTTGCCAAGTAAGAAAATTAAATTGGTGGCCTTCCTAGGTCTCTTAGAATGTAAGAGTTTATGATTAGTTCTATAAAACTACCTAGTGAATTAAACATGAAAGATGGTCTAAACAATTACCCTAAGGCAGCTTATAATAACTACCAAAATAATAATAATAATAATAATAAAACATTGAGCATATTCCTATTTGAATTCAAAGTATACCAAAACCAAAAAGCAATAAAACCTGCAAATGTGACTTTTTTAAAATATATTTTAGAAGTGTTTTCAAAAATGGTAAGTGAAGTAAAGAAAGTTTTCTGACTAACCTTTGACTTGCCATAATGTTGAACTTGGAAAAGGCTCTATATCCTTATTCATTCCTGTTTCTATAGCAATAAACATACTGGTTTCTCGCACTGCAAATAGTTGTGCCCAAAATATTCATAAGTATTCAAAGTATTCATAAGTATTCAAAGTATTCCTAAGTATTCATAGGCACCCTGTGATAACAAGTGCAGTCTAATGTGTACAGGGCAGAGAGAAATTACAGTAATTGGCCTGTCCAGGGACAGAGCCCAAACCTTGGCCTCATTAATGTATTGGCTAGACCAAGTGAGCAACTCAGCCACAAACTAATGAGATGTATGCACTTACCTCTTGCATGAGAGACTCAAAAAAAAAATACTACACATGATGGGCAAAAGAAAAAAAAAAAATGCCTAAACAACTGAAACACTAAAAACTGTATTGGTTTCTGACTATTGACTTTGTTAATATTACAACTGATTACAATTTATAGTTGGTGATGGTGGTTATGTGCTGTGCAGTTGGTTCCAACTCATAGCGACCCTGTATGTTGTTAAGTGCCGTTGAGTCGATTCCGACCCTTAGCGACCCTGCATAGGGTTTCCAAGGAGCAGCTGGTAAGCTTGAACCACCGACCTTGCAGTTCAAACGGCTTTGCAGTCTAGCACATTAACCCACAGCGCCACACCAGGACTTCAACGACCCTGTATAGGGTAGCAGAAAGCCGCATCTGTCGCCCGCGGGACTGCTGGTAATTTCGAACTGCTGACAGTGAGATTAGTAGCTTGACTCGTAATCACCATGCTACCAGGGCTTCCTACAAGTTCTAGTTACTCAAATCCTATTTGAAATGCCTCAGGGGATGGTATTTAAAATTCTTTGACTGTAATTACTTTTTTCAAGCGAATGAATAAAACGCTAATTTATCTGTTTTGTAAAGCTGTATCATTTATCAAAAGAGCTCTACCTTTAATAGATCTTTTAAATAATCAAATTTTTATAAAAACTTATAAAAGGAATAAAAGCATTTCTAACACTGAGGCCTTCCAAACAAACATCCAAAACCCCAAGAGAAATGGAGTTTATGGGGATGGAAAGCATGGTAACAGATGTTACATGATGGATATGATTGGTTTCAATAAATTACCGAAGTGAAAAATGTTGAGTTGACAAATGTGTTACCTTAATTTTTAACATAATAAAAAACAAAAGGATTTTTTTTTCAAACCTCTTCACACTTCTAAAAAGTAAAGATCATATTTAAGCCAGTACACAAATAAAGAATACAGAACAAAAATTTATTGTCAAACTTGTGTAGGCTAAATTGGTTTCAACCATATTTTAAATCAAACTATCCTGATGCTGCTTCAAGTTAATAATAAAATTCTTTGTTTCCAAGCAACTCAAGCAATGCAGTTGTCAGTTTATTTGACAGGGTCTAAGGGACAAAAGTAAATACTCCAGTGGAATGAGATGCTATTTATGTTTTTCATATACAACAAAATAAAATTCGGAATTAAAAACCATCACTTTTAGATTAGAGAAAAACTGCGAAAATTTCAGTCTGAAACAGGAAGTAGGACATCCTTGTTGCATAGGGTTTTGACAAAAAGTTATTAAGTCTAAATTCAACTTTTTGGACAGAGAAAAACTAGAGACATTCTATAAACCAGTTGTCATTCTTTTCATTCTAGGGTTGAGCCCTGGAATTTTCCTCTCAGGCATTCCTGAGCTATTGTCCAGTCCAGCTTCCTTACAATGCAGATGTTAGCCTTGGTTTTATCCTGTAAAGAAAATGTCCAGCATTTCTATAAGACACTCAATCTCCCATGGATCCTGACAATTCCCCCATGGACAAGGTGGTCAAGGAGATCAAGGCTCCTTCACCCATGGAAAAGGTTTTTCAAAAACTGTTTTTTATATATAAATCAGGGTCTGTGACATTCTAATAAGATTATCCCCATATAAAATACCAGAACATGAATCAACTTTATTACCATGAAATCTCAATCTAAGCTGCTAATTAAATATCAGACTAACTTCAACAAAAAAATCTCCTTGAGTCCTACTACTCACTGTGGTTAGTCAGAAAGGCCCGTTAAGTCGTGAAAAGTCTTCCATTCTATTTCACAAAGCAGTAATAATAATAGTGGCATCTCCCAAATACACGCCACAATCTACAAACACTCATCTATGCTGAACACAAAATGTTCAGGGTAGAGTTATTGTTGGTGTTGTTAAATGCCGTCGAGTTGGTTCTGACCCATAGCGACCCTCTAGAGGGTTTCCAAGGAGCGACTGGTGAGCTTGAACCACCAACCTTGCAGTTCAAACTGACTTTGCAGTCTAGTGCATTAACCCACAGCGCCACACCAGGACTCCTCAGGGTAGAGAGTAGCACTTAATTTAAAAGTACACATAAACTCTGACAGAAGAAAAATAAGTTTTTGAGAAGCATGCTTTCATATGTAATAAGACCGGAAGGAATATTAAAACATTGATGCATTCGATTTGTAGAAGATAAACCTCTGGCTTATTTAAGATTTCTGTTTCCATTATTGCCAGCATAAAATTTTTTATGCAATTAATAAAAAGTTTAAACGCATGCTTCGGGTATAGGGCATTGGTATATTCCGGGATCTGGTGGCATTACAAGCATGGAGAATTTTCTTCCCAGGCCCCATAAAGTTGGGGTTGGAGTCCCCATTACTGCACATTGCTGCTTCCAGACTTGTCATTCTTCACTTCTCCCTAGCTCTTTTGGGGTGGCACTGGAGGATAATGCACTGGACCAAAAGGTCTGTTTGAACTGCAAGGTGTAGCAGTTCAAACCCACCAGCCGCTCCTCAGAAACTCTGCACAGTGTCGTTGTGAGTTAGAAACTGACTCGAAGCACTTAACAACTGTTACACTCTGTTGTCATGCTGTAAGATAAGCACCAGACTGCTAACTGAATGGTCAGTAGTTCAAACCCACCAGTCACTCCTGAAAACCCTATACAGGGTTGCTATGAGTTGGAATTGACTTGATGGCACACAACAACAACAACAACTGTTGCATTACACACCCACTGCACCTTTTTGCAATAATCACGCCAGTCACTTTAAGCAGTGATTCACTGTTTCACTTTCTGTATCTATTCTGTCATTATTCCTAATGACCTCAACATCACTTAAGCAATGCACGCATCATCCTGGCTTCTCAATCCCTTGACCAAATCTCCTTAAATCAACAATCCTCCATGCATCTCAGCCTCCCACTACTAGAGCCATAAACCAGTTCACATGGTGCCAATTGTGACTCATGACTACCCCGTGAGTGTCAGAGTAAAACTGTTCTCCATACGGTTATCAGCAGTTGATTTTCAAAACTCGATGAACCAGGTCCTTCTCCAAGGAACCTCTGGGTGTACTCCAACCTCCAACCTTTCAGTCAGCAGATAAACATCTTAATCATTTGTACTACCCAAGGACTCTACAGCCTAGACCTTATTACTTACAACTGTGCTTCCTCGAAAATCTTGTTCAAGCATTCCAATCTATAACTTCTTGTTAAATGCCATGGAGTCACTCCTGACTCATAGAAACCCTGTATAGGGTTTCCAAGGAGGAACTGGTGGGTTTGAACTGCCAACATTGTGGTTAGCAGTCCAATGCTTATCTTGCAGCACCACACCAGGCAAGAGCCCAATCTAAAAGGAGCTAGATGAGAAGTAATTGGTGAAAGTCATAGGTTGGCTACTTATTTCTCATCGCACTCCTTTTACGACTTTAGACAATTCTCCAATCTCACTAGGGCACCCACTTCACTGACTCTACCTATCACTTATTGCCCATCACTTGACATATCTTCATTCCCTCCATATACAACTTAGATTCAGTGGTCCATCACTCTAATGGCTTCCTTGCAATTCCCCTCAAATATCTTGCTCCTCTCTCCCTCTCTTGTGTTCACTTATGCTGCACTGCATCCAAAAGGCCCAACATGACAGAAACACACACCTAAGATGTCTGATCTCAGTTTAATTTATGATCATTTCAACTGAGCCCTCAGCCCAGCTTGCTAACTTCACAACTCGTCCTGAATTCACCATATCACCACTGTTCAAAACAATTATTTCCTGAGGATGGTTGCACAACATGATTTATGTAATTGGTTTTATTTAATTGTATACGTAAAATATGTTGAACTGACAAAGGTCATGTTATCTACATGTTATACAATCAGAAAAAAATTTTTTTTCACATGCTCCTGTATCTTCAACTTTTCACGCCTGCTCCTTCATTCATTGACAGCTAATAATTTTGATTTTGATTTCACTTTGAAAATCGGGGTAACTCAAAAGAGAACTTTATAATTTTCCTCACCAAAAAATGTTACCAACTTTTCTATATGTGTATTCATGACTCTGCCTTTTCTCTGGTTAAATAAGCTCTTCTCTAAAGCCAGCCCCTACACTTGTATAGCAGGTCCTACCTTTTCTTGCCTACTCCAGAACTTTGTTCCAAATATTAATCCTTCTTCCTGCATAACTAAATTTGCCTCTCTATTGGACCACGTAGCCCTGGAATGGCACTGTAGGGAAAACAGTGTACTGTTAACCATAAGGTTGATGGTTCAAACCCACCAGTCACTCCTATGCAGAGTTGCTATGAGTTGGAACAGACTCAATGGCACTTAACAGCGACTGGGGTATAGTCATTAGCATGGTATTGCTATTAAATACAAATGAGTCAGTTCTGACTTATATCAACCCTGTATCGGGTTTCCAAGGAGTGATTGTTGGGATTGACTGTCAACTCTGTGGTTAATAGTCCAGTGCTTGTCCTACAGTGGCACACCATACTGCTTAGAATCCTATTTTCTGCTCCCCATAAGAGCAAAAGCCCCTCAAAGCAATTGTCTATATTCAAAGCATTTACTTTTCACTTTTTACACATTCCAATTAGACTCTTGTGCCACTACACCATAGAAAGGAGCCCTAGTGGCTCAGTAGTTAAGGACTTGGCTTCCAACTGAAATGTAGGTGGTTCAAAAATACTCAGTAGCTTTCTGCAGGAGAAAGACCTGGCAATATGTTTCTGCAAATATTACATATGGGGCAATTCTACTCTGTCACATGGGATTGCTATGAGTCAAAATTGATTTGATGGCACCTAACAACAGCATCACTCTCACCCTGGAAACCATGGTCAGCAAAGCCATCATTTTACACCACATTGATAAATTGACTGGCAAATTCTTAGTCATCAACTTCTCAGAAGCATTTTCACAGAGATGGCTTCACCCTTCTTAAAATACACCCTTCCCACTGCCTGTATCCAAGCACCTAAGTGCACACATCAGTGACTCAAAAAATATTTGCTGAATGAATCAATACATAAATCCACTTAAATTTAGGTTGCTCAGATGTTTCATTTGAACTATTCCTAATATGAGGTTACAATAAATGTCAAGGACATGATTGCTTTAAGAATTTTGGCTGTCAATCATTTATTTAAATAGTCACTTATTTAAAGTGGTGTCTTTAATATGAAATGGACAGATTTGGGATCTTGAGAGTTGTCTTTAGAGGCAGCCTAAATTTTCTCAAAATCACTATTTTCTCTAATTTATCTAGTTTAAAAGCATATTTAATCCTTCAGTGGTACAAATTACTTGCTCAGCTACTAACAGTTGCGCTGTAGAAGAAAAGGTCAGGCAATCTGCTTCTTTTTACATTGTAGCCAAGAATATCTTATGGAAACCTTGAACCAAAACACAGTATGACACAAAATAAAGGATAATACTCATAAGAATGGTTATCTATTAAAAATCCATCTGTATGTGGTGGAGATGTCAACATTTATTATAATGCAAAGATGAGAAGATAAGAGAGCAGGGAACTGTTGTTGTTGTTAGGTGCAACAGAGTCTGAGTCCATACCTACTCATAGCAACCTAATGCACAGCAGAATGAAACACTGCCCGATCCTGGGCCAACCTCATTACCGCTGCCACTTTGATGCTGCCACTTGGCCAATCCATCTTGCTGGGGGACTCCCTCTTTTTCTCTGACCCTCCACACCTTACCAAACATGATGCCCTTCTCCAGCGACTCGTCCCTCCTGACAATATGTCTAAAGTATGAGAGACGAAGTTTAGCCATCTTGGCCTCCAAGGAGCACTGTGGCTGCACTTCTTCCAAAATGGATCTATTGGTTCTTTTGGCATCCCATGGCACTTTCAATATTCTCCTCCAACATCATAAATCAAAAGCATCAATTCTTCTATGGTCTTCTTTATTCACTGTCCAGCTTTCTGATGCATATGAGGTTACTGAAAATACCAAGGCTTGG
>NW_006408655.1:5715310-5735776 GCF_000296735.1 Chrysochloris asiatica
ATTCCTGGTGCCTTGTTCTTTGCCAATTCCTTCAATGCACCTTGGACTTCCTCCTTCAGTATCATTGGCTCTTGATCATATGCTACCTCGTGAAACGGTTGAACATGAACCATTTCCTTATGGTACAGTGACTCTGTGTATTCCTTCCATCTTCTCTTGATGCTTTCTTGCATCATTCAATAATTTGCCCAGAGAATCTTTCAATAACGAAAGTTGAGGCTTGAATTTTTTCTTCAGTTCCCCAAGCTTGAGAAATGCTGAGCATGTTCTTCCTTTTTGGTTTTCTGCATACAGATCTTTGTACATTTTTTTGTTAATATTTAGCTTTATCTTCTCGAGCCAATATTTGAAATTTGCTGTTCAGCTCTTGTCCCTCCTCATTTCTTCCATTTGCTTTAGCATCTCTTTGCTGGAGAGCAAGTTTGTGTCTCTTCTGACATTCCTTTTGATCTATTCCTTCTTTCTTGTATTTTTAATGACTTTTTGCTTTCTTCATATATGATGTTCTTCATGTCATCCCACAATCTTCTGGTCTTCGGTCTTTAGTGTTTAACGTATCAAATCTGTTCTTCAGATGATTTCTAAATTCAGGTGGGATATATTCAAGGTCATATTTTGGCTCTAGTGGACTTGTGTTCATTTTCTTCCGCTTCAGTTTGAATTTGCATACGAGTAATTGATGGTCTGTTCCACAGTCTGCCCCTGGCCTTGTTTTGACTGATGATATGGAACTTTTCCATCGTCTCTTTCCGCAGATGTAGTCAATTTGATTTCTACGTATTCCTTCTGATGAGGTCCATGTTTATAGTCATCTTTTATGGTGTCTAAAGAAGGTATTTGAAATGAACAAATCATTGATTTTGCAGAATTCTATCATGCATTCTCCAGCATCATTTCTATTACCAAGGCCGTATTTTCCAACTACTGATCCTTCCTCTTTGCTCCCAACCTTTGCATTCCAATCACCAGTAATGATCAATACATCCTGATTGCATGCTTGATCAATTTCAGATTGAAGAAGTTGGTAGAATTCTTCTCTTTCATCCTCACTGGCTTTAGCAGTTGGTGCGTAAATTTGAATACTAATGGTATTAACTGGGCTTCCCTGTAGGCACATGGATATTATCCTATCACAGACAGTATTGTACCTCATGATTTATCTGGATACATTCTTTATGACAATGAATGCAACACCATTCCTCTTCAACTTGTTATTCCCGGCATAGTAAACCATGTGGGAAACTAGAGTGCTGTAAATAGGTCAACCAGAACACAACTACAGAGAATGTGGACACAGCATAATCTGTGTGGAGATTATAAAAACAGGAAGTTAACTTGCTCTGTACACTTTCACCAAAAAGCACACAAAATATCCTCTTTTAATAAAAGAAGGAAAGAAAAGAAAACCCTATGGGTTATTTCTAGTCTGTAATACAGGGTCACTGTGAGTGGGAATGAATGCAGCAGCAACTAAAAATAATACCATTTGTATTATAGGAAAAGAATTCCAAAGATGATTATTCAAAACATGTTTTAGTCTGAATTACAAACAATATGTGAAGAACCAAATAAATGGATGTGATATAGTAAATAAATGGATAAATTCAAAAGATAATAAATAGATCTTCATGGACTGAAAAAGTTAATAAGGTAAATATGATCATTCTTCCTCAAATTAGTATGTGGATTCTGTATAACCACAATCAAAATCCCAACAGATTACTCTTCAGAATTTGACTATTTCTATAAAAGAAAGTGTGAGAAGGCAGGAAAGAGGAAATGAATTGTTTTTCAGATAGCAAGAATGATCTAAAGCCATTGTTGCTGTAGTTGTTATTAAGTGCTGTCAAGTCCGTTTCCACGCATAATGCCCCTGTATAGGGTTTCCAATGAGCAGCTGGTGGGTTTGTACTGTTTACTTTGTGGTTAGCAATCCAGTGTTTATCATACAAGCACCACACCAAGACTCTATATAAAGCCACAGTATGATATTAACCAGATCAATTGATCACTGCAACAAAACTGAAAGCCCAATAAAAGAACCACACCTTATATAGACATTTGACTTATGACTGTTATAAATATACGATGTATTCTCTTTCCAAGGAGGGCCATCAATGAACAATCAGTCAATCTTTTGGAACAATGGTCCTTAACCTGAGGTCTGGTCCATGATGTAAGGAGTAGAGTCTGTGGATATACTTCAAGGAATCTGTAAACTTAGATGGGAAAAAGGACATCTTTCACTTTACTAAATTCTAACTGTAAATTAGCATTTCCATTGTTGTTGTTAAGTGTCATCAAGTTTGTTCTAATTCATAGTGACCCTGTCTACAGTTTCCAAGGCTGTAAATCTTGGCGGAACTCATCTTTCTCCCTTGAAGTGGCTGGCTAGTGGATCTACTGCAGATCATGTGGTTAGCAGACCAGTGCTTTTCCTACAGAGTCACAGCACTCCCCCATCAATTGTTTGTTGCTGTTAAGTGGTTTCAATCTTTAAATCTCTGTGGGAACAGAAAGTCTCACCTTTCTCCCTCAGAATGGCTAGTGGGCTCAAACTGCCAATCTTGTGGTTCTCAATCCAGTGCTTATCCTACAGGGCCTCCGTGCCTCCCCCATTAATTATCAGTGAAGTGTTAATTAGCAGATTCTGCAACACTAACATTGATAAATACCAGATATATCTTCATAACACACCATAGTTGTTGCAGATAATGCTTGAAATGATACTCATCCTGACCTTGAAATTGTGCTGTTTATAACTTAATACAGAAGCCATAATTATTATATCACAAATTATTTTTTTATATTTCAATATAATTTCTTTCCTTGTGATTCATTGTATTTTATGTAATTAAGAACATTTTTAAAGAAAAAACTCTTAAGCATCACCAAACTGCCAAAGGATTTTCTGGCACACAACAGGTTAAAAATCCTTGTGTTAGACGATAGCAATACTTACTTTCAGGCCACAGAAATCTCCAAGTACTGACACTATGTAGATAGAGAATTTGTGCACGTTGAAATTGCTCATCAAATACAGTTTAGCCAGACTAACAATAACAATTTAATTTGTCTGACCTCTAGTACGTTTCAGTCACTGATCGCTGGCCAGAGAAAAATACTTGCCACTTTTTACTACATCCAGTATGTAATGCCTTGGTTTCAGATCATTCATCTCCTTTCTGGTTTTCTAATTACTAATCTGACTGCTCCATTCTCCCCAGATTCTGCTCAACTCCTCCTAACAGCTTTCCTGTCTCCTTCTCCCTGCTCCCCCTCTCTGCCCCTATTCAGTCCACACATCTGGGCTCTCGTTTGCATGTCCAAAGTGTGCTGTCCATCAATCAAGATCCGCTCTGCACAACAAATTAGCATCCCTAACGTAAGCTCTTACATCTGACAGCTTTTCTCTACAGGGAAACAGGGGCTGTAATTTAATATACAAAATGTATAGAGGCGCATAGGATATTTCCTCACAGGTTCATCTAACAATTTTCTCTGAAGCAAATGAAATGTTCTAGACTTCATTCACATAACCTAAATGGGGAATTGGGTCTTGGACTTAATGAAGAGTTTATAGAGTAGGTTTTTAACGGTAGATTTATGAGTTCCAAACCCTAAAGGAAATCAAATAATGCTACCCACTTGATGAAAAAGAAGAATGCTGAATGAAGTAGAATTGTATATAAAGAGATGATTCTAAAGCTTGTGGATTTATATAGCATAGTGTTAAAAACACTGCCATGTTGTGAAACTGATAAACCAATTTAGTTAATTTATTAACTCAAGTTTTGAGAAAATAGTACCTAAACCAATCAGATTTTGAAGTAAAAGAAATCACTTTACTTCTTGTTTGCTTCTTGGAGAAATTTTGAAGAAACTGTTCAGTTGACAACTGCATGCCTACAAGATCATAGACTCTATTGGTTTTTTCAAACTTTTTTGTACCAGTGCTCATTTTTTTAAAAAAAATAAGTAATTAAAGAAATCACCTTACTTCAATTTTTTAAAATTACTATACTAATTAACAGTAATAAAAGTTAGTTTGAAAATAAATATTAAGAACTTATTGGGGCATTTTCTATGCTTTGTGGCTATTTAACACCTTTTGGACATCATTTTGAAGCTTTGGAAATTTTCTGCATTTTAAGTCTTGCTTCCTCAAGGTTATTGTTGCTGTTGATGTTGTATAAGGTTTCCGAGGAGCGGCTGGTGGGTTTGAACTGCTGATCTTGTAGTTAGCAGTCCTGTGCTCGTGCTTATCCCACAACACCACACCAGGTCTCTCCTGATTGTTGCTGATGTTAAGTGCTGTTGAGTTGGTCCAACTCATAGCAACCCTATATAGGGTTTCAAGATGCAGCTGTTGAGTTTGAACCGCTCACCTCACAGTTCAAACCAACATTTCGGTCCAGCGTTTATCCTATAGCACCATACCACATCTACCCAAGGTAGAAGCTAAAATTCACTTTCTCAGCCTTCTCTACAGCTAGGGTGTAGGCATGTGAACTATTGTTAAGTGTCGTCCAGTCAATTCTGACTCAAACAGATTCTGTATAGGATTTCCAAGAGGTGATTGGTGGTTTTGAACCATCAACCTTCTGGTCAGCAGTCCAATCCTTATCCTACAGTGTCACACCAGGATGCCAAGACATGTGAGCTGGTGGTGGTGATGGCTGTGGGCAGTGAAGTAGGTTCTGATTCATAGTGACCTGTATAGGGTGTTTCCAGTGCTGTAAATCTTTACGGGAGCAGAACTTCATCCTTCTCCTGGGGAGCAGCTGGTGGATTCCAACTGTTAATTGTATTGTTAGCAATCTGATGTGTAACCCATTACATCACCAGAGCTCCTCAGGCACACTGATTAGATCTGCCCACATTGGTGGTGGTGGTGTTGCTAGCTGCCTTCAGGTCAGCTCCTGAGTCAAGGCTATCCTATGCATAACAAAACAAAATAGTGCCCAGTCCTGGGACATGCCCATGATCCATTGCTGATCACATCATTTTGAACCATAAGATTTTTACTGGCAGATTTGGGGAAGTAGATCACTAGGTCCTTCTTCCTACTGCACTTTTTTCTGGAAGCACCCTAAAAGCTGTTCAGTACCACAGCAACATGCAGCCTCCATGGACAGATAGGCAGTGGCTGCACATGAGGCTCACTGGCTGGGAACTGAACTGGGTCTCCACCGTGGAAGGCAGGAACTCTAACACTGAATCACAGTGCCTGACATGTGCCAGTGTTATTGCTGTTACATGTCATCAAGTTGGTTCCAACTCATAGTGACCTTATATAAGATTTCCAAGTCTATAATCTTCGTGGTAGCAGAAAGTCTCATCTGGCTGAGGGCTTGAACAAACCAACTTTGCAATTCAAAGTCCAGTCCTTATCCTTCAGAGCCACCATGCTCCAGATGTACCAACTGGTGTTGTTAAGCGCTATCGAATCGGTTCTGACTCTCAGTGACCCTGTACAGGGTTTCTGAGGAGCAACTGGTGGGTTTGAACTGCCTACCTTGTGATTTGACGTCCAGTGCTTATCCCATAGCACCACACCAGGAATCCAGATGTACCAATAAGGGTCTTTAATTCAGAAGACAAGTTGCAGAAGCAGGCACCATACAAAACCTATATAAGGTTTCCAAGGAGCGGCTGGTGGGTTTGAACTGCTGATCTTGTAGTTAGCAGTCCTGTGTTAGTGCTTATCACACAACACCACACCAGGTCTCCCCTGATTGTTGCTGATGTTAAGTGCTACTGAGTTGGTCCAACCCATAGTGACCCTATATATGATATGTGATAACATTATATATCACATATCATATATAATGAAGGCAAAGGCTCTTGGTCTCAGGGCAGCATGGGCACCAGTGGCAGAGATCGTTGGACCCAGTGGCTCATTAGAAAAACAGGAGCCTTGAACTTCCATCAGCAAACTTAATAGGGTCCTTGGTAAAGCAATTTCAGAGCACTGTCCCTGGATGCTTAGCCTTCAGACCTAACTCTCAGTCTTCATCTTGAGCTACCTTCCTTGAGCTATATAATATCCTCTACTAAACTTATTTTCTCCCTAAACTAACCACAATGAAATCTATTATTTCCAACGAAAGCTCTTTTACAGGATTTCATAGTCGTTTATATTTTCTTTAAAAATAATCCAAAAAGGCATACAAAAAGTTTTAAAATACCTAAATTCTCCCCACAAATTATTAAGCTGTTGTTAAATGCTATAGAGTCAATTACAACTCATAGTGACCCTGTATAGTGGCTGGTGGATTTGAACTGCCAACCTTGCAATTCAAATCAACCTTGCAGTCCAGTGCATTTTCCCACAGCATCACACCAGGACTCCAAATTACTAAGTAATGGTGTCTAATTCTATTCATAATTAACAGGACACATTCATGCAGCCTCTAGTCATGAAACCTCTGGTTTCTGACAGCATAAGGCATCACTGCTTTGCAGCTGAAGGATACCACTACATTACCATCAACATTGATTTCTTAAGAAGGTGGAAATAAGGATCTGAATGTAAAAGGAGCTAATTAGCCCCCCAAATTCTTAGAGGACAGGGTTTGTTTTGTTTGGTGTTTTGTTTTGTTCTTCAGCATGCACATATATTAGCTATTTCCATAGTTAAGCTATACAACAAACTGACCAAAAACTCAATGACTTATGTTGATAAGCATTTCTTTTTCTAGCTCATGAGTCTACAAATGAGCCTGCTTGCAACAGTCTGCCTGGGCTCTTTCTGCTTGCTGGGCTCCAGGTGTCAGGCTGGGTTCACTTCTGTTCAGTATGTCTCCACAGTCATATCATGGATGGATGGATAGGTAAGTCTTTCTCCCAGGAAGCCACTGGGTGGGTTTAAAACTGTCATCCTTTCAGTTAATAGCCCAGTGCTTAACCACTGTGCCACCAGGGCTCTTTTCCTCTAGGGCATTGCTACCTAAACAACTCTCTAAAGAAGAAAATACACTGATTTTTCATGGTTTATTTAAGAAGCTCCGGCCACAGCCACGTGTCACTCACTCCACCCATCCTTACCTTAGCCAATGGCACCACAGAGAGTGGACCAACACAATGTCACATTAAATAGCACCCACATAACCAACTGCAACCAGCTCCATAACAGAATCATCTCACAGAAAATATAGTAAATGTTACCTATCTCCATTTGCAAAACCTCACAATGTAAAGTGATTCTTCCTATCCAGTAATTTAAACTGTCTTTCAGTCCAGCCAGCTAAATCATGTTTTCTCACATCCTGAATTGCTCTGACCTAAATGGAATATACCTTGTCACCGAGTCATTTATTTGGTGCCATACATAATTGCTCTCTTTAGTCCCTCCATGTGTAGTCAATTTATCAGACAAAATGTATTTGGACTTGAAACTGACTCCATATAAGAGAAGCTACAGGGAAAGTACAGCTAACATATCTCCAGGGGACTCTTTCAATGAATTTAATCTATGGGATCTAAAAAGAGTAATTGCATCTACAATATACATTAATCCAAGCCCCCAAATCACTATAGTAATTGATGAATAGGAAGATGATCCCGATGTAAGTAATTTAATGCCTTTTTTTTTCTCCCATTCAAAAATCAGACCAAAAGATGATGTGTTTCATTGGCTAGAATCTAAGAAATCAACAGTTATATTTTTATACAAAATTACCTCAGGAAAGTAATTAGCAAGTGTCACTGTACTTATTTATAAAGACCTCTCCGGACAGTCAACCATAAACATACCCATCTTGAGCTGGAAAAGCTGCTCAGATCATTGGGAACCCCACATTTAAGCAAAGGGTGAGAGTTAGAACAGGAAAATGTTCTGGAAAACAAATGGCTTTCCCTCTGAAAAATACATAGCACCTCTGAGTAACTGAGAACAGGAGCACAGAACTGACGAAGCCTACAGTGCAGACATCATAACAAATGATGTTTACAGTCCCAGGGGCTGGGGACAGGAAGCGCTTGTTGCCTTCCTGGGAAGGAAAGGTATTAGTAATTGCATCAAGTGTGAAGGGAGCTGCTTGGTCACCCTGCCAGTGAGACAAAAGGCACAGGACAGTTGCTGTCATTTTTGTACAAAATTAAAGCTGCCACACATGAAAGAAAAAAGGGTCCCTGAGCTTGAGCAAGGTCTGAAAAGTAAAGATTCTCCAATTCAGTGCAATTATGAGGGGATTCGCAGCCACGCGGCACACTGAGGAATACCAATGAGCAGTGCTATGGTAACCAAGGAGACAAATATATCAGGAAGATAAATAGGAAGATGCTGATGAAATGAAATGAACTCCCAACTTTGCTGTTCTATATTTTTATAAGCTGTCACTAATAACTCCTCAACAACAAAACATCCTTGAATTTTTTTTTTAATTTCTAAAACCTACTTGTATGGTTTATTCTTGAGCAGTTTTCACACATTCTAAAGCTGACACAGCTGTTTCAGAGCTCTCTCTGCAAATGCTGCTCGGTTTGAAAATAATTATTTCTGAGTGGTTACGGCTAGCTCTGAGCTAGATGCTGTGAGCAGCAATTCTTATTGCTGTCTCCACCAACTTACTCTTTGTGGTACTAATTCTTTTCCTTTATAAGTTATAAGGGGGGAAACATTCACATCTCCATTTTTAATCTTAAAAGCGAACACTGCCCTTTCCACAGTAAGCTTCTGTTATAAAAGTAATCTCCTTCCAGGAAGGTTCTGAGAATAACTCCTTCAGCTCATCATTCAGGCAATATTAACAGGCTGTTCTTAGGTCACTTCCACTCATCATGAACCTAAGAAGGTTTGAGACTTCTAGATGCCTCTGAAGTAGCCCTGGTTAAACATTCAGCAGCTAATTGAAAGGTTAGCAGTTCTAATCCGCTACGTGGTCTGTGGAAGAAAGATGTGGTAGACCATAAAGATCACAGCCTTGCTAACTCTATGGGACAGTTCCACACTGCTCTACAAGGTCATTAGGAGTTGAAATCGACTTGATGTCACTCAACAAAAGGTATCTTTTAGGTAGAATGGATGAGGAATCAGTTAATGTTACCACTGTAGATTCTCATGGCCCAAGATTATTTGGAAACATCCAAGTCATTAGAGATATTTCCTTCTACAGCATGTAACATATACCAAAACTGTTACATCATCTCATAAAATTAGATTTAGATTTACATTCTGACTGTCTTAACAAAAATACGCACTTTGGATTGATTTGTTTTATACAACAGTCTGATTTTTTAAGTCTTGTTCTTGGCTTGAACCATTTGATGCACAAAGACAAGCTTGTGTACACATAGTTAAGCTTGTGTAATCATACTTATAGTACCTTACATCAAAGGAATCCTGATGGTCACTAACCAAAAGTATGGGGGTTCGAACTCACCAGACGCTCCACAGGAGAAAAGGTCTAGTGACCTGCTCTTGTAAAGATTATTGTTGTTGTTAAGTGCCATCATGTCGATTCCAACTCCTAGCAACAATGTATAGGGTTTCCAAAGAGCAGTTGGTGGGTTTGAACTGCCGACCTTGTGGTAATCCTTCAGCGCCACACCAGGAGACCTCATGTAAAGATCGTTGTTGTTGTTTCTTGTTAAGTGCCTTTGAGTCAGTTCCAACTCAAAACTCCAGCAGTGTAGTTCTACTCCTCCATAGAAGGACACTGAGAGTTGGCATTGCTTTGACAGCACCCAACAACAACAATTTATTAACAGTTTATGTCAAATTAAAAGTCATTTGTTCTTCTCTTATTTCTTTTATTTGTTGTTGTTATTTGCTGTCAAGCCGGTTCTGACTCATAGTGACCCCCAGGTGTGGGGAATGTCCAACCTGCAGGTTGTGTTAAGGCCTGCGAAATCATAAGGTCTGGCACTGCCAAGGTAATTGCAATTCCAGCCATCATATTAGAGGCAAATTAATTAAATATAGCAGGCCAATTTTTAAGTTGATAGTTTTGTATGGCCCGAGAAATGATGTTATATAATTTTGGCATAAAAAAAGTTTCCCTACCCTGTTGTTCCGTGGCAGAAAGATGAGGCTTTCTGCTCCCATAAAGACTCACAGCCTCAGAAACCCTGCACAGGGTTGCTATGAGTCAGAACCAACTCCATGGCACATAACAACAGCAACAACCCTTGCTGTATATGGCACTGTGGGTTAATGTGTCAGACTGCAAAGCCGTTTTAACTGCAGGGTTGCTGGTTCAAGCTCACCAGCTGCTCCTCGGAAACCCTATACAGGATCACTATGGGTTGGAACTGACTCAATAGCACTTCACAACAACAACAACAACCCTTGCTGTATAAGGTTTCCAAGGAGAGGCTGGTGGGTTTGAAATGCCAACCTTTTGGTTCAAGTTGACCTTGTGGCCAAGTGCTTGCTATTGTTGTTGTTGTTCAGTGCTTTCAAGTTGGTTCCGACCTATAGCAACCCTGTATAGGATTTCTGAGGAGCAACTGAGGAGTTTGAACCACTGACGTTGCAGCTCAAACCAACTTTGCAGTCCAGTGCATTAACCCACTGTGCCACACCAGGACTACAGTCCAGTAGTACTTCCTTAAAATTCCATTAACTGCTCACTAAAATTAGATAGACACTCCTTTATATAACATTAACAATCCAGGTCATGAGAAGCAACTGACTAGCTTATATTTAGCCCTGATAATCTCTCCTGAGACTCCACTGTAATTCTCTAGTGAGTTCAAGGAGCCGACCTTTTGACTAGCAGCTTGGATTTAACCACTGTACCATCTGGACTCCTTGGTCAGTTCATTGTACTGCTAAGGGCTGTGGAGTCGGTTCTGACTCATAGGGACCCTGTACAGGGTTTCCGAGGCTGTAAATCTTTTCGGGAGCATAAAGTCTCATCTCTCCCCTGAAGAGCAGTTGGTGGATCTGAACTACCAACCTTGTGTTTTAGCAGTCCAGTGTCACACCAGGGCTCCTCTAATAGGTTATTTAACTACTCACAATGTGTTATTTAATAGGTAATCTCACTGCTTTTGTAAATCAAAAATTTCACCAAGCTTTAAAGATATCAACAAGAAATACCTCCCCACTCCCATGTGTCTTTTTGAATTTCAGAAGTAATTACACCAGAAAACTAAAATTGGTCCTATCGTGTCTTTTTAAGCTGGCTCTTGCCTAGTTCCCCCCTCTTCATGTAAAACCACAGTCCCCCTGAATCTATGCTGTGGCTGCCTTGAACTTCTAGTTCTTCAGACAGACATTATTCTCTATGATCCTCACACTACCTATGTGATGGTATCTGCAACCTACCATCTGTAGATGAGGAAATGGATTCAACAATTCAGATATTTCCCAAAGCCACCGAGCTAGAAGGTGACTGACCATATGTTAACCCAGACTGAACTCAGGCCCGTTTCACTTGATCTTAAAGGTTCTCCCATATCTATTCTAAGAGACTGCTTTTCCCTAGAAACGAATACTTGCTTGCTCACAATCTCTATCTCACTCCCCCCAAAAAAGAATAACAACTGTTATTTCCAATATTGATCAGTATCACTCCATGGACAATGAAGTGAAAATAGTGTCTTGAAAACAGTGACTGTAACTATCATTTGTTAGGTGCCTGTACTAGGTCCGCTTGCGTAATACCTTATCACCAACCTCACAATAATCTTTTCATTTTTAAATGAAGAAAATGCCAATTTGTACAAGTCCACATAATATTACATTGTGGAGACAAATTGAAAGCTAGGTTTAACTCACCTCAAAACCCACATTCTTTCCTTCACATTTCACTGGCTCTAGGTGGGTTGGACTGCATGCCAGTCTGCTTTACTACCAGAGCTATCCAAGTGCCCAAGTCACCTTTTAAAAAGTGTCAAACTCATCATAAAACAGCCAGACAGTTCTACAGGAGTAAAACTCAGCATCAAGACAAATGGCGAAACTAAACACATCTAATTAGTAATTCACCCCCAATACTATTTTTGTGCTGAGATTATCCTCTGCTCTTTCCTTTCTACAAACTTGGAACAAATTTTGAAAGGTGTGTGCAATCCATCATTGCCCTGACCATTCTGAATAAAATATTGATAGCAATCAATTATTAATATAATCTCTAAAATGTATGTAAATTATCAATCGGTGATAAATGTTTTATTTCCTAAACTCAATCTTGTATTGCTTTAGCAAGCTTTAGTCACTAATATTGCACTTTCTCCTGACAGTCACTGTCCATCTGGATAGAAGTCATTTCCTCATAAATAATCCCAAAATTCTTCAAAGCAATGTCTAAACCTGAATTTATTCACTCAATCATTCTTCATTCAAACACAGATTGCAGAGACAATGGGCTCAACAGATCCCTCACTGCTCTAATTCTAACAAAGGTATTTGGACGGTACCAGCTACTCAAGTATTGTTTGTTGGGGTTTTTTGTTTTGTTGTTGTTGTTAGGTGCCATCAAGTTGGTACCAACTCATACTGACTATATGCACTACAGAATGAAACACTGCCCGGTCCTGGGCTAACCTCACAATCATTGTTACGCTCAAGCCCATTGCTGCTGCCACTGTGCCAATCCATATCATTGGGGGTCTTACTCTTTTTCTCCATCCCTCCACTTTACCAAATATGATATCCTTCTCCAGTGACTAGTCCCTCCTGACAATATGTCCAAAGTAGAGAAGATGAAGTCTGGCCATCCTGGCATCCAAGGAGCACCCTGGCTGTATTTCTTCCAACACAGACCTATTTGTTCTTTTGTCAGTCCATGATACTTTGAATATTCTCCTCTAACACCGTAATTCAAATGCATCAATTATTCTACGGTATTCTTTATTCACTATCCAATTTTTGCGTGCATATGAGGTTACTGAAAATACTATGACTTGCTTAAGGCACACCTTAGTCCTCAAGCTGACACCTTTGCTTTTCAACACTTAAAAGAGGTCTTATGCACCAGATTTCCTTAATACAATATGTCATTTGATTTATTGACTGTTACTTCCCTGAGTGTTGGTGGTTGATTTGAAAAAGATGAAGTCTTGGACAACTTGAATCTTCTCTCCATTTGTTTTGATGTTGTTTATTGGTCCAGTAGTGAGGATTTTTGTTTTGTTTTGTTTTCCTGTATGAACGCTCAAACAGAACTGCAGTGGACTGCCATTGCTCATGCTGACATTTGCCTTGTGGGGACTGAGATAAGTGAAGGAAGTGGCCACAATTTTCATTAGACCACCTCCATGAACCATACCATCTAAATAAAAACTGCTTGCTATGCAAGCACAGCATCCAGATATGCTGCCTGAATATCCCTCCCCACTTCCCCACTACCTTGCCAAGCAAGTGTCTCCTACTGCAATGCTGGAGCCCATGCCACCTTTTCTTTCCTCATGGTGTGCCTCCTTCCCAGTTCCCTTGTCCTTCCTTCCCATCCCCTGATTACCCGCTTGATTATCAAGCATTTTCATTACAGCACGTATTTCCTAACTCTGCTTCTAATCTTTCCCAGCCCAGTCCATTTTGCTGCCTGATTAATCTTTGTGTAACATCATTTTCATCAAATGACTCCCCTGCTTATGGATAACTTATAGATATCCATGCCTCATAAAGCCTCACAAGCATTCTTAGGTTTTCTGAATTTTTCTGTGTGGTCAATGGTCCACTCACAGTCAATCAACACATGTATCTCATTTCCAGCTGCAGCAGAACACTCCCCACCCCCCAAACCCCCACCCCGGGCCTTCTATCTCCCCTGCCACCTGCACAAGCCCTGTTTCCTCATTAAGGCATATGCTCCTTCTAAAGGCCCTTGCAACCTTTTTTTTGATACAAATATCTGCTAAGTGTTTTTAATTGTTTGCCATTTGTCAAATTGAATCCTCCAAATTATGTGTCAACTTGGTTAGGCCTTGAGTCACACAGTAGTGTGTGGCTGTCCTCGATTTTATGATGTGATGCTCATGAGGCAGAATTAGATGTCATTATGTGAATGAGAGGTCCTGGTGTGGCACTGTGGGATAAAGAACTGGACTGCAAGGTCAGTTTGAACCACAGATTGACATTTCAAACTCACCAGCCGCTCCATGGTAACCATATACAGGGTCGCTATGAGTCAGAACTGACTCAGCAGCACTGAACAACAACAACAACATGTTAGTGATGCAAGATACAATCTATAAGGTTTGGTTGTACCTGAGACAATCTCATTTGGAATATCAAAGAGAGTCAACAAGACAGCAGAGATCAGAAGAACCTACTTCCAACAAGAAAGAAGAGCGCAGAACAGGGAGCATCCCTTGGACCTGAATTCCTGCACTGGGAACCTCCTAGGCCCCAGGGGAGATTGATGCCAAGACACATAGGGATCTCCAAAGAACACGTGGTCTTCCTCCTACACACTGAGCCAACAGACAGAGGAAGCCTTCTTCTAGAACCGTGCCCTGAAGTCAGGCTTGGAGCCTCCCAAACTGTGAGACAATACATTTGTTTGTTAGAGCCATTCACCTGTGGTGGTTTTGTTTTAACAGCACTAGATAACTACAACGATGGGTTTTTACCAAATCTTCTTTGGAGCCAGCAGAGTGCAGGAGAACAATCCCCCAGTAAACAGCCATGTATGCACAGGTAACACCCAGTGAGTCCCCCTTTCTCCAACCACCCCTAGCATATGGTGTTCTTGTCACCCTTCAAAAAGTTAACTCCTGGAGAATTTATGATTAGCAACCAATTCTCCAGCACACGATGATTTAAAGCGCTTAATTTGTTCCTCACCATATAAAACATAGTTACGAAGAAAGTTAAATTTGTAATGTAAAAGTTAAATTTGTAAATCACTTTTTGTGATCAGAGCTACTTTTACAAATGAGTAATTTATCCTTCCCCTTCATTGGTTTTATAGTTAATTAAATGGCAATGCCCGGAATAATAATGAGTTTAGAAGTAAAAAGTTTTTAAAAAATTAGATATGTAAGATACGAGTCTATATGTTGTTGTTAAGTGCCATCGAGTCGGTTCCGACCCATAGCGACCCTGTGCAGGGTTTCCGAGGGTGTAAATCTTTACGGGAGTAGAAAGCCTCATCTTTCTCCCGCGGAGTGGCTGGTAGTTTCGAACCGCTGACCTTACGGTTCGCAGCCCGATTCGTAACCACTACGCTACCAGAGCTCCTTACGAGTCTATATAGAAAAGAAAATTAGAATATAAAATATCAGAAAACATATGAGGTTACCTATTCGATACAAGTAAAGAGAAAAAAACAAACAAAACTGCAGAGTTGCCAAATAATAGCTAAACTGGCTAAAGATCACTGACATGTAAATAAATGCTAGTGTGTCATTTAAAGTATTAAAAACCTCCAGGAATGAAAAAAAAATCAGACTGAGCACCAAAATAAGAAAAGAAATAGATAAATAATGTGGTTGCCAGTTAGTACAGTGTTAAAAAATAAAATTTTAAAAATTCACCTGGAAATTTTAAACCAAAGATGTCATAGCAGAGATATGTTGTTGTTGTTGTTGTTAAGCGCAATAGAGTCAGTTGTGACTCATAGTGGCCTTGTACAGAGTTTCCGAGGAGCAGCTGGTGGGTTTGAACTGCTGACCTTGTGGTTCACAGTTCAGTGCTGATCTTACAGCACTACACCAGGAACCCCCTGCACATATTGCTGTTGCCATTAAGCGTCATCAAGTCAGTGGTGGTTTTGTGCCATGGAGTCAGTTTGGACTCACAGCGACCCTGTACAGGGTTTCCAAGGCTGTAAATCTTTAATGGAGTAGAAAACTTCATCTTTCTCCCACAGATCCACTGGTAGTTTTGAAATGCTGACCATGAGAGATTAGCAGCCCAACTCAAAACCACTATAGTACCAGAGCTCTTTGGCAGAGGTATAACACAATGTAAAAATTGGAAATATGTCATTTATAATTGTGGCCAGCATTGTGAAGTCAGAAGTACCTGAAAGCCATTCCTAGCCAGGGCCCTGACTAGCTGTGTGACCCTAGTAACTTTACATAATCTCTGTGAGCTGTACCTTCCTCATTTACAAAATGAGAACAACCTTATGTTTACCTAAAGAGTTATTGTGAATATTAAATAAAATATTGTACGAAAGCCCTTTAGCACATGACTGGCTCACTATAACCCCCACTAAATTATTTCTGATATTGTTCTCAATCATTCATTCATCCAATCTTCTAGAATCTATGGAGAACACGAAGGCAAGGTCTCTTTCCTTGCCAGCATTCTCAGATAAGAGACACTTGGTAAACCATTGGCCCTGACTGCTACAACCATTTTACAGATAAAAGAAGGCAGGAGAAATGTTCAAACAACAAAAATGCTATATCTATGTGTCATGCTTGACATCCAAATAAAAAAATACATAACTTAGCAGATGGCTGCGAGGAAAAATAGAAATCATAATAAAAGATGCAGCAATAATGCTATCCTATCTGCATTAAAAATCCAACTGGCTTTTAGCACTCTCAAAATGTCAACTCTGATACCTCATAAAAATCACAATCAGAATTCAAAATAGTCCCAATTTAACTGCTTTGTTTTGTTTTGTTTTGAGAGACTCTTATATGTCTAGTATACAGATCAGAAAAACTGTAGCAGAGATCAGATAGTAGGACAAGGATGGACATGGAAGCAGCTATGGACATGGCAGAGTAAACTGTCTAGAACCAATGAAGACACGCTGGATATGAAATGTCAGAGAAAGTAAAAGTTCAGATAGGAATAACCAAATAAAATAAAAGAAAAAAAGGCTTAAATTTTATTTAGCTATTCCTATCTGCAGTACCTAAATTTTCCTAAATCTCAGACTGCTTTAGTCATACAAAGACTATAGAAAAGCCCAAGCATGGGGGGAAAAAATCAGGGGGCATAGGGAGATAAAGTACTGAATAAAGATTTTTCCCAGTTTTTTGTTTTTGTTTTTTCAACAAACACCTATTGATTGCATAACATGCATTAGGTGAGAGGCATTAGTGTCTCTCACCAGGAATTGACAAGGTTCAATTCCTGGTCAATGCATGTCATGTGCAGTCTGTCAGTAGAGAATAATATACTGTTGTACCACTGAAAGATTTCAGCAGAGCAGATAGATAAGACAGACTAGGAAGAAAGACCGGATTGCCATCTGCTTACAATCAATCAATGCAAACCATAGATTACAACAGCCTGACCACAGCCCATCAGGGCATGGCAAAGGACGGGTTGATATTTTGTTCCATTGTGAAAGGGATTACCATAAGTAGTAGACCAATTTGATGGCAGCTAACAAGAGCAAAAACAATGTGTGTTAAAGGCTTGAAATACAAATAAGAAATTTAGTGATGCCAGCCACACAAGAAATATACATCAGCCCCTCCATGAACAGAGACCCAGGATTTGAAATCTCAATGCATTCTGTCTACACTTGCTCATTCTGAGACCCATCTGAAGTAATGAGGTGTGATGGTTCCATGTTCTCTTACAAACTCTCTTTTAACTGTCTCTGAGACTGTTAAGCTTCTCACATTTATTCTAACATAAACATGAACATTTTCCTTTAATGTCTTTTTCTCCCATAATAGTCTGTACTCTCATTCAAAGAAATGGAAATTTCTTCATTGGTTCACCAGGTTGATGTTTGAGAAAAAGACCATGTGATGCAGACCATAATGACTAAGAAATATAATGAAGACTACACAGGCAAATGATTTCTAGAAATGCAGTCATTTACTATAAAGCACTTCCTTCCATGATGAAATGGGTTTTTTTGTTGTTATTTTTCCAAAAAAATAAAAAAGCATGCTCTTTGTTGTTGTTGTTGTTGTTGTTTTAAAAAAAAAAAAAAGATGCTGCCATAGGCCAACATCTCAAATATAACAAGTTACTGCTACTGTGACTTGTTATATTTGAGATGCTGGCCCATGGCAGGATCAACATCCTCATGATGGATGAATCTCTAACTCAGAAAGAACCTTAACAAAGGAAAAGTGGAGGGTAAAATCAGGCAGAGAGGGCTGCAGCCACAAAATCTCCATCAATTTGATTCATAGAGAACCTATCAGACAGAATAAAACTGCCCTCATCGAATTTCCAACACTATAATCTTTACGGAAGCAGAACATCTCTCTCCCTCAGAGCAGCTGGCAGGTTCAGACAACCAAGCTTTCAGTTAACAGTCAAGCACTTAAGCACTGCACCATCAGGTCTTTTCTTCTGGTAGCTACCGACTGGCTGTGAAGTTGTTGTTGTTAGGTGCCGTCAAGTCGGTACCAACTCATAGCAACCTTATACACAGCAGACTGAAACACTGCCTGATCCTGGGCCAACCGCACTACTGTTGCCATGCTTGAGTCCATCGATGCTGCCACGTGGCCAATCCATCTCGCTGGGAGTCTTCCTCTTTTTCTCTGACCCTCCACCTGACCAAACACAATATTCTTCTCCAGTGACTGGTCTCTCCTGACAATATGTTCAAAGTATGACAGACGGAAGTTTGGCCATCTTGGCCTCCAAGGAGCATTCCGGTTGCACTTCTTCCAAAATGGATATATTGGTTCTTTTGGCAGCCAATGGCACTTTTAATATTCTCCTCCAACACCATAACTCAAAGGCATCAATTGTTCTACTGTCTTCCTTATTCACTGTCCAGCTTTCACATGCATATGAGGTTATTGAAAATACCATGGCTTGGGTCAGGCACACCTTAGTCCTCAAGCTGACATCTTTGCTCTTCAACACTTTAAAAAGGTCTTGTGCAGCAGATTTGCCTAATGCAATACATCATTCGATTTCTTGACTGCTGCTTCCATGAGTGTTGATAGTTGATCCAAGAAGAATGAAGTCCTTGACAACTTCAATCTTTTCTCTGTCTCTGTTGATAATGTTTATTGGTCCAGTGATGAGGATTTTCTGTGCCCTAAATTATAACTAAAAAAAAATAAACAAACCAATGAGGTGACGTGGAGTTCATTCAGACTCCTGACAACCCCACATGTATGAGGGTAGACCTGTGTCCCATATGGTTTCAAATGACTGCTTTTTCAGAAATAGATTCCAGATCTTTTATCTAAGGCTCCTCTGGGTAAACTCGAACTTCTAACCTTTTGGTTAGCAGCTAAGCATATTAATCATTTACACCATCCAGGTCTTGTAAAAGAAGACAAGAAAGAAGGAAAAGGTCAAAACGATGTCAGAAGAGACACTGAAACTTGCTACCCAGTGTAGAGATGCTAAAGCAAATGGAAGAAATGAGGAGTTCCAAGAGCTGAACAGAAAATTTCAAAGATCAGCTCAAGAAGATACAGTCAAATATTACCATAAAATGTGCAAAGACCTGGAATCAGAAAACCAAAAAGGAAGAACACGCTCCGCATTTCTCAAGCCGGAGGAACTGAAGAAAAAAATTCAAGCCTCGACTTTAGTTATTGAAAGATTCTCTGGACAAATAATTGAATGATGCAGAAAGCATCAAGAAAAGATGGAAGGAATACACAGAGTCACTATATCAAAAGGAAATGATTAATGTTCAACCATTTCAAGAGGTTGATTATGATCAAGAGCCAATGATACTGAAGGAGGAAGTCCAAGGTGCATTGAAGGAATTGGCAAAGAATAAGGCACCAGGAATTGATCAAATAAAAATTGAAATATTTCAAGAAAGTGAGGCGGCACAGCAGGCACTCACTCATCTCTGCCAAGAAATTTGGAAGACAGCTGTCTGGCCGACTGATTGGAAGAGATCCTTATTTGAGCCCATGCCACAGAGAGGTGACCCAACGGAATGCAGAAATCATTGGACAATGTCTCTGATATCCCATGTAAGTAAAATTTTGCTAAAGGTAATACAGAATGGCTGCAAGCGTATGCAGAGAACTTCCAGAGGTTCAAGCCGGATTCAGAAGAGGCCTTGGAACAAGGAATATCATTGCTGATGTCCGATGGATCTTGGCTGAAAGCAACGAATATCAGAAAGATGTTTACCTGTGCTTTACTGACTGCACAAAGGCTTTTGATTGTGTGGATCATGACAAGCTATGGACAACATTGCAAAGTATGAGTATTCCGAAACACTTAATTGTGCTCATGAGGAATCTGTACCTGGACCAGGAGGCAGTTGTTCAAACAGAACATGGATGGGAACACTGGTTTAAAATTAACAAAGGTGTGCGACAAGGTTGTATTCTTTCACCATAATTATTCTCAGATTATTTGCTGTATGCTGAGCAAATAATCTGAGAAGCTGGGTTATATGAAGAAAAATGTGGCATTGGGATTGGAGGAAGATTCATTAACAACCTGTGATGTGCAGATGATACAGCCTTACTTGCTGAAAAGTGAAGAGGACTTAAAACATTTACTGATGAAGATCAAAGAGCACAGCCTTCAATATGGATTACATCTCAATGTAAAGACAACAAAAATCTTCACCACTGGACCAATAAACAACATTCTTATTCACGGAGAAAAGATTGAAGTCATCAAGGACTTCATTCTTCTTG
>NW_006408655.1:5740349-5742980 GCF_000296735.1 Chrysochloris asiatica
CTAATGTTCTCCCATGTAAACTGTCACATAATTCACAATAAAATATTTAAGAAACAAATAATAAAAGAGACATTACCATAAAAAACAACAACAACAACTACAATGTTACTGAGCTATACGTGTAGAAATTGTTGAATTGGCATATGCTCTTCTATGAATATTCCACACAATAGAGCAAAAAATAAATACGATTTAAAAAAAAAAAAGAAAATGGGTTCTGGAAAAAATTATTAAGAATGCCAATGTTTTCTTGATTCGTAATTCATG
This sequence comes from Chrysochloris asiatica, assembly GCF_000296735.1. NCBI lineage: Eukaryota > Metazoa > Chordata > Mammalia > Afrosoricida > Chrysochloridae > Chrysochloris > Chrysochloris asiatica. The sequence continues at coordinate 5,740,617 of NW_006408655.1, forward strand.
CCAAGAAATAATTAAGACATTATCTGTCTCTCAATAAACTGTCTACTTCTTCCTTCTGGTAACACTCATGACTTTTATAAAGTTATCCTCTACCTTTTCTGCTTCATTTAAAGTATTATTACCTTCATCAAATGGCATAAAATGAGAGGTGTTCAAAAAAGTCATAGACAAATGGAATGAAAAGTAATGGAATTTTTCCTGTAAACTTTTTAAGTCCCCTTGTATAAGTCCCACAATTGCTTAGCATGGCTCCAAAGTAGTAATTGCTAAATTAATAAGATCACTAGGTTCCAGTTTAAAATCTAAAACAAAGGACAAAGATTAAAATGGACTTTCTTCTTAAGCACCATTGAGTTACTTCCGACTCATAGCAAACCTGTATAGGGAATCCTGCTGTGGTGCTGTGGGCTAATGCGTCAGACCTCAGTCATTTGAACTGCAAGGTCGGTGGCTCAAGCTCACCAGTTGCTCCTGGGAAACCCTATACAAGTTGCTATGGGTCGGAATTGACTGGATGGCACTTAAGAACAACAACATAGGGTTTCCAAGGAGCAGTTAGAGTTTGAATCGCTGATCTTGTGGTTCAAACTGCTCTTGTGGTCCCTTGTTTTATCCTACAGCACCACACCAGGATACAGAAGAGATTAAATCAATAATCTTTTAGACAGTAAGAGCCAGCAAAACAGGTTGTTGTTGTTGTTGTTAAGTGCTGTCGAGTCGGTTCCGACCCATAGCGACCCTGCATAGGGTTTCCGAGGGTGTAAATCTTTATGGGAGTAGAAAGCCTCATCTTTCTCCTGTGGAGCAGCTGGTAACTTCGAACTGCTAACCTTAAGGTTTGCAGCCTGATTCGTAACCACTATGCTACCAGAGCTCCTGTCCTCTGGAATAAGTGATAATTTCAAAAAAGATCTTATTAGTTTACTCCTCAAAACAATAACATCTCAATAAAACTTTTTCACTGTAGCAATTTCTTAAAACACATGGAATAACTAAATACTAAATACAGGAACTACAAAGCTAATTCACATGATGAATAAATAAGTGAAATCACAATGGTGCTGCTTTTTCAGAATCCAGCAGTAAATTAAATCATACCTCACCACAAAAAACAAAGGAGAATAGATACTCTGTATTTTCAGTCTTTCAGGTTTTCAAGAAGACTGCTTTCTGGACACTGTCATTCGGTTGTTGTTGTTAAGTTAAATCAATTCTGACTCATAGCAACCCTGTATTGGGTTTCCAAGGAGCAGCTGGTGGGTTTAACCCACTGAACTTGTGGTTAACAGTCCACTGCTTATCCTACAGTGCCACATCAGGACTCTACTGTCTTTCTACATTATCCTTATTTCTCACTCTGTGTCTCTAAATATACATATGTGTGTGTTTATGTGTGTATGCATCTATACAAGAAGGCCTCAAATAGTCACCAAAAAATTCCAATACTTTTAATTCCATTTTCCACAAACATTTTGAAGTCCCTTCATGGGTGTGTATGTATATGTATGTTTTATATGTAGTCATATATGTATATCAAGTGTGGCGCTATGGGTTAATATGCCAGACTGCAAAGCTGTTTGAACTGCAAAGTCAGTGGTTCAAGCTCACCAGCTGCTCCTTGGAAACCCTATACAGGATCCCTAAGGATCAAAATCGATCCAAAGGCACTTAACAACAACAATCAGATATTCTCAAATTTAAGGTTTCAGAGTCTCAAAGATTACCCAATTCTAAGAAAATTTTATATATATTATATTCTTTCCAGTAGCTAAAACATACTTAATATTTACTTTAGCTTTAATTTTAATTGTTAGTAATAACAAATAGGGTTGCTAACAGCAAGGTCAGCAGTTCAAATCTACCAGGCATTCTGAGGGAGAAAGATAAGACTTTCTGCTCACGTAAAGATTCACAGCCTCAGAACCCTGTACAGAGTCTCTATGAACACACTTAATAGCATACAACCACCACAATCATTATAGATATTCTAGAATTAAAAATAAAATAAAATCTGTATTAGGACTCTAAGACTGGTCAGTTTAAAATAGGATAGGATTCTTGACACCACTGTTCTTCACTTTTGTGGTTTAAGTAGAGAATTAAAAATGTGGTATATTTCAATGTCTAAAAGAGTTGTGTGCTAATTCTACAGCTAAAGATGCTTACTGTATTTCTCTTTAATTAATAGCAGACTATAGATTCTTTTCCATAAAAAAAAAAATTATATGTAAATACAAACTCAGTCAAAGGGACCCACAAATAATCTACTACTTAGGATTATATTTGTGCTATCTTAATTTCTTCTGCACAAGACTTCTTTAAAGTGTTGAAGAGCAAAAGTGTCAGTTTGAGGACTAAGGTGTG
>NW_006408655.1:5743080-5754563 GCF_000296735.1 Chrysochloris asiatica
GAAGATGGAATGGCCAAGTGGCAGCATCGATGGACTCAAGCATGGCAACAGCAGTGCGGTTGGCCCAGGATCGGGCAGTGTTTCATTCTGCTGTGTATAGAGGGTTGCTATGAGTCGGTACTGACTCAATGGCACCTAACAACAACAACAAGGTACTTGTAACAACTGTTAGGAAAGGTTTAATTCCATGCCCTGCTACTGCACTATAGGAATGATTTACGTTTTAGCTCTCTCCTCACTGAAAAGTGACTTTTCATGGCCAAACAAAGCCTATTATCTCTCCGACCATCTACACAGGACTATAAAATGTATTTCTAGTCTCAGGAAAAACAGAAGTTTGAAAACATTTTTTTTGGGGGGCGGGGGGGTGGCAATTTGGAGAGACAGAAGTCATTCCTAAGCAAACAAGTGAAGAAGGAGATCAATATTTGGCAAGGAAAAAGAAGTAAAGCATCTATGGCAAAAGTCAGGTGGAAACAAATCTATTGGCTAAATCAAAACTGAACATTTGGAGACGCATAAATTAAGTATTTACTGCAAACAGAAACAAGGACCTTCAATCAGGAAAGCAACAGAGCAAAAATGGACATAAGTGAGCAAAAGACTTGCATGGAGCTCAATAGACCACATAACATCTTCTGTCTTTTTCATGCTCTCCTGTTTTGGAGTCAAGACAAAGATTTGGAAGATAGTTTATACACTGCAAAAGGATCAAGTGCAGAGAAATGAGAGAAGGAAGACAGTGGTCAGACAACCATGAATGGTCACGGTGGGAGCCAAGGGCAGAGAAGGATGAGAAGCACAGGGAAGAAGCAGAAAGCCAGTCTCCAGTAGACACAGCCCAAAGGAGACCTATGATGGTTAACTTTATGTGTCAATTTAAGCATAGTTCCCAGTTGTGTGGTCAATGTGAAGATCATTTACTGAAGTGACTAATACAACCAATTGACTCCACAGGAGATGTGGGTGGGCTTGCCTGACAGCAAAACCTGAGGTTCCCTCAAGGAGAAGGATTCAGCCTCAAGACTATAATATAGAAATCCTGACAATTTCCAACCCACTGCCTGGTCTATGGATTTCAGGCTCAAAACTGTTCTAGTTTCCACAAATCTACGAATCTGGGATTTGCCAACCCCACAACTGTGTGTGAGTCAATTCCCTAAAACCAATGTCTATATAAGGTTTCCTGGTGATGCCATAGGTTAAGTATTGGCCTGCTAACCACAAAGTTAGCAGTTCAAACCCACTAGCAGCTCTACAGGAGGAAGATGAAGCTGACTACCCCTGTAGAGATTTGGTCTCAGAAACCTAGTGAAGCAGTTCTACTCTATCCTACAGGGTCGCTATGAGTTAGAATTGACTCGATAGATATATAAGGAGGCTAGGTGGTGCAGTAGCTAATGCATTTTGCTACTGAGAGATCAGTGGTTTGAACCCACCAACTGCTCTCTGGGAAAATGGTGTGGCAGTCTGTTTCTATAAAGATTACAGTCTTGGAAATCCTATGGGGCAGTTCTACTCTATCCTATAGGGTTTCTGAGAGTCAGAATTGATTGATCAACAACAGGTATACAGATATATAGAAATATGTTCCTATTAGTACTGCTTCTCTGGAAATACGAGGCTTATCTGTATCATTCCTCTGCCAATATATCTTGGCCAGGAATTATCTCCTGCATGCCCACACATCTGCATTTCCCACTGCAACCCAACACAGATATCTTTATTCGCTTCTGTAAAGCCTATATTCACTCCAAAAATTAGCTGGCAAGATCAGAGAGCTGAAAGTTGTCAAGAAAAAAAAGCTAGTTCTACTCATATGGTCTCCACTGAGGCAAGCCATTGACATGGGGAAACAAAAAGCTAACACTGCTTGGTAGTCATATTTCATGGGTACTTGGTTTAAGAGGAAGACTATATGTAAGGAGAATTGAAAAGGCAGCTGTGTTACACAAACACTCTATAGAACAAACTGGGAGCACTTGGAGACCAGATAACCTGCCAAGTGAAACATAATCAAAAGATTTTTCAAAGTTGTATAAAGAAATACAACCAAAAAGTACCTTAAAAGCCAAGGATGGTGAGACTTTGACTCACATACTTTGGACGTTATCATAGGGAAAAAACAACAAGTAGACTAGGATGTCATGTTTGGTAAAGTAGAGGGTCAGTGGAAACAAGGGAGACTCTTCATAGATGGACTAACACAGTGACCACAACACTGAACTCAAACATATCAGTGATCATGAAGGTGGCACAGAATCAATGTTTCCTTCTTTTATACAAGTGTATGAGGTCACCATGAGTTGAAGCTGACTTCACAGCTATTAGTAGCAATAATGCCTTGGTCTACCAAATAAATGATTTGCAGTGTAAGACATGACATTATTACAGATACTCCAGGAAAATAATAGTTACTGGTAAAACCCTATTATCAGAAGGTGAATAAATGAGCACTCCACATAGGAACAGACTGTAGATGTTTAATGTTCCTTGGCAAGTCAGCAGTCTTTCAAAACCAAGTCTCTTCTTGAATTACCATTTGTTTTGTTATTCTATTGAAAATAAACACTGATTTCCTTGTTCTGTTAGGTGGCAATTTATTGTACCCATTCTCTACACCCACTACACCAAACAGAATCCAAACAGATTCTCTATTTTTCTAATAACAATTTTTCTCAGAGGTTGATTTAAAAAACATGCACACACATTAGATAGACAGACAGACAGACAGACAGATAGATAGATATAGATATAGATAGCTAGCTCCTTTTTCCCATAGGTAATATTCAAGTTGTTGATTTTGTTAGTAAGAGTTTTTGTCAGTGTATTTTGTTTTTCATTACAGAAAAAGAAGTTATCAGCTCGGTGTCAATGTTAGCCTTTTGGAAAAAAATTTAAAAGATGCTCTTACAAGAAGAAGAAAATATTCCTGATGTAGGAAGGAGCAAGCCTTTTCATATTGATGAAACATTGTTCTTTTAAATGTTAATTTACAATAGTTTTTACTAACATGAGTCACTAAAAAATAGTGCACAAATAATTTTAATAGAACTTTGTGTTCCATGCAAGAAAAAATAAATGTCCTAGAGTTGCAGATTATTTTACAAGATAAAAACCAGAATTCAGTCTTCTAGTGCTGTTCATCATCTACTGTCCGAAAACCTATAGAGCTATCCTAGGCTATAAAATATTTACCATTTAAAACTCTGTTAAATTGCATTTGTATTTTATTATGCAAATGGACTTTTAAAATCATAAATCCACAGAAAACTTAAGATTTAAAAGTCAATTAACTGAGTTTCTTTTACACCACACTCCAAACTTTCCCCTTAGTTTAAAGTGTCTCAGATGGAACACAGCATAAGTTTAAGAAGTTTCTCAAATATTTTCATTATGTTATTGTACTTTTTTTTGTCCAACTTGTCTCTAATATCCAGTTTTATTCAAAAGTACTTGTCTTTTTTTTTTTTTTCTTTTGCACTTATCCTGACTCATCCTGTTGCATTTTGTTTCATTGCAGTGATTACAATTGCCTGCCTTCATGCATCATTTAACAGTATTTGCTTCTATTCCTTCTCTTTGTGGGTGGGATTTTGATGTATACAAAATCACTCGGGAATATATGATCACTTAAACAACCAAAGGACACATTCTGCAAGCCAGCCTGCTGACCACCAGCACACAACCTTTCACTTTCCATGAGTCTAGAATCCTCAGCTGCTCTGTCTCTCCATATCATCACCTCTGCCTCATCTCAGGGTGTCACTGCTTCTCTGGTTAGGATCCCATGTTCCACTCATGCTCTTCTCTCTTGATGGTCCTAGGGCCCCTCTATTCCTGGAATGTAAGGTTAACTACTCTCCCCTTTATATTATAAAACTTCTACCTTTATAGTTGTAACAATCGCAATTAATCATGGTAACAATTACTCACTATTGAATCTTAAGAGTCCTATCCCCATCTCCTTTCACCAGACCCATCTAGACAAGATGAAAACAATTCAGTGGGGATTCTACCTTTCCACACACACTCTGAAACTAAACTCCCTCTTGAAAACTTCTAAGTTAGCCATTTTATGGCTTTATAACCCCTACCCCCTCATTTTAGGTAGTCAATGTCTAAGTTGCCCATCCCTATCAACCCTGTATAATGAGGGGACAGATATGATCCTTCATGTGAAGACTCTTTCTCTCTCGGTTGGTATTTTGAGCTACTACATCTGTAAGTATAGGTCAAGTTCATCAAACTGTAGCAATTTACACTTGCTTCCTATATCAAAATTTTTTATCTTCTAGTTGAGTTTTGATCATCAAGTCATCAAAGCTAGGTTAAACGGGTACTATCTGCAAGTTTGGCCATTCTTGTGCATCTCTCCCCACTTCATATCAGCTGGATGCTTCACTCTCAGCTTTAGCCCACCGTGGCTAGGACAGTGCCCATGGGCTCAGGATTCCCAAGTCTCCCCAAACTTTGGACCGACCAGCCTTTCCTCTTCTCTCCTCTCATCTCAAGGTTGACAGAAGTCTATGGAAAGTGGTTGAACTCAGCCCATATCTTCATTACTAACTTTCCCCACTTCCACTCACAAGTAGATCAATCTGGTTGCCAGCAAGCTTACATGCCTACTCGTGCGTCCCCTTTGAGTTTCAGACTTGGAGGTGGATTTGTCCTGATGGGACTCGATTGCTTGCCTCGAAGGCTCCCCAGTGAACAGCTTGCTTATTCTTGTAATAGCCAAAAAGACTGTCATTTTTTTTTCCTTTTTTCCTGCTGGTCTTTCTTTCAGAAAGTATCTTCTGTTTCTCTAGCCACTCTGGGCTGGTCTGCATGTCTCTTTCAAGTGGGAATGTCCTACCTCAGAATGTCCTGGATGGTGGGGTCTCAGGATTCCACCTAAGGTCCTATACACTACAAAGGCTCCCTAGAAGTCTATTTCACTGGACAAGTTCTAGACTCTCTTTATAGGTATTCCAATCAGTTATAGGCAAAAGATGGGCTTACAAGCTTTCTGCTGTCTTTGTTTCTTAGTGCTTCTATAACAACAATAACAAAAACACACAAAAAGTCTTTAATGAACAAATTTAAATTAGGAGCTAAAAGTCTGAAGTCAGAGCGTTGGGTCTTAGGAAGGTCTTCGTCTCTTTTCAGCTTCTGTTCCTCAGTTCTTGGGCCATCTACCTGTGGCATGTGCCTTCCCCTCCCTCTGGGTTTCCCTCTCTGTGCCTCTTCTTCTCTTCATATGTGTCACGGTGTTTGAATTAAAACACACCCTACCAGTGCTTTGATGACCATAACCAAGAAAGTCCTATTCCTAAATGGGATTATCTCAACCAGCACAGTGCTTCAGAATTTGCAACATGCATTTTATGAGGACACAGTTTAATCCATAATAGTCGCACTAAGTTTTGCTTCTCTATATTGCTAACCACACCCTTTACCAGGCCTCCTAAATTTCTCACATTGTAATATTTTAATTTCTCCAAGCTTTACATTTCATGGAATCCCTACACCATAATTTTTTAGCAATTTTTTGCTACACTGATTCAGGACCTCATCAACTAGTCTGTATTAGAACGTCTCTCTAACTCTAGACACAGGTTCGCCTGACTGACCATGGCCTGACTGACTATCATCTGCCTGACATCTTCTGGATATAAAGAGCTTTGTGGATTATACTCAGACCTTTCTTATGTCTTACTCCTGTTCCATGGTCTCTCTGCCAAACCAGACTCCTGCTTTTCAGTACTTTACCTCTCTGACAAAGCTCTCCTTTGATGCTGGCTTTCCCTAGTATTTGTTGAAAGGGCCTTTGTCAAGGCCCCATGTTGTAACATGCAGATTAAAGACTGAAGCCAGGACTTTTCCTTCTGTACCTCTTGTGGTATCTAATACATGACTCTGAACTCAACATCCTCAATCAATAACTATTGATTGAGGGAAGATGTCATGGATTTCTTGCACTTACTTGGGTTGTATATTTGGTATGGAGATAAAAGGTTCACAGCCAGTGCTTTACAAATCAGAATTACTAAGCTTGTTGTACGCACATGAAGAATGTAGAAAAAGATCACATAATTCTACATTTCATATGAACTACGTTTGCTTCTTATTTTGAAATTTTAGAAAAAAGATTAGGGAAGAAAATGTGAAAGGAGATAAATCTTAAGTGTCTGAAACACCCTTTCAATTTTCATCTCCATTGTGCATAGATTAACAAGTCTTAAGTAATACAAAGAGCCAAGAATTTGAATCAGGCATACAAATTCTGGTTTTACTCCTCTACCATACTTTTACTCAAATGACACTCACCTTCTGTATTTGTTTGCCAATCACTCCCACTCCACCCACTTCAAGAATTCTTCTCAGAAGCACTGCTATGCCAATTTTTATTATATTTTGCTGTAAAAAACCAGCCTTATTGTTGCTGTTAAATGCCACTGTGTGAGTTCTGACTTATAGCGACCTTGTATATAGCTTCCAAGGAGCGACTAGTGGGTTTGAACCATCAACCTTTTGGTTAGCAGTCCAGTGCTTATCATAAATCACTATACAAGGACTCAAAAAATTTTTAGCATAGCATATCTAAAAGGATATCTCGTGTGGTGGGGCTGGGGGAATGGTTGGCAAACAAACGTGGAAGGCCCATACTTTTTGTGTAAAAATATGGTAGTAAAAACAACAAAACCCAATGTAATCTTTAGCTTCTTTTGTAAATCATTTTAGTATTTATCTGACTGGCCACCACTGATTTCTTTTTATTCAGAAACACGTTGTATATATTTAGTAACAAAAACGTTGCCATGTTGCCATTTAAAAAAAAAAAAAATTCTCTTCATCAAATTTCCTCTAAAATGCAAACATCATTCATGAAGAAAAAGGTGAAAATGCCATTTCAATATTGTAAGTTGTCTTAATGGAGCATTGGCTGAGTCAAATATCTAAAAGTCTTCAACTGAATTCAAGTATTACTTACTTCTCTTGTCTATACTCACTGTACTTGGAACATGAAGCAATCATCACATAAACCTTAAAAAACTCGTCATGGTCATATATGACTCTAAACATCACACCTCAGAGACTTATGTCAATAAGCAGAAGTATGAGAGACCAGGGAATGTGAGTCAGTTTCCTCATGACAAAATTTCCACAACCATTGGAAAAAAATGAGCTCAAAGATTTGTAAAAGTCTTGGTAAAATTCTGTGGGGGAAATGACAGGAGAGCTCATTGTCAGAGACAAAATTTGATGGAATGGATTCTCAAATATTACGTGGGGTACTAACCGAAACTACAGATTCCTACATCCCCATCTTTGTGGGTCTCCGGTAGGCCCACACATGAAGATTTTCTGTATGCTCTCTAGGTAACTCTCTAGGCAGTCAGGGAATCACAGTTTTGAGAAACACTGACCAACAGGAAGCACCTCAGACTTCTAAAATTCTTTCAATACTTTCCTTGCAAGGTCTTTTTCAGAAAGAAAATTGAAAAATTAAGGGAATAGGCCATTTAAACGAGGCAACAGAAAAACAATCAAGACCTCATTCCAAATAGCACTCATACTCTATATTTCATGCACCCACAACCAATAACCAGTACCAGTTACCATGAAGTCAAGTGCAACTCATGCCAATCCCATATGTATCACAGTAGAACTGGCTCCTTAAGGTTTTCAATGATTGTTTTTTCAGAATGCAATCACCAAGGCTTTATTCTAAGATGCCTCTGGGTGGATTCAAACCTCCAATCTTTCAGTGAGTAGCTCAGAATTAACCAACTATACTACTCAGGGACTCCATAACCAAATAAACAGATGAATCAATAGCAGATTGAGAGTAGGGAGTACAAATGTAGTTGCAAATAGTTCCTGACTTGTATGCAGAGACAGCCAGAAACAATGCACACACATACACACTACAGCGCAAGTTCTCCCCCAGTACAAAGTCTCGTATGTGATAAAAACCCAGGGCTTTGACTGACCTAGCCACAGAGGGTTAGAGCTGAAAGTGAAGTGTCCAGCTGATATGAAGTAGGGGGAGACACACAAGAATGCCCAAACTTGCAAATAGTACCCATTTGACCCAGCTTCGACAGTTTGATGATCAGAACTCAAACAGAGGAAGATAAAAAGCAAAATTTTAGATAAAGGAAACAAGTGTAAATTGCTACAATTTGATAAACTTGACCTATACTTACAGATGTTTGTTATTGTTTGTTGTTGTTAAGTGCCATTGAGTCGATTCTGACCCATAGCAACTCTGTATAGTGTTTCCGAGGAGCAGTTGGTGAGCTTGAACCACCAACCTTGCAGTTGAAACGGCTTTGCAGTCTGGTGCATTAACCCACAGCGCCACACCAGGACTCCTATACTTACAGATACAGAGTGGATAGGTTTGATCCTTGATGTGAAGATTCCTTCCCTCTCAGTTGGTATTTTGAACGAATACTTACAGATGTAGTAGCTCAAAATACCAACTGAGAGGGGAGGAGTCTTCACATCAAGTATCAAATCTATCCCCTCTGTATACAGGGTTGATAGGAACAGTCAACTTAGACATTGGCTACCTAAAATGAAGGGATGGGGGCTATAAAGGCACAAAGCGACAGGCTTACAAGTTTTCAAAAGGAAGTTTAGTTTCAGAGTGTGTGGGGGAAAGTAGAATCCCCACTGAATAGTTTTCATACTCTCTAGATGGATTTGGTGAAAGGAGATGGAGATAGGATTCATTTTATTAACAGTGAGTAACTGTTATCATGACTAACTGTGATTGTCACAACTGTAAAGGTAGAAGTTGTGTAACAAAAAGGGGGAGTATTTTATCTTACATGCCAGAAACACAGGACCCCTAGGACCATCAAGAGAGAAGAGCATGAGTGGAACATGGGACTCTAACTGAAGAAGCAGTGACACCAGAGATAGAGGCAGAGGTGATGGCATGGAGAGATAGAGCAGCTGAGGACTCTAGACTCATGGAAAGAGAAAGGCTGTGTGCTGGTGGGCAGGAGGCTGGCTTGCAGAATGTGCCCTTTGGTTGTTTAAATGATTATATATCCCTGCGTGTTTTTCTGTACATGAAAAAAAAAAAAAAAAAAAAAAGAGGGAAGAGGAGCAAATACTGTTTAACTGATGATGCACAGAAGGGTTTGTAATCATTGCAATGAAACAAAATACAATAGGATGAGTGCAAAACGTATGTTCACCCATGTAAATGATCACTCAATTCACATAAATCTTAAAAAACAAAAAAAAAAAAACAAAAAAAAAAACAGGGCTTTGAACCAGTTCATGATTAAAATGTAGATTCTGATTCAGTATATCTAGTGTGAAAATGCAAATTCTCAGCTGAGGGTAAAAACAAACGGAATGAGCCAATTCAAAGCTCTGTATTAACAGACATCCAATAAACATTTGTTCATAAGCCAAATGCCCTTAGAGCAGAAAGTCACAAGAAATCCATCTAATCAGTCAGCAGGGAGATCCTTGGCTTGCCAAGTCAGCACTCACCGGCCTGAACTGCAAAGCCTTGGTATTACTGATTGTGAAAGAAGTAAAAGAATATAGCTTTAAATACACTTTTAAGTTAGCAAATCTGTCTTTAAAGTTTTACTTTATTTCTTGCTACGAATATCTACCCATACATATATTTTGATATAAATGCATTAATATCATCATATAAGAGGGGAGTTCCAAAAGTTCAAAAGAAAATTCCATAATCTTTTAATACCATTTTCCATGAACTTTCTGAAGTCCCCTCATACATGAATTTTTTTTAATTACTGTAATATATTTTCTTCTTTATTTGCTCAGTTTACCCCACATTAAGTCTCCAGAACCAATATTAGCAACCAGGTATGTATCTGTCTGTATTTTTCTCCCAAAACATATCCTAGTAAGACATATACAGATAGAGACAAAGATATGCACATACACGCATGCAGGGAGGCTTTTGTCATTCATACTCCTTTTTTGCATCTGTGCTTCTTACTGAACAATACCGCATGGACATCTCTCCCAGGCATCTGGTATACCTCCACACCATTCCTTTCAATGACTACATAATATTCAATGTTGTAGATTACCATAATGTATTCCACTACTACCCTGCTTAAGCTTTCAATCTAGTTCCAGTTTATTTGCTCTTATAAGTTATGCTGAAATAAAGACCTTTGTACACATGCTGATTGTTTTATTTGCATGGGAGAGATTCCTAGGAATAAAATTGCTGGATCCAAGAGTGTATGTATTTTTTTCATTTTAGTAGTTGCTAGTAGATTGTTTTATAAACCCACTGCCAACAGGTTGATTCTGACTCCCAGAAATCCTATAGGCCAGAGTAGAATTGCCCCATAGGGTTTCTGAGTCTGTAAATTTTTATAGAACCCAACTGCCTCATCTTTTTTCCAAAGAGTGACTACTGGGTTCTAATTGTCAACCTTATGGTTACTAGTTCGGTGGTTAACCCACTGAACTACAAGCACTCTACTGCTTTAAAAGAGGGGACATAAAATTTCACAAATCCAAAATAGACAATATTTAATTTAGACAAAATAAAATTGTACTAAAAAGGCATGGAATCCATCGTCTTTCTATGACACTGCTTCCAGTCTCTGTAAGACATCGATGTACATTTTGTTTCTGGTTCCTCCTGGTAGCTGGCCTGGCCACTCACCCTAAAGGTTGAAACTCTCTAGGATTTCACTGATGGCTTCACTATTCCATGAACTCCCTGAAATTAAATTCTAAAATTGGCATATGTTGCCTTTTGTGCCTTTTTCAGAGGAGGGGTTTCATGACTTTCATCAAATGGCCAAAGGAATTCATGACCCACAAAGGGTTAGGTGCCATCGCTCGAGAGTCTGGTGGATGACAAGAGTACTGGAATACTGGGCCCAAGACATGCTTTTGCTTATGATAAGTAAGTAATTAAGCAATGGCTTATATAGGAAAAGACATCCTGGGTCCATAAAACAATCAAGAACATTTTGACTCCTTATTGTTTTAAGAAGGAACAAGCTCTATAATGTGTTCAAAAGTGTAGAACTTTTGCAACTTCACAATGTTTGGACGATCACAGCTCAACCAGAAGAAGATAGAAGAGAAAAAGAAAAAAAAAGAGTAATCTGATACAATTTGAAGAACTTGACACACACCTTATGGATGTAGCAGCTCAAATGAGGGAACAAATCTTTACAAAGAGGATCATTCCCACCCCCTCCATACACAGAGTAGACGGGGATGGGCAACTTGGACATTGGCTACCCAAATGGGGAGGGGGGTGGCTACAAAGGCAAGAAGTGGCTGGCTTACAAGCTTTCAAGAGGGAACCTAGATCCAGAGGGCGTGGAGGAAGGTAGAATCTCCACTGAGTAGTATCCAATCTGTTTAGGCAGGGCTGATAAAAGGAAATGAGGAGGAGGAACAAACAAGATGGCAGATCAGGTGGACGTATAGCAGAGAGCTCCGCCAACAACAACACAGAATAC
>NW_006408655.1:5759343-5771842 GCF_000296735.1 Chrysochloris asiatica
TTCGAACTGCTAACCTTAAGGTTTGCAGCCTGATTCGTAACCACTATGCTACCAGAGCTCCTGTCCTCTGGAATAAGTGATAATTTCAAAAAAGATCTTATTAGTTTACTCCTCAAAACAATAACATCTCAATAAAACTTTTTCACTGTAGCAATTTCTTAAAACACATGGAATAACTAAATACTAAATACAGGAACTACAAAGCTAATTCACATGATGAATAAATAAGTGAAATCACAATGGTGCTGCTTTTTCAGAATCCAGCAGTAAATTAAATCATACCTCACCACAAAAAACAAAGGAGAATAGATACTCTGTATTTTCAGTCTTTCAGGTTTTCAAGAAGACTGCTTTCTGGACACTGTCATTCGGTTGTTGTTGTTAAGTTAAATCAATTCTGACTCATAGCAACCCTGTATTGGGTTTCCAAGGAGCAGCTGGTGGGTTTAACCCACTGAACTTGTGGTTAACAGTCCACTGCTTATCCTACAGTGCCACATCAGGACTCTACTGTCTTTCTACATTATCCTTATTTCTCACTCTGTGTCTCTAAATATACATATGTGTGTGTTTATGTGTGTATGCATCTATACAAGAAGGCCTCAAATAGTCACCAAAAAATTCCAATACTTTTAATTCCATTTTCCACAAACATTTTGAAGTCCCTTCATGGGTGTGTATGTATATGTATGTTTTATATGTAGTCATATATGTATATCAAGTGTGGCGCTATGGGTTAATATGCCAGACTGCAAAGCTGTTTGAACTGCAAAGTCAGTGGTTCAAGCTCACCAGCTGCTCCTTGGAAACCCTATACAGGATCCCTAAGGATCAAAATCGATCCAAAGGCACTTAACAACAACAATCAGATATTCTCAAATTTAAGGTTTCAGAGTCTCAAAGATTACCCAATTCTAAGAAAATTTTATATATATTATATTCTTTCCAGTAGCTAAAACATACTTAATATTTACTTTAGCTTTAATTTTAATTGTTAGTAATAACAAATAGGGTTGCTAACAGCAAGGTCAGCAGTTCAAATCTACCAGGCATTCTGAGGGAGAAAGATAAGACTTTCTGCTCACGTAAAGATTCACAGCCTCAGAACCCTGTACAGAGTCTCTATGAACACACTTAATAGCATACAACCACCACAATCATTATAGATATTCTAGAATTAAAAATAAAATAAAATCTGTATTAGGACTCTAAGACTGGTCAGTTTAAAATAGGATAGGATTCTTGACACCACTGTTCTTCACTTTTGTGGTTTAAGTAGAGAATTAAAAATGTGGTATATTTCAATGTCTAAAAGAGTTGTGTGCTAATTCTACAGCTAAAGATGCTTACTGTATTTCTCTTTAATTAATAGCAGACTATAGATTCTTTTCCATAAAAAAAAAAATTATATGTAAATACAAACTCAGTCAAAGGGACCCACAAATAATCTACTACTTAGGATTATATTTGTGCTATCTTAATTTCTTCTGCACAAGACTTCTTTAAAGTGTTGAAGAGCAAAAGTGTCAGTTTGAGGACTAAGGTGTGGCTGACCCAAGCCACGGTATTTTCAATAACCTTACAGGCATGTGAAAGTTGGACACTAAATAAGGAAGACCGTAGAAGAATGGATGCTTTAGAGTTATGGTGTTGAAGGAGAATATTGAAAGTGCCATGGACTGTCAAAGAACAAACAGATCTGTGTTGAAGAAGTACAGTTAGAGCGCTCCTTGGATGCCAGGATGGGCAGACTTCGTCTTCCTTACTTTGGACATATTGTCAGGAGGGACCAGTCCCCATAGAAGGATATCATGTTTGGTAAAGTGGAGGGTCAGAGAAAAAGAGGAAGACCCCCAGCAGGATGGATTGGCACAGGGGCTGCATCAATGGGCTCAAGCGTAGCAATGATTATGAAGTTGGCCCAGGACTGGGCAGTGTTTCGTTCTGTTGTGCACAGGGTCACTGAGTCACTGCCAACTTAATGGCACCTAACAATAACAACATGTTAATTTCTGATTTATCATCATCCCAATCATTAATTTCGGCAATGATCAAAGGAGAGATGAAGAAGGGAGAGATGGGAGGAATTTCTGATTGCAATCCTCAACAAATTTCTCTACTTTTGGCTTTTCCCTCCACCTAACTAACATACATCCCCCATCTTCCCTTTCTGAGTTTCAATCAACAGAAAGAGGGGAAGTCATGTTGCAGTCCTTGATTTTCTGTCTTCTTTCTGCAATCTACCAAACTGTCATGTGGGACTGTATTTCTCCTCTTCCCAAAAGTAATATTCACTCTTTTCTCTAGGGTCATAAGTGTAAAACCATGTGGCAGAACATAACATAATAGAACATAACTCTAATATTTTCAAAATAGTATCCACATCACAGATGTTATATTCAGGACCCTTGCTGCTGCTGCTGTTGTTAAGTGATTTCAAGTCAGTTCTGACTCACAGTGACCCTGTATATGGTTTCCAAGGAGCAGCTGGTAGGTTTGAACTGCCAGTGTTAATCCTACAGCACCTCACCAGGACTCCTAGAGCCACAGAATTGACAGACTTCCATTATCTTTCATTCCATTTTCCCACAAAATGTTGAAGCCCCTTCATATATTCAAATCTCTAATTTGAGGATCAACTATCTGATTCTGGCTCACTTAATTATAACAAATCGCCTGTAGCTTGTCCACCCAATATAAGGCGTTTGTATTCTCCAGCACGAGCTGTGAAAATCACGACCAAGGAGACAAGACGAACCGGTGGGGATATCAAAGCATCAACTGTGCTGGGACTCACAGAGACAGATGGAAAGATCATGGGGTCATTCCAGGAGGGTAAAGAGTAGAAAACCGGGGCTCTGTGATGAAAAGTTCCCAAACCCATGCATGACACAGCAAATCAAAACATCTTGGCTGTTTTCCTGTCTGTTACCACTGACATTTTGGTCTTTTACATCATTTTATCCACAAGTAAAATAAGGGAGAAAAAAATCTGACTTATAGGAAACTGTGAAGGTTAGGGAAATTGCAAAGGTTAGAGTTAACATCTGCGCAGCATGCTATATTCCCTGAAAGAAATGTGCCACATCAAGTGAATTAATATTTCCCCTTTGAAGTTGTGATTCACATTCATTCTTTTCTAGATGTGAAATACAATCTCTCATCATTCTCAGTGCCTCAAAATCTTGAAAAGAAACACACTGAAGCTTCTCCCTGTGAACGTCTACCTTTACATACATGACAAAGCACTTATTGTGGGAAATAAGAAGCATCACCGTAGGATCTGAACACAGCATCAAATGGTACAAAATCAAAAGGCAGGCATTGTAAAGCTGCCAAAATTAAGTTCAAAGAAAAGAGGAAATTAAAAGACAAGAATGAAAGGCTCCTTGTCCAAGACCAGCAGAACACAAGAATCACCAACAAAAACTATCTGAAGAGACAGAGGGTTCGTGTTTAGAAGTCTAAAGTTGTGAGAAGGGATACCAATGGTAAGAAGACCCCACGAAGAGCAAAGAAGAGTCACATAAGATGGGGAAATGGGAAAAAAATTAATATGCATTTAAAAATGGGACCCACAGCCAGAAGAACACAATAGAGAACTCTGAGATTTGATTTATGTATCCACCAGCACAAAGGTATTCAGGCCCCTAACTCCCTAAAAAAATGATCTGAAAATACCACTAAACGTAACTGACACTCAGTTTTCTCTGTGGATCTTGTCACCGTTGCAATTCTCCCAATTTTTGTTATGACTTTATGATCATCTTTTCTCCCGCTAGATCAGAAACCGCCTAGCAGGAAGGACCTTATCTGGTTTCACTACCTACTTCATCTTCAGTATCTAGCATCAAGTTAGTATTCAGTACCAGATGGTATTTGGGCCAAATTTATGATTCTGTAGGTACCTATAGAATGTGTTTGAAATGTAGGGATGATGGTGTGCAAAATAGCTCTCCAATCTTTTTTAAACAGTGCCTGAAGTTTTCATCGCTTTGGAAGAAGTCACTCTTCAGTGATGCTCTATTACAATGTAACTGACTTCTGAGAAGAGTCTATTTTAGGTAATTATTTAACACTTTACTGGAAGATTAAATGACAGATAGAACCAGTTGTTGTTGACTCTATTCCAACTCAGAGTGACTCCATAGTGTCAGAGCAGAACTGTGCTCCACAGGATTTTCAATAGTTGATTGTTTCAGAACTAGATGACCAGGATTTTCTTCCCAGGTACCTCTAAGCAGATTCAAACTGCCAACTTTTCAGGTAACATACAACCAGCTTAACCATTTGCACCCTTCAGAATTTGAGATGGCAAATAATGGAGAGAAAAACCTTCTGGAAATGGAACACAGAAGTAATCAATGGCAAGCTGGGATAAAAGAAAGCATGACACAAATATCTTTCTGAGCTTAAAAGAATTTATATTAAATGTGTGTCTCCCATAAAGATGTTTAACTGTTATGTTCCCTATGCATCGTTTTCCCACCCTTATTATTATCAGGCATTATATTTCCTATGCACCATGATTTTATGCCTCCATAGAAAATTGGAAGATTACAACAGATTCAACCTACATTGCCAAGGGAAGGCTCAAATGTTTCAGAATTATCTGCATTCTACCCATAATCATGTTCAATTCACATCTTCTCTGTGCTTCGCTCATAAATTTCACATACTCCGTTTAAAAACACAGCAAGCCCCAAATAATTATTATTTTCAAAACAATGGCAAATAGCTAAGCCAATCATTTAAACAATTAAATATGGAAGTAGCTAACATTTTATCATCATTTTGAGCAGGATCTTTCGAAACTATGTAGTGACGTGGCCCACAGCAGGCAGATGAGGAGAAGAAAGTTGGGCTTTGTGGCCTGCTCAGTTTCAGTCAGGTAGTTCTACTTTCCTTTCTCTTCCGTGTGAACTTTCATTCAAAATTCCATTTTAAGAATCATTTCCACAACTCTGGAGTCCCTGGGTAGTGTAAACAGTTGACTCATTAAAAGATTAGTGATTCAAGTACATCAGCAACACCTCAGAAGAAAGGCCTGACAATCAATGCTCAAAAATCAGCCACTGACAACTCTATGGAGCACAGTTCTACTCTGGCAAATATGGCATCATCATAAGCTGGAGGCTACACAGCAGTGATCTTTAAGACATCTGTAGACCCCTGATCCAGAGCACCCCATTAGCTATGCTTTCTTTTCTCTTAAGAATATACTACACAACCAAAAAAAAGAAGCATTGTTTTGCAACACAATACAACTACCTTCCACCAGTCATCTGTCAGTTTGCCATAATGTGGCTGTCTGTGTGTTGCTGTGATACTGAAAGCTATGCCACTGGAACTTTAAATACCAGCAGGGTACACCTATGGCGGACAGGACTTTGAAACATGATGAAGAACACCAGAATATTGTCAAACATAGGGCCTAAAATGAGTTCCTTAGGTTAGAAGGCACTCAAAATACAACTGGGGAAGAGCAGCCTCCTCAAAGCGGAGTTGACCATGATGACACAAACAGAGTAATGCTTTCAGGACCTTCATTTGATGACGGGGCACAACACAAATGAGGAGAAACAACTGTAAACGTCCATTAATAATAAGAACACAGAATGTGCAGAGTATGACTCTAAAAAAATTGGAAGTTGTCAAAAATGAAATGGAATGCATAAAGATCCATATTCTAGGCATTGGTGAGTTGAAATGGACTCCTACTGGCCACTTTGACTGTGACAATCATATTGACTATGCCAGGAATGACAAACTGAAGAGGAATGGCATTGCTTTCATCATCAAAAAGAACATTTCAAGATCTATCATGAAGTAAAACGCTGTCTGTAATAGGGTAATATCTGTAAGCCTACAAGGAAGACCAGTTAATACCATTATGATTCAGAGTTACTCACCAACCACTAAAGCCAGTGATGATGAAATTGAAGAATTCTACCAACATCTTCAGTCTGAAAGTGATCAAATATGCTATCAAGATGTGGTAATTACTGATGATTGGAATGAAAAGGTTGGAAACAAAAAGGAAGCATCAGTAGTTGAAGAATATAGCCTTGGTGATATAAACAATGCTTGGAGATGGCATGAAAGAACAACATAAAAGATGACTATATACATGGACCTCACCAAATGTAATACACAGAAATCAAATTGACTACATCTGTGGGAACAGAAGATGGAAAAACTCCATATCATCAGCCAAAACAAGACCAGGGCAGACTGTGTAACAGACCATCAATTGTTCATTGGCAAGTTTAGGCTGAAGCTGAAGAAAATTAAAACAAGTTCATGAGAGCCAAAATTTGACCCTGAATATATCCCACCTGAATTTAGAGATCTTCTGAAGAAAAGATTTGATGCATTAGACACTAAAGACCAAATACCAGAAGAGTTTGGATGACATCAAGAACATCACACAGGAAGAAGGCAAAAGATCATTAAAAAATGAAAGGAAGGAAGGAAGGAATGGAAAGGGCACAAGGGATGTAAGAAGAGACTTTGAAACTTGCTCTCCTGTGTAGAGACGCTAAAGCAAATGGGAAAAAAATGAGGATATAAAAGAGCTAAGCAGAAAATTTCAAAGGGCGGCTAGAGAAGACAAACGCCATTCTCACAATAATATATATATGAAAACCTGGAGTTAGAAAACCAAAAGGGAAGGACACGCTTAGCATTTCTCAAGCTGAAAGAACAGAAGAAAAATTCAAGCCTCAACTTGAAATACTGAAGGATTCCTAAGGGAAAATTTTTGAATGATGAATAAAAAATACAAAAAAAAAAAAAAATAGAAGGAATACACAAAGCCAATGTGCCAAAAAGAAATGGCTGATGTTCAGCCATTTCAAGAGAAAGCATATGATCAAGTACCAATGGTACTGAAGGAAAAAAATCCAAATTGCACTGAAGGCACTGGCAAAAAACAAAGCTCCAGGAACTGATGGAAAACAAATAGAAATTTGTCATCAAACTGATAAAACACTGGAGGCACTCACTCATCTACAGCAAGAAATTTGGAAGACAAAGTTGTCCGGCCCAACAGATTGCAGAAATCATGAGACAATATCATTGATATTACATACAAGTAAATTTTGCTAGAGATAATTCAAAAATGGCTATGACAGATAACTGCCAGATGTTCAAGCCAGATTCAGATGAGGATGTGGAATCATTGTTGACATCATATGGATCTTGGCTGAAAGCAGAAAACTCCAGAAAGATGTTTACATGTGCTTTATTGACTATGCAAAGGCTTTTGACTGTATCAATCACTACAAACTCTGGGCAACATTGCTGAAAATGAATCTTGTGAAACAGTTAATTCTGCTCATGATCCGTAGCAAGGTGATACTGAATGATTCAAAATCAGGAAATGTGTATACTAGGGTTCTATTCTTTCACTAAACTTATTTAATCTGTATGCTGAGCAAATAATATGAGAGGTTGGATTTGATGAAAACAAATACGGCATCAGGATTGGAGGAAGACTCATTAACAATATGCAATATGCAGATAATACAACCTTGCTTGCTGAAAGCAAAGAGGACTTACGTACTTACTGATGAAGCTCAAAGACCATAGCCTTCGGTATGGGTTGCACCTCAATGTGAAGGCAAAATTCCTCACCACTGGACCAATAAATAGCATCATGATAAATGGAGAAAAGACTGAAGTTGCCGAAGACTTCATTTTGCTGGATTCACTATCAACACTCATGGAAGCAGCAGTCAAGAAATCAAACAACACATTGCATTAGGTAAGTTTACTACACAAGCTTCATATCCATGTGAAAATTGGACAATTAATAAGGAATACCATAGAAGAATTGATGCATTTGAGTTACAGTGTTAGAGAAGTACATTAAAAGTACCATGGACTGCTAAAAGAACAAACAGATCTGTGTTGGAAGAAATACAGCCAGAAAGCTCCTTAGAAGCCAGATGGTGAGACTTCATATCTCATACTTGGGACATATTATCAGCAAGGATAAGTCCCTGGAAGGACATCATGCTTAGCTAATGTGGAGGGTCAGCGATGGATTGGCACAGTGGTAACAGCAATCAGTTCAAGCTTAACAACGACAGTGAGGACGACAATGGACAGGGCAGTGTTTCATTCTGTTGTGCATAAGATCCTTATGAATAGGAACAAACTGGACAGCACCTAATAGCAACAACAACAACTGCCTTGAGCATTGTATTCTTCTAACATCTATCATCTGGGATCAAATTGACAACAGTAACTCAAAAGGTAAGATAGGAAACTTTGGATGGCAGTGCTAATGAATGAGGAACAACTTAGGAAAGGGCAGTGAAAATGGCTGCACAACTTGAAGACTGTAATCAATGTCACTGAATTGTACTGTAGTAATTGTTGAATTGTTATATCGTCTGCTGTGTATAGTCACAACAATAACAAAAATAAACTATAAATATATATATAATATATATGTATATATGCATGTATATATGTTGTTAAGTGCCATCGAGTCGGTTCCAACTCATAGCAACCCTTTATAAGGTTTCCGAGGAGCAACTGGTGGATTTGACCTTGTGGTTCAAAGTCCAATACTGATCCTAAAGCACCACAACAGGAGTCTATACTATGAACACAAAGTTGTTCATAACAAATATACCAAGGGGGCTTCCAAAGGTTGTGGGAAAATTCCATTATCCTTTTCACTTCACTTTTCCACACTTTAAGTTTTTCATAGAGATAAGTTTATTTCATATAAAATAAACTAAGAAAACCTCTCTCTTAAGTGACTTTCATCTCATTCAAGTATTTAAAGTATCAATTCCCCACCTTACCAAGAGTTTGTGTTCTAAAAAATTTGTTTGTTAAGGCAGAGCTTTAGGACGCAGCTGACTTTCCAAAAAAAAAAAAAAATTACACAGATCCCAAAGCAAACAACAGTTGGACAACAGGTCCCCTCCTTCCCACACCCCCACATTTTAAAGTAGAATGCTGTAATGAAAATTCTCATACGCTGAATAGAGTAAAGTGAAGAAATAATTAACATCAATTATACCCACCACCTTCCATCGAGTCTATTCTAACTTACAGCAATCCTCTCCAGGATTTCTGAGACTAAATCTTTATGGAAGCAGATGGCCTCATCGTCTCCCATGGAGCCACAGGTGAGTTTGAACTGCCAACCTTATCCTACAATGACACCAGGACTCCTGAACATTTTAGAGGGGACATTTGAGAACTCCCAGACCCAAAAAATAACCTACCAAATCATATAAAAGAACACATAAAACCTAAAATAACATACATTAGGAAAAGCACTTGACCTCAAGGTCGGTTTGAACTGCAAGTTCAGCAGTTCAAATTCACCAGCCACTCCTCAGAAGCCCTATACAGGGTTGTTATGAATTGGAACTGACTCGATGACACTAACAACAACAGCTTAGTATTCACAGACAGTTCAAAGCTGTGGCCACTTGATGCTGAGATGATCAGCGCAGTTCCCAGGGAAAGTGCTTGGCAATGACAATCTTGTGGCTCCAGGTGCATACTGCCTCTTTGATGGCTCCCTGAAAAACAACTGCTGAACACTAGTTTCACTTTTCAACTTTTTTTTTGTACAAGTGAAAATCCTCTTTGGATTTTTTTGCTTAGCAAAAACAGGTCTTTCATAATTGCCAAGTGTCGTCAAGTGAACTTCCAAAAAGCGCAAGATAACATCTCATAGTTGAACTATAAAGTTAACGCACTAATACTGTTAAAAAAAATAACTGTTTGTTTTTCTCCCCGTTGACTGGGCTACTGTGGACCAGTGAGGGGCCGTAATCATCATTCACAGTAATGCTTTGTAGCACTTCATTCTACGAGACATGAGACCATGGGTGTGCTCTCCTTTCCTTTCTCCCTCTTGACGACCAAGTTGCAAGGCAGTCCATGTCCACCACTGTCAGTGATTGGCCCAGTGTACCTGCACTAGTAAGCTGGAAAGTGTCCACAAGTTGCTGCCTAACACCAGTTCTGAAAAACAAATGCATGGTTTGCATGTGTATTCTTCAGTGCTTCTTATCATTCTACTATGATAATCTGGAATCTAATATACATCCCAAAAAAGCTTCACAGAGGACCTAGCATTTAGGTTTTAAAATGCTGGAAATGTTTATAACCCTCTCAAAGAGAGAGAGAGAGCTGAGGAGAGAGAAGAAGAAAAAAAGGAAGGAAAGTAGAAAGAACATGTTACTATAAATAACTTTCTAATTTGAACTGAAAATTAATTTTTGTTTTTCCTTCACTTTGGCTCATTTGGTAAACTAAAAAACAGAAGGAAAAGAACTACTAGGAATCAAACAATTCTAAAAAATGTAAGAATTCCAAAACTTGAAGCTATAAACAGAACCCCGTAAGCATTATAAACTACTGCAGCAACTATATGAAATATTAATAGTCAATTTTCCATCAAGATTATTAAGCTTTTTAGAATTCTAGATATCAAAACCCTAAGGAAATGCTCTGTCATATCAAATCATGTAAATATGCTAAAACTAAATCTATTCCATTAACATATTACCATTAGGATAGGGGTCTTTTCTTGCCTTTGCAAAAATAGAAATACTCTTTACAAGTATTTCTCACCTAGGAAAAAAGGAAAAGATTTCTTCTTGCATGTGATATTTCCACTTTATGCAAACATCTACACTAATGAAGATATTACACTACCACCTTGTACTATAGTGGTTTGAATGCACATCTGCTTTTCTGCATACTGTCTAAGGAAATGGACCGAAGTATCTGGTAAGAGTGTGGACACTGGAAGCTCAATGTACCAGCTCAATTGCAAGGGCAACTTACCTAAAATTCCAAGTATTGAGAGCTTCATTTAAATAGAGATAATAATAAGTGTCTGGTTCATAGGGTTGTTTGAGAGTTAATGAGGTAATAAATGTAAAATCATTTGCCTAGAATACAAGGTTCTTCAGGATATGTCCTTATATGCTCAATCCTTAGCACATTTCCTGTGCACAGTAGGTAATCAATAGCTTTCTTGAATTGACTTGGATTTACGTACCTTGTCTGCTTGGTGAAGTTCTGATTTTCTTTTAAAGGAGATAACATTTGCACAAAATCTTAAAAATAAAAAAAATGTATATCCCTCACCTGAATATTAGTTCCTCTTATTGTTAGTTGCTGTCAAGTCAGCTCTGACTTGTAGCAACCCTATGCACAACCGAACAACACATCACCAGATCCTGTACCACTCTCACAATCACTGTGACACTTCAGCTCAGTGCTGCTGTCAGTGTGCCGATCCGCCTTATTGGGGGTCTTCCTCTTTTTTGTTGATCCTCCATTTTAACAGTCATGATTTCTTTCTCCAGAGACTGGTCCCTCCTAATAACTTGTCTGAATATAAGAAGTCCTCTGGCTGTACTTCTTCCATGTAATATTCTTCCCAACCACTATAACTCATATGCATCAATTTTTCTATGGTCTTCCTTTTTCAACGTATGCATTATGAGGCAATTGAAAACGCTATGGCTTGAATTAAGCTGACCTTAGTCCTCAAACTGATTAATTTTGTTTTGGAACTCTTTGAAAAAGACTTGTGCAGCAGATTTACCTTATGCAACGCTTCCTTTGATGTATTGATTAATGCTTCCATGAATGATGATTGGAGATCCAAGCAAAATAAAGTCTTTGACAATTTCAATCCTTTCTCCATTTATCATGCTGTTATTTACTGTGCCAGTGATGAGGATTTTTGTTTTCTTTACACTGAGGTGCAATCCATATTGAAGGTTATGATCTTTGATTTTTATTACTAAAAGTCTTAACTCCTCTTTGCTTCCAGTAAGCAAGGTTATAACACCTGCATATCACAAGTTGTTAATATATCTTCCTCCAAACCAGATGCCATGTTCTACTTCATGTAAGCCAATTTTTCAGATTAATTGCCCAGCATACAGACTGAATAAGTATGTAGAAAGAAAAGAACCCTGGCACACACCTTTCCTAATTTTAAACCATTCAGTATTCCCTTGCTCTGTTAAACAACTACCCACTTGGTCTACATAAACAGGTTCCTCATGAGCACATAAGTGTTACAGAATACTCATTCTTCACAATGTTACCTATACCTGTCATGAGCCACACAGTCAAAAGCCTTCACATAGTCAATAAAGCACAAGTCAATGAAGCGCAATCTTTCTGGCATTCTCTACTTTCAGCCAAGATCTATTTCAGCCAAGATCTATCAGCAATGATACTCCCTCATTCCACGTTGTCTTCTGAATTTCTGGCAATTTCCGGTCAAGGTACTGTTGCAGCCATTTTTTTTAATTATCCTCAGCAAAATCTACATGCATGTGATGTTAATGATATTTCTCCATGATTTCCACAATCCATTGTTGTTGTTGTTATTGTTGTTGTTAGGTGTCATCGTGTCAGTACCGACTCATAGCGACCTTATGCGCAGCAGAATGAAACACTGCCCATTCATGGGCCAACCTCACTACCACTG